>NC_083585.1:17483854-17822187 GCF_027579695.1 Neoarius graeffei
TCAGCTGCCATCTCAAAGGAGGACAGATGAAGAGATGCTGCCCTCAGAGCCCTCACCAGGGTAGGTGAACTGCACCATTGGCGGTTCCAAAAACATGAAAAAGAGATCACGTTTTCATCAGCCAATCTGCAAAAGCAGTGTACTTCATGCTTTTGCTGTTTTTATTTAAATATAATTCAACAATAGCCTCAGTTAAATACACATTTAAAATCATATTTGTACTTAAATATAAAACACCCTCTTCTGCTACAATATCAGTTGTTTTTTTTTGTTCTTTTGTCATCTTAATAGAAGTAACTATAGTAATCTTTAACTTTGCTGTCTTGAATTTTGAAGTTACATTTTTGTAGCCTTTTGAATGGTTCAGTAATTTTCTAATGTTTTCCTGATGAGTTCATGACTCTTACTTTTTTGTTCTCTTTTATGGGCTGGTCATTTCATGCCATCTTCTCCAGCTCATTCACTCATCTTTCTCTTCCACTCCCACTGACTCAGTGCTTTCTCCATCAGGGTGGCCTTCTTAGGCGGCCTTACTTGCCAGGGATGAGCCTGCACTCATCTCTTGCAATGTTCACCATCCTCATCTAGAGTAGCGACGGCTGATTTAAAAAAAAAGAAACATTTTGTCCTTCCAGGCTTTGGTAGTCTTACCTTCTTTGTTTTTGATTGATCTCAGCTATCTGGGCAGCATTGTTGTGACCAGGTCCTCTACACCATAATAGGTAAGGGTTGAGTCCATGTCTGAAAGGGGAGAGGTTAGCAGGCGGGGCCTTAAAATCATTTTTTTTTTTTCATTTAAAGGGGAATTACACTGATTTATTTCTTTAGTGAAAGATGGAAATGATCAATTGGCCAGATTGAGTATTTTATTATAAATGACTGAAATTTGAAAGACCTATTTGTAAATAGTTGCATTTCTATAGCAAGGTAGCTGGTATCGTGTGAGTTTGACCAAACAAGAAAATTGTTTGAATCGATTTTGAATAAGAGCCTTTTTAGCCACAGACTTGCGTATTCCCCTTTAAACATTTGTTCCATGTCCAAAACTATCATGCATGCCTTTCTTCAAATTTTCTTCCTCAACGACGAATCAGTAACGGTGATCCTGAAACTAAAATTCTTGTCCCATTTGTCGTCCCAGTGGTTTGGTTTCTTTTCTTCATGTGACTGTTGTTTATTGGCCATTCTACCCCCCTCCCTGCCATCTTTTCTCCTGTCAGCATGGTGAAGCCACTCTGTTCATGCTAACCAGAGTTGTGCTTGATGTGACTGTAGGACTATAGTGTGTCAGCCATGTCTTCCCCCTCCTCTACTAATGCCTTTCGCTTTCTCTCTCCACAGCCTCAGCAGCAAGGGAGACTCTATAAACGCTTTGTGTTTCTGTGCCTTGTGATTCCCATGAGTTGTTGGCTGACTCTTCCGTGTGGACTTTTCAGTTTTCATGGTCTCCTTGTCATGATAGTGGGATGGCATGTATGATTTAAAACTCAAATAAGCAGAAAGGATGTGCGTCCTTTAGAGAACAAAATGACATGCGTGTGACGAGAAAATGTTTCTGAGCAGCTGGGTTTTGATTTTGGGTTTTTATAACAGCATGAGGTAAACATGAATTCTGCAAAGTCAATTTTCGTTTACTGATACTCTGAAGACTTAATGACAAGCAAGTTCGAAGTAAATAAACCTAACCGAATGAATGTTATGGCTCACAGGAAATTGTTCTGGATTTGAGTGTAACCCATGAGGGGATTGTTTCACAAAAGCAAAACTGTATTTTGTCAAATGTGAACAAAGTGTGAAATTACTCATTAAATGATTGCCTTGTTTAAGGTATGTTTTTTATATTCTGTTGCTCAGTCGGATTAGTAAGTAAAATATTTCAGTAAGTCATCTCTGCTCCTAAATGTAACACTGGCTTATGTACTTCTGCGATAACTGGTATGCTCATTGTTGGTCCTGTAAAGTAATGTTGCTTATTTTGACTTTGTCTACCTGTTTTGTAGGGAGCCTGTAGGTGCAGTGAGAGTGCCTGCAGGGTCTGAGAGCTTCGAAACACTGTTTTATCATTGTATGAAAAAAAACAAGAAAGTGGCTGCTAACAACAACAACAACTCCACATCCAAGAAAAGAACAGGTCAGGATTATTTTATTTATGTAGTTTGCACTTTATTTCATGCTAGTTTCATGAAACATGTTCAAACTGGGCGGCACGGTGGTGTAGTGGTTAGCACTGTCGCCTCACAGCAAGAAGGTCCTGGGTTCGAGCCCCGGGGCCGGCGAGGGCCTTTCTGTGCGGAGTTTGCATGTTCTCCCCGTGTCCGCGTGGGTTTCCTCCGGGTGCTCCGGTTTCCCCCACAGTCCAAAGACATGCAGGTTAGGTTAACTGGTGACTCTAAATTGACCGTAGGTGTGAATGGTTGTCTGTGTCTATGTGTCAGCCCTGTGATGACCTGGCGACTTGTCCAGGGTGTACCCCGCCTTTCGCCCGTAGTCAGCTGGGATAGGCTCCAGCTTGCCTGCGACCCTGTAGAAGGATAAAGCGGCTAGAGATAATGAGATGAGATGTTCAAACTGGAAGTCTTTCAAAATCACGTAATGCGACTAATGACTAACACCAAACTCTCAGACCATGTCAAAATCTTAGACAAATAACCCAATTACCACCAATCACCTCTGTCATCAAAAGTAAAGTGCTCAAACTGTTTGGCCACATAAAACGAATGGATTGTGGCGTCAGCAAGCTCTGTTTAGAAGGCATGATCAATGGAAAGAGAAACAGGGTCAGCAACCTAAGAGATGGAAAGATAACATCACAGCATGGACAGGTCTTGATTAGGGCTGTCGAAGTTAACGCGATAATAACGCGTTAACGCGATCTCAATTTATCGCGATTAAAAAAAATAGTGCCGTTAACGCAAATTCTAATTTGGCCCTGCAAGTCACCCGTAGTTCCTATTGAGGCTCGTCGCGCGCTGCTTCAATAAGAGTAAGTGTGAGTGATGGAGAAAGGTCTGTTAAACGGGAAGTTTCATTTCAAAAGTAGAGTGTGATTGAGCATAGACATATAAACATAGACGCCGCCTTCTGCGTAGAATCATACGTCATCCCTGTACCAACAGGTTTACCGTCCAAACGAGATCACATGGGATTACCTTTCACAGGTGAGACTGGAAAAATACTTTTCATTGTATTTGGTCATTATAACGTAATTTTACGAACAGATTTTCCTGACTTTGTAGCTAATATGAAGTCTCGCGCATAATAGCCGCTCGGTGAAACCTGTCTCCAAACAACGAAGTATTTCCTTCGTAACTACGCTGATAACACTTTGTGTTTTTGTCAAATATTGGAGCTTTGTATTCATTCTGAAGGTTTATTGTTATTAATATTGAATAAAAAGTAACTGGGATATATCATTGTTAATTATCATTCAAATTTTAGGTAAATTATTTTAATTTGCATCTTATACGGATTTTATAAGGGAAATACGGATTTTGGAGGTTGGTTATACAGGTTTGATTGACCAAAGGTTGACATGTATGTTTATAACCATCACCATTAAAAGTTATGTGTTGTTTTGATGCCTGTTTGTTTCCCAAATATATACGTGTGTGTGTTAATGGATGAATAAAAGGCATCGAGTTAAATATTATTGTAGAAAGGGGCTTTATGAAGTTCAGTCCATTTACTTGCATTGGTTTACGGGGAAGATTTGCCACATCCAATATGGCGGACACTCTGACGTATCCCAGCAACGGGCCACCAGCTCAATGCGGCGTCTATGTTTATAATATGTCTATGGTGATTGAGTTGGTTTTGGTATGCACTTATACTTTTGCAAAGTGAGATTTCAGTATGCTGTAGCACTGTGATACGACACTAAATGTCTTTATTGAAGTCCAACAGCAATTTATTTTTGTTTGCACAGTACTGTGAAGTCCTGTAGGCTGTGACTGAATATAACTCCAACACAATTGAAGTTTTATTTCATTTTTATTTTCTTTTGTCACACATGTCTGAACTGAGACGCAATAGTATGTGACTACATGTTTTATATTTGAGACTACAGCTCCCTAATCCATCACAAAGTCCAATTTTGTGTTTTGTATGTTCAGTACTGCCTAGTATGTGAGTGAATAAACTCCCTTACCATTTTCTCTTGTCCCAGCAGTTTTTAACAAGTACTTTTAGCATAAAATGTGTTCACCATTTTAATTGTAACATTTCACTTTAAAAGCCTTATTCATTTACATAGATTTAAAAAAATGCGATTAATCGCGATTAACTATATGAAATTCTGAGATTAATCGCGATTAATTTTTTTAATCGTTTGACAGCCCTAGTCTTGATACAAATTCCCTGAACGCTCTTGCTGAAGATCAAGATCTATGGAAGCAACTATCTCATGTTAGTGCGCATTCTGCCGCAGGCGGAGATAGCGGTTAATGATGATTGCACTTTAGCGACAGTAACACCGGAAACTACTTTGCGCATACATGTTAGGGTTAGGGTTTGGCATTAACATAAAAAATCAGGAAGAAACATTTTTTTTGTAGCTATTTTGTAGTAAATACTATGTCATACGGTCACCAGGTGACTTTGTGGTATGTACTGTATTTTATCTTATTTTTACCTTGTTTATTTAGTTCTTATCTCTTAATATCTTAGAATAGACTGTTTTTATGTAGCTCCTTTATTAGAATGGACTGCCATTTATTTATTTAGCACCTTAACTCCAAGCAAAATTCCTTGTAGTTGCAACAGTTACTTAGCAATAAAGCTTATTCTGATTCTGTTCTCAGCATGTGTGCGCACATGCACAAGAAGCTATGCAGTTGTTAATACCTGCAGACTGGCGATTATCTGGAACCACAGTTACATGCGTAACTAGGGGTCACAGTCATTTGCAAGTCATGTCATTACAAGACAAGTCATTTTCATCATTACTGTTGAGCTGAGTGTACTCAGCTAATTATTCTGCTGTTTTAAACCTATAATGTATGTAATTCCCTGCATATGGTGGAACTGTCATTTGCTGTTTCATGACCATTGCAGGTTCTGAATGACGGGGAACCCTGAAGACTGTATAGGGTTCATAGAACCACAGTTACAGTACATGTGGAAGTAGCATTGTTTTCTCTTCCTAACCTAAGAAGAAGAAGCCTCTATTTGTCACACACACACTCAACCACAGTGAAATTCATCCTCTGTGTTTAACCCATCTGAAGCAGTGAACACACCCGCGCACACACCCAGAGCAGTGGACAGCCACACTACAGCGCCCGGGAAGCAGATAGGGGTTAGGTTACCTTGTTCAAGGGCACTTCAGCCATGTTAACCTAACTGCATGTCTTTGGACTGTGGGGGAAACCAGAGCATCCGGAGGAAACCCATGCAGACACGGGGAGAACATGCAAACTCCACACAGAAAGGCCCCCCGTCGGCCAATGGGCTCGAACCCAGAACCTTCTTGCTGTGAGGTGACGGTACTAACCACTACATCCACCTACCATGGGTGCAAACAGTCTCATCAGAAACAGCACTCACCATCTGACTGTCCTGAAAGGTGCTCACACATAATTGCTGCACTCACACGACGAGGAAGGGTGATGGTTACCTTGTACAATGTAACATCTGGAGAAAGTGGATGGTGATGCCCAGATAGGACCTCACATAGGACATTGAGACATCCTGGAGTGGTGCATCTTGAAAGAAAGCTCTTTTGGCATAAACTCTAATCGCAATATGGTATGCCACAATGGGCTGGACGCCAACATCTGTTTAAACAAGAGAGGCTCTGTGCAAAATTGTTGTCAGGATTGATGTAATTAGCATTCGTTGTTTTTTGTTTTGTTGGTAAAATAAAGAGCCTTGGCTCTTTATTTTTTTGCCCCAGAGTGTAATACTGGTAATCTTCCTAATTATTAAAGCCATGGCCTAAAGGTTAGAGAAGAAGCTTCGGGACCAAAAGGTTGCTGGTTTGATTCCCTGGACTAGCATGAATGGCTGAAGTGCTCTTGAGCAAAGCACCTAACCCCTAACTGCTCCCCGGGCTGGTATGTCACTGCTGTGGATATGTCACCGTCCTCTTGTACATCGCTCTGGATAAGAGTGTCTGCTAAATGCCTGTAATTTTACGTAACTTAGTGAATGGTACAACCCCAATTCCAAAAAAGTTGGGACACTGTGTAAACTGTAAATAAAAACAAAAATGTGATAATTTGCAAATCATGGAAACCCTATATTTCTTTGAAAATAGTACAAAGACAGTAGATCACATGTTGAAACTGAGAAATGTTATTGTTTTTTGAAAAATATGTGCTCATTTTGAATTTGATGTCAGCAACATGTTTCAAAAAAGTTGGGACAGGGGCATGTCTACCACTGTGTTGCATCACCTCTACTTTTAACAATACTCTGTAAACGTTTGGGAACTGAGGAAAGAAACTGCTGTAGTTTTGAAAGAGAAATGTTGTCCCATTTTTGCACGATACACAATTTCAGTTGCTCAACAGTTCGGGTCTCCTTTGTCATATTTTGAGCTTCATAATGCGCCAAATGTTTTAAATGGGAGACAGGTCTGGATTGCAGGCAGGCCAGTTTAGCACCCGGACTCTTTTACTACAGAACCATGCAGTTTTAATATGTGCAGAAAGCAGTTTGGCATTGTCTTGCTGAAAGAAGGAAGGCCTTCCCTGAAAAATATTTTGTCTGGATGGCAGCATGTTGCTCTGAAAAATGTATATATCATTCAGCATTCATGATGCCTTCCAAGATGTGCAAGCTACCCAATGTCACGTACATTAATGCACCCTCATACCATCACAGATGCTGGCTTTTGAACTGTGCACTGATGACAAGCCTGATGGTCCCGCTCCTTTTTAGCCTGGAGGACATGTTGTCCATGATTTCTAAAAAGAATTTCAGATTTCGATTCGTCAGACCTTGGGACAATTTTCCACTTCACCTCAGTCCATCGTAAAAGTCCATCATTTTGTTGTCCCTGTCCCAAGTTTTCTGAAATGTGTTGCTGACATCAAATTCAAAATGAGCATATATTTTTCAAAAAACAATAACATTTTTCAGTTTCAACATTTGATATGTTGTCTTTGTACTATTTTCAATGCAATATAGGGTTTCCATGATTTGCAAATTATCGCATTCTGATTTTACTGATGTTTTACAGTGTCCCAACTTTTTTGGAATTGGGGTTGTATAATTTTGTGTTCCACTGGCTGAAACAGATTTCTGCAAATTTAATACCTGCCATCTGATTGTACTAATTTGTGCTCACAGCCATCATTCCAAAAGTGACTTTCAAGGAAAATACACAAAAAGGGCAATGTGTGTTATTGGGCTCATATGAAGGATGTAATCCACCATCGGCCCTGTTCACGTGCATATTTATAAGGGTGTTATTGTGTTTTGAAAAATTTTACATACAGTACCTGCCAAAAGTTTGGACACACCTTGTAATTCAATGTTTTTTCTTTATTTTTATTAATTAAAAGACACTTCATGTCTTAAAGTAATGATGGATGTCGATTCTCTTTACTTAGTTGAGCAGTTCTTGACATTATATGGATTACTACAGTTGTGGATGGAATAGGGCTATTTACTGTATTTTTATTATTTACTGTTTGATCTCAGGGGGCATGGTCATGTAACGGTTCGCACTGTTACCTTACAGCAAGAAGGTTTTGGGTTCGAGCCCAGTGGCCGACGGGGGCCTTTCTGTGTGGAGTTTGCATGTTCTCCCCATGTCTGTGTGGGTTTCCTCCGGGTGCTCCGGTTTCCCCCACAGTCCAAAGACATGCAGGTTTAGGCTAATTGGTGGCTCTAAATTGAGCGTAGGTGTGAATGTGAGTGTGAATGGTTGTTTGTCTCTATGTGTCAGCCCTGTAATGATCTGGCGACTTGTCCAGGGTGTACCCCACCTCTCGCCCATAGTCAGCTGGGATAGGCTCCAGCTTGCCCGCGACCCTGCACAGGATTGCTGTGGTTTCACTTGATGTCACATCCGCCTCATTAGTTACTCAAAACTTTAACTGGTGGTCTACCAAAGCTCAGTTGACAGAGTCTTTGTATGGAGAAGGTTCATTGCTCGTATGAAAAATGCCTTACGCTTGCGTTGTTTTAGGTTGCTCGAATTGATCAAACCGTGAAACTGATAAAAGTTTCTTCAGGGTTCTCCATGAACTAATAAAAAAGGGTGAACAAACACAGGATTTCACAAAAAGACGTTGAGAAAAGTGGCTTTTGAACCTCTAACTGAAATCGAAGGAAGCAGAGTCGAAGCATGCTCGAGTTTGCAGTGATCACTTGGTGGAAGGTTTGTATTTCCCTCTCAGCTATGGCCTTAGGGTTTTCCAAGTACTTTTCTTGCTGTGTGTCGTTATTTTACGGTACTTCTTTTTGTCACGAAGCGCTAAAGTCCCCAGCTGTTTCTTTGTTTACGCCTCACTCCTCACAAAGTCCATATGCATGAAGGTTGCGACAAAATTCTTCCCCAGCCATACAGTTACAACGCACCCTGATCACTTCTCCGTCTTGTTTAACTAAGATCCAGGTCTTTAAAGGGGTTTCTGATGATCTTTGTGAATGATTTACCTGAGAGATAAGAGCCAACACAAGTGAGAATCAAGCCAAATGTTTTGTTTACACTTCAACCTGCAGCGCTTCGTTGTAAAGACGTGAATGAAAAGCTTAAAAAATAATAATTACAAGAGGAAAAACAATACAGGATTCATTCAGCAGCGACTTGATCCCGAGGTCCTTTACCCAGCCACATTCAAAAAAGTTGTAAGCTTCCATACTCTTCCACACTTTCATCTGTTTTGCAGTTTCTGTTTTTTTTGCAACACCAGATAGTTTGAGATGTCGGGGAACTCGACTGAAGGGTAGTTTTCGAGATCGTATGACAAATCCTTCTTTCCCAGACTGTAGGGGTCGATTCCACATCGCAATCTTCTGAATAGATCTAAAGCAAGCAGTGGCTTCTAGATTATGAGCATACTCTGATAAGTTATCACTAGTTGTTTGCACTACGGCAGCCTTTAGACCACCAGCTATTTCACTTCCGGTAAAACCGCTAAGAAAAGTCACGTGACTGAAACCCAGCAATAAGCAGTTACTGATAATGGATGGATGTTTGATCTCCGATGCATTAAGAAGGCAAGAAATTGCAGTAATTAACGTTTGATGAAACACACCTGTTAATTGAAAAGCATTTCAGGTGACTACCTCATGAAGGTGGTTAAAATAAATATCAATAGTGTGGAAAGCATCATCAAGGTATTTGTTTGCCACATAATTCTAGATATGTTCCACATGTTATTTCATAGTTTTGATGTCTTCAGTATTGTAGAAAATACAAAATACAGAAAAACCCTATGAATGAGTAGGGGTGTCCAAACTTTGGACCGGCACTGTATGTAAACCTTTAGTAAATCAGGGCTGTCGTCTCGACCGTTTGTGTCCATTCTTTGTATTGCCTGATTTTCCCAGCTTTAACACCATTTGTCACCATTCTTACTTTGCATTGTTCTTTCTAGATGTGTCTTCCTCTCAGACCCAGCAGAAATTCACATCTCAAGCACCACAGCAACGAGAAAAGATCTGCTCGCCTACCAGGACGAGGAGGGAAAAAGCACCCCGAACATCCCCTTACCCCCTCTTATCTTCCATGCTGTGCTGGTCATGTCCCAGAGAAGACAGGAAAGCCCTTTTGGCCAGTGTGAACTCCCAAACTCCCCCAAACTACGGCGCTTTGCCTTGACCACTGGGAGAACCACATACTGATCCATTCATTACAACAGTAGATATGCAGTCAGTATTGAATTTGATTGACCTAAAGATTTATTCACCTTCTCCTTTGGCACAATATTATCCATACCCATGTGTCTTCTGTAAATTTAATAAGGTGCCCAAGCAGAAGAAGAAGTGACAGAGGACAATTTTTTTTTTAATTGAATAAAATATCCCATGATTTGTCAAAAAAATGGAAGAAAATTGTTTTCTAGAGATAACACTCAAGTGTGAATTATTGTGTTTATTGTAAAACCGTACGTCCCTCAGAACATCTAATTAACACAGGGTTTATCCTACTCCTCCTACAGAATATACCTCAGAAAAAAAAGTAATTTTGGCACATATTTACAGCACTTATACCATCATTTGTGCAATCTAGCATTATTTTATAATGAGTTCAATGGCCTCCATTGCAAAATACCAATAATATGTATTATTATTATTATTATTATTATTATTATTATTATTTGTTCTAGTAAAAGGCATTGATCCAGAGTGCAAAATTGCTGTTCTGTTTTTATGTTTTAAGATTTGTTCATCAGTTAAAAATCAAATCATCTGATGCAAAGCACAGACGATCACAGTACTTAATTGTAAGTTCGAACAAAGTCTTTGGATCATAATGCAATACTGATCTGCTGCTATATCTGGATCTGTCATCATAAACCTTTCTGAGGGATCTCTTATGTGCATCGATGTGTACTAAATTTAGCCGTATTAGCCCAGTTTTTCTTCGAACAGAATATAAACCCATTTTTTATTTGTTGTCTATTCTTGAACCACAGACAATTAGTGCTATTTTTTAATATACTTAATAGACAGTGTGGGGACTGACAATAGCATACAAAACATACTTTTATACTTTTGGGGAAAAATGTATAGTTACAGTGAACAAAAAAAAAAAAAAAAACTTTGGCATGTTGAAGGTGACATTAAAATTAGAATGCTAGTTTTTTTTTCTCTTAAGCTATCTAAAAGACTGCCTTTTTCAGAGGGTTTTTGAGTGACTTCATGTTCACGCCTCAGATTCTCTTTTATACATGAGAGATGCCTGGGGAAATACTCCATTCAGTTCAGAGAATATATCCTGGTACAGTATATATTGCAGTTCCCATCAGACTTTTTCAACATCTCCTTGAAATCAAAAATTTCACAAGGTCTCAAAGTTGAAGTAATACAAGTTTTGTAATTATTGTACTTTGGCGACCCTTGCACAAATGTCCGTAGAAGTTGTGAAATGCATTGTTAGTGTACTGTTGAACTGTTTGAAATCAGTTTGATAGAGATATCAAGTATTAACACATAGATTATATTATATGTACACCAAGGCAGTACTGTAAAGTAGATATTGTGCTGACAAATGAAGACAACATACTGTATACCAATGAGAATTAACATGAACCTAGTCACCGGAAACATAACGGCGAGTTCTCTAGATTGCTTTATACTTAACAAAGTGAACTACTTAAAGTAGCTTGTCAGTTTTTGTTAGGGGGGGAAAAAAAGCATGGATTGTCCTCATCTTTTGGGTTTTTCATCCATTTGTAAATCTTCATGACATGAGATACAACGAAGGTGTGTGTCATTAGCAAACTGACGCATTTCTAATCCCTTCAATGCTTTATTATGTCTAGAGTTCACTAATATCTGCTGACTTGCTACATGCATCAACATTAGCATGTATTGGATCAGTTTAGTTCGAACCGATGATGAATGTATGGTTTGGCTTGCTTGAAGAGTGTTTGTTCTACTTGTTTTTAAAGCCTGCTGTCTTTTTTTTTTAATTATTATTTTATTGGAAAGCCCATTGTTAAACTACTTATTCATCTGAACTGACTCACCAAAATAGTCTCTTTTCCCTAATTTTGTACTAATGTGTCCAATACAGCGAGTGTGTGAACATGGAGGGGGTAAACCACTTTCGATCTTTGTAATAATAATCTGCAAAAAGCCAAAAATGAACCCAGTATCGAGATATTCACTGATATCCAGATACTCAAGAAATACACTGGATTAAAGAAAGTGAGAAAGCCCATATAACTGCATAATGATTTTTTTTTCCCATTTCCTTTTCCAGCACATCAGTCAGCTGATGAACTTTACAAGCTGGTGATATTGTTTTTCCCCCTCTCATACTTTATATGTATCCGTATGTAAAGGTAAAGCTGCTTTTTGTGTTTCATATATTGGGAGGACACCATTGTAGGACACCCATTTGCTGGCCTTTAGCTGTCCAGTGAAGCTAAGGACCTTTTTTTTTTAGCTTAACATCTATCCATTTTTTAAACAAGTCCTACAAAAACCACATGTTTACATTACTCAGAGATCCAGTGCGAGGACGTGGCACATCATCCTCATTTTGACTTGGTGCTATGTCTTTTTGAACTCTTGTGGTGCTGTGTTCCACATGTTAACACAACTCGTGTACAGTCCTCTTCACGCCGCCGTGGTTCCTCTCGTCAAGGTCTTTTAGTGAGTAGGGTTGTAAGCAATAATAACATACTAACAAGACAGCACTTGCGTTCTCATTCCGTCTCACGACAGAAATCAGAAAGGCACGTTTCGCAAAATTCATCTCCGATGACAGATTTAGGCTCTGATGTGATTGAGGAAATTGCTTACTGATTTGCATTTGTAGAATGATTTGCGAACCAAATTTAAAATGTAACCAGGGTATAATAATAATAATAATAAGCTGCATTGAGCATGGACAGGACCTAGCAACGCAATGAATTACAACACACCATCTGGAGAATTCAATGCAGTATTTGTTTTTACAGTGCTTTTTACATACATGAGTTTCCAAGCGTCAGCTGCTGTTGAGTATTTCTGGACATGCTGACAGGATTTCTTCAGATGATACTTGATTGGATTCTCTTTTCTCCGATACATGCATGGAGACCTGAGCGAATGCATCTCTCTTGTAGAATATAACTAATGCTGTATATGTAGACAAACCCCCTTTTTTGCTTGTTAGGAAAATAAAAAAATAGGGCTCATGCACATGAATTTGTCTTATCAGCTCTTAGATTGCCTGTACTTTGCTTAGTGTGCGATTTTATTTATTAATTTTTTTTACAGTGCTTTGTGAAACTCAACCTTTTTATGTTGTATTGTGAACTACTAATTTCACATTTGTCGGCTTTCATCCAACTTGGACATGTGTTTCTTGCTCATTGCTTTTCATGTTTACCAGCACTAAGAATCTAGAATGTACTACAACATTATGCACTAATTTATGACTGTTTTAAGATTAAACCTCATACGTTAGAGATCATGCTAATTGGAAGCATATTTCAAACTGCGCATTTTTTTAAACTTCATTTGATTTGATTTGTGTTGTGTTGTGTTTGTGTTGTATAGAACTTGTTTACGACGGATTCTGGGCTGACTTCTTTTACATATGTTTGTCTTTTTTTCCCCCCACCTCAAATGCAGTGTACTGAGACTGTTCATGTGTTGCAAAAACACCAATAATAGACCTTTTTTTACTTTTCTTTCTGGTTGAATGAATGGTTTTGTTCTTTGAAGCATCATTGGTAGGTCTGATTTATTTCAGGTATTATTCTTAAACAGTATGGTGCTGTACCAAAGCCTTATGTAAAATATTGTTCGACTGTATTGTTTCACTCTTCTGCCACTGCTGTTAAGACAAGTGAACATTCTCCAAGAAAATTGGGACATGTCGCGAGCCAAACTGACTGATACCACTATAATGCAGTGTGCCTCGAATTCCTCGTCCTTGAATAATACTGCACAGTATAGGCAGGGACTTTTGAAAATTTTTCACATGCCCAGTAAAACAGTACGATTTGGTGCCTGGTGTGTCTTCTTCATGTCTGCTGCTAGGAATAAATGTTAATGGTGTCTCATATCTGTAGAACATTATCTGAATCATGTTGTGTGTCTCCACTGTTTAACTCTTTTGGACATTGAGAGCAGAATTTAAAAGAGGTTACCTGAATGGCATTGTCTGATAATAAGTGAAATGTCCCAATAATTCATCGACTTCATCCTCAAGATCATAACCAGAAACATGATATCATTATGAAAGCACTTCCCAAGATCTGCTTTCAGAAACAAGTCAGAATGAGGGTTTAGACTGTCATGCTTGGAAACTTTCTCAGATGGTCCAATTGAGCTAATGTGGAGCAGTTCAAATAGCGTTGTTTACATCACCAGATGCCCAGATATGCACATTTTAGCAGGTTATGTTGAGTTGTCATTTTCCGATGCTTTGTTCCATCTAATAACTCTCTAAAATTTTTTGTATTTTGATATAATAAAAATACATGAGAGTGTACTCAGGTGTCTGTGGCTGATTTATTTTTGGATTTGCTTTACTTTTTGAGTGATCAATGCCAAAAGGTATTGAGCTAGTATTTCTCGAAATGTATTTCTGGCACTTTTACGCTATTAATATTATCTACAATAACGGTGGTGTAATGGTTAGCCTTATCGCCTCACAGCAAGAAGGTTCTGGGTTCGAGCCCAGCAGCCGACAAGAGCCTTTCTGTGTGGAGTTTGCATGTTCTCCCCATGTCTGTGTGGTGCTCCATTTCCCCCCACAGTCCAAAGACATGCAGGTTAGGCTAATTGGTGGCTCTAAATTGACCGTAGGCGTTAATGTGAGTGTGAATGGTTGTTTGTCTCTGTGTCAGCCCTGTGATGATCTGGTGACTTGTCTTGGGTGTACCCCACCTGTCGCCCATAGTCAGCTGGGATAGGCTCCAGTTTGCCTGTGACCCTGTACAGGATAAACAGCTACAGATGATGGATGGATGGATGGATGGATGTATTTTATAATGACTGGTATTTAGTACTATTTTAAACTAAAATTAAAACTATATTAAATTATGCAGTATGTTGTTCAATTCTGTGCAAAAAAAGCCAGGGAATGTATTTCAGAAAAGCTCTTTAAGGGGCAGAATTATGTTATATATCTCGGCAGCACCTTGGTGCAGTGGTCATCATTGTACCTTCACAGCAAGAAGGTTCTGGGTTCAAACGTCACAGCCAATGTGAGCCTTTCTGCATGGAGTTTGCATGTTCTCCTCGTGTCTGTGTGGGTTTGCTCCAGTCTCCCCCACTATCCAAAGACGTGGTTAGGTCAACTGGTTATAGATGTGAATGGTTGAGAGGAGAAAACCTCTATAATAATCCAGGAGAAGGCACTACTGTAAGAATTACTACTGTAATTCTTACCTAGTAACTTTGATGGCTGGAACTGTCACTGCAGTGATATGCTAGATAGAGCATCATTTATTATAACTGTAAATGCAATAAGGTTTGGGACCTTAGATATAGTATTGACCAATGACTTTAAATAAAATAAACAACGTGGCTCCATGCCCTTACGTTCTATAGAAATGAAGCCAAAATTCCTCTGGCATGCTGTCAAATTTGGAGCCAGAGTTTGCACAGTAGGGACTTTCTGCTGCTATCTGGAGCCAGAGTCTTTGCAGCACAGATGAGAGTCGAAGTCAAGTACACTGACTCATTTGGTAGGCCCACCCCCTTCTCCCTATACCGGTCACTGCTTCCAGCAAAAGCTGTTCGTCACTTCTTTCCCAGGTGGAGCCATGCCTTCTTATGATATAATAGAATAACATTTTAAAAACTAATTTCTGGGGGAAAATTTAAAAAATGTGCAAATATCTCATCTCTTGGGGCGGCACAGTGGTGTAGTGGTTAGTCTGGTGGTGTGAATGGTTGTCTGTGTCTATGTGTCAGCCCTGTGATGACCTGGCGACTTGTCCAGGGTGTACCCCACCTTTCGCCCATAGTCAGCTGGGATAAGCTCCAGCTTGCCTGCAGAACAGGATAAAGCGGCTAGAGATAATGAGATGAGATCTCTAGCCGCTTTATCCTGTTCTACAGGGTCACAGGCAAGCTGGAGCCTATCTCAGCTGACTACGGGTGAGAGGTGAGGTACACCCTGGACAAGTCGCCAGGTCATCACAGGGCTGACACATAGACACAAACAACCACTCACACCTACGGTCAATTTAGAGTCACCAGTTAACCTAACCTGCATGTCTTTGGACTGTGGGGGAAACCGGAGCACCCGGAGGAAACCCACGCGGACACGGGGAAAACATGCAAACTCCGCACAGAAAGGCCCTCGCCGGCCACGGGGCTCGAACCCAGACCTTCTTGCTGTGAGGCGACAGTGCTAACCACTACACCACCGTGCCGCCCTGTGCAAATATCAGCGTAAGGAAAACTCTGTAGATGGAAAAACAGCTCAGATGAGAAAAGTGACATGGCAAATAGGCTATTTAGTCATTGAAACACATGGGGATGGGTGTAGTCATTGATATAGACCAGGGGTTCTCAACCTTTTCTGCTTTAAGGCCCACCTATTCATAGTCATAACAAGTCAGGGCCCATTAAAAAAAGATCCCCAATTATTTGGGCTTATCTATTCTATTAGAATCTACTGTAAAGTGTATTAATGGAATGCAGCATCACTCCCTGTTACAGATGTGAGTCCAGGAATTCAATAAATGCAATAAAAACAAACTGTTTTTAATTGTAGATATTGTATTTAAAACTGTATGGATGTACCAGAATCCAACATAAAACCATGTATGCAAGGCATTCTCAGTCAAAGGGAATTAATGATCCAGAAGTGGAGTCTGGTCCATTAACACAAGAACTTATTGCCATGTTTGTGTACAGCAAACAAGCAAGTTATTAAAACCAAGAAGTACACTCAGAAAGAAGTGGATATAGAAACCACTCAATGAGATTAGATCCAGAGGTGGACAAAGTATCCAACTTCATTACTTAAGTCAAAATAAAGATCCCACTGGTCAAATGTTACTGTGATACAAGTGAAAGTTGTACAGTCAAATTTTTTACGATAACTTAAGTAATAAAGTACTTGTGTTTAAAAATACTTACAGTGGTGCTTGAAAGTTTGTGAACCCTTTAGAATTTTCTATATTTCTGCATAAATATGACCTAAAACATCATCAGATTTTCACACAAGTCCTAAAAGTAGATAAAGAGAACCCAGTTAAACAAATGAGACAAAAATATTATACATGGTCATTTATTTATTGAGGAAAATGATCCAATATTACATATCTGTGAGTGGCAAAAGTATGTGAACCTCTAGGATTAGCAGTTAATTTGAAGGTGAAATTAGAGTCAGGTGTTTTCAGTCAATGGGATGACAATCAGGTGTGAGTGGGCACCCTGTTTTATTTAAAGAGCAGGGATCTATCAAAGTCTGATCTTCACAACACATGTTTGTGGAAGTGTATCATGGCACGAACAAAGGAGATTTCTGAGGACCTCAGAAAAAGCGTTGTTGCTGCTCATCAGGCTGGAAAAGGTTACAAAACCATCTCTAAAGAGTTTGGACTCCACCAATCCACAGTCAGACAGATTGTGTACAAATGGAGGAAATTCAAGACCATTGTTACCCTCCCCAGGAATGGTCAACTAACAAAGATCACTCCAAGAGCAAGGCATGTAATAGTCGGCGAGGTCACAAAGGACCCCAGGGTAACTTCTAAGAAACTGAGGCTACATCCACACAACAACGGCAACGAGATTTTTTTAAAAAAATATCGCGTCCACATGGTCAACGGATCAGTAAAATATCAGGTTCATACGGCAACGCAACGCTTGCTGAAAACGATGCAATACACATGCCACACCACTACGTGCGCTGTAAGACAGTCCCATTGGAGACACCAGAACAATAGAAGTAGACGCATGTGCATAACTGCGCATGCGCACAGTGACTATCCCTGTCACTGTCACACGCACACACTTTCTCACTCCCTATCCTATGGATATAGTCCCTTTAAATCACGTGCTCGTTTTTTGAATGGAGACGCGGAAAGAGGAATGAACGGGGGTAGATGGAAGCCGGTACGCCAACATTCTGATATCCTCCAGAATTCTTTAATGGTCCGGAATAAACATCTGAAGAGGTGAGATCGCTCCTTTTTTTCCCTATTTTTGCTGGCGGGATTGACTCTGCCCTAAGGGCTATTCTCTCACTCACTCTCTCTCTCTCTCTCTCTCTCTCTCTCTCTCTCACTTTGCACCATTACACAAAATATTCACAGTGAAAATATTTTGTAAGCGCGTTTCATGAACCAAGTTATAGGATTTGTTGACAACTCGCATCAAGTTCGTTACACTTCTACCCGGCGTGAAGCACATGTGGTTGTGACGTCATCGTAAACAAATCCGTTCTACTCATCCAGACGACTTTGCAATGGCTCCGTTGCCAGATTTTTTCACTCTGGAACCCGTTCTCAAAAGATTTCATTTTGGGGCACCCAAAACGCTGGTGCCGTGTGGATGCCAGGCCGAAACGATAAACGATTTTATCAGATTCACGTGAATCTGTTGCCGTGTGGACAGGGCCTGAAGGCCTCTCTCACATTGGCTAATGTTAATGTTCATGAATCCACCATCAGGAGAACACTGAACAACAATGGTGTGCATGGCAGGGTTGCAAGGAGAAAGCCACTGCTCTCCAAAAAGAACATTGCTGCTCGTCTGCAGTTTGCTAAAGATCACATGGACAAGCCAGAAGGCTACTGGAAAAATGTTTTGTGGATGGATGACACCAAAAGAGAACTTTTTGGTTTAAATGAGAAGCGTTATGTTTGGAGAAAGGAAAACACTGCATTCCAGCATAAGAACCTTATCCCATCTGTGAAACATGGTGGTGGTAGTTTCATGGTTTGGGCCTGTTTTGCTGCATCTGGGCCAGGACAGCTTGCCATCATTGATGGAACAATGAATTCTGAATTATACCAGTGAATTCTAAAGGAAAATGTCAGGACATCTGTCCGTGAACTGAATCTCAAGAGAAGGTGGGCCATGCAGCAAGACAATGACCCTAAGCACACAATCATTCTACCAAAGAATGGTTAAAGAAGAAGAAAGTTAATGTTTTGAAATGGCCAAGTCAAAGTCCTGACCTTAATCCAATCAAAATGTAGTGGAAGGACTTGAAGCGAGCAGTTCATGTGAGGAAACCCACCAACATCCCAGAGTTGAAGCTGTTCTGTACGGAGGAATGGGCTAAAATTCCTCCAAGCCGGTGTGCAGGACTGATCAACAGTTACCAGAAACGTTTAGTTGCAGTTATTGCTGCACAAGGGGGGTCACACCAGATACTGAAAGCAAAGGTTCACATACTTTTGCCACTCACAGATATGTAATATTGGATCATTTTCCTCAATAAATAAATGACCAAGTATAATATTTTGTCTCATTTGTTTAACTGGGTTCTCTTTATCTACTTTTAAGACTTGTGTGAAAATCTGATGATGTTTTAGGTCATATTTATGCAGAAATATAGAAAATTCTAAAGGTTTCACAAACTTTCAAGCACCACTGTAAGTGTTAAAAGTACATTTTCTGTCAACGCATTGTTGTATTATTGCCACAATGCTTACAAAACCTAATGCCTCTGAAGCAACCTACTGGATTTACTGTAGAACCTGTCGAATAAATACCTGGTAGAATGTTACAAAATATTTCACAATATTTCTTCAGTTGACATGTTTCTGCTATAAAAGACAGTGTATCATTTCAGTTGTTTTTTTTTTTTTAAAAAGGCCCCAAATCAACTCCGATTGGCATTAAAATCACATTCAAACATATTGATATTTCAGGTCATGGTAACAACCATACCTTATTCAAGATACACTACAATCATAGCATTACAACCATCATGGTAATGTTACAGAAGTCTGTTTAAGCTAGTGCAAACTTACAACCAACTAGAATCATCAGTAAGATGCTAGCTAGTTTTTCTCTTTGGCTACTGGTAAAAACAAACAAACAAACAAACAAACAAACAAACAAACAAACAAACAAACAAAAAAAGTCATAGCTATAGTTATGATGCAAGGTCACAAAAGTTACAATGTTAACATTACCAAAGACAGAAATGTGAATTCATAAAATGAACGCATGCTGTGCCATCATGTTTTTCATGATGCTATCAGTTTTTGTAGGCTATGATATGGTTCGTTTTAGGCAAACAAAGCAAACATTTAAAACAAAACAGCTCTTTATTCCTTTCAGAAAACTGAAACAAGGGTCCTAGATATGGCCATGAGTGTGTGCATTCCCCATAAGAACGACGACGTACCTCCTTCCATTCTGTCATCAACTGATCATGTTCAAATAATGCTGCTGAGGAATCACTGAACTTGATTTTATAGTCAGTGGACGTGATCTGACCCTAGTGATTACTGATAGGCTGTCTCAGTGTCACCTGCAAAAATAAATAAATAAATAAATAAACACATTTTAGAAAAGAAAAGGAAAAAACATCCACTTTCAAATCTGCTTCATAATAGCGAGTAATGCCTTGATAGAAACGTAGTGGAGTGAAAAGTATGATATTTGTCTCAAATGTTAAAGTCAAAAGTTAAAGTCATAAGTTTCCAAAAAAATAATACTTAAGTAAAGTACAGATACTCAAAAAGTGTACTTAAGTACAGTACTCAGGTAAATGTACTTTGTTACTGTTGACCTCTGGATAGATCCTTACACGCTTACAAAGAAGGATTTTTCCTATGAGTTGGAAAATTAGCATGGAGGAGAACAACTTTTTATATGTGACTGGATTAAAGATCTGGGGATCAGGACACTACAAGATAGACAGTGGGAAACGGATCTAAGTGCAGGAAGAGTGTTAATTAGCAGGTATGATTTTTACAAAAACAAAAGAAAAGCAAAGCAGAATCATAAAGAGTCTTCTCTGTGCTCTCACGGAAGGTGGTCGCATTTCTCTGCCTCTCCCTTCCCTTATCTTTCCTGCTTCTGCTTCTGCTGTCTCATCTGTCTATTGTCTATACTTTTGAGAGACTCTCTCCGCACTGCTCTCCAAACTAAAAATCATGGAATTGATAAACTGGTCTCTTCACGCAATTGACACAATCTTCTTGACGAGAAGCCTGGGTTCGGAGGAACCAGCCTGTCCTGCCGGAACGTTCGCAGCTGGCTACACGATGGACGCGTGGGAGAGGTGGCGGGTCGTGTGCCTGGCGGTTCTTTCTGTGGAGGACATTGAAGACATCTACCTATTTGGAACCATGATTACAGGACTTTTGCTGATTGGATTAGGCATTGCACTGGTTTATTGAGGAAATCAGAAAATGGTGACAGCTGTTCAAAGCCCCATAAAGCTGCCCGACATGATTGAAGTGGTGGGCAGAGCTGTCGGCACTCAGACTGTGGCTATTCAGAACTTGAACCGCAACATGGATAACATCATGGAGAAGCTTTTGGCTTTGCAAAGGAAAATGGATCGATTCGGAGACCAGAATGGACAAACAGAGTAGTCGTGTAAAGGAATGTGTCTACTCACCCCAAGACCAAACAATCCCAATCTAATCTGCTTTCGGCTCCCTCAGACAGCACTGGCCTTGGCCAAGGCCATTGCTGGGACAACAACTCCCCCTGTAGGTCACTGCTGTGAGACTCTGTCGTATTCCTTCCCCCACTTCCCACGGTCGCCGCTTTTACCCCCAGTGTGACAAGTGGGTAAGCGCCATCTTCGGCTGCAGGACCGGACTGCTTGTTTGCGCTGGGTTACCTATACTTCTGCCCCTCCCCCTCTCCCCCCTTACCCCCCTCTCATGATCGCCCCCCCTCACCCCTTCCCCCTCGAGTCCCAAGTTTTCATGTTGTAAAGTGTACTGTGTTATTTTTGTGCTTATGTGCTGAGGTGTTTTTTTTTTTAATGTTCCCACACTGTACTCCCCACAGGAGCATAGTGTGGGGGTTGCTTTTTTTCTCCTCCCCTCCCCTCCCCTCCCCTCCCCTCCCCTCCCCTCCCCTCCCCTCCCCTCCCCTCATGTTACTCTGTATTTTTCATCCCTGTCTTCCTGTCCTGTCTACTCCCCCTGTGTCAATTGTATGTATGTGTATATGTACAGATGGGTTGACGGCTAATTTTGCTGGTACTTGTGACTAAGCGACAATAAAGGGTTCATTCATTCATTCATTCATTCATTCATAAAGCAGAGTATTTAAACATTGCTATAAACATGGCTTGAAACAAACGTGACACTGATAATGATAATTCCCAAAGCCTCTGTGAAAACAGTGTCTGTATCAGCACATGCTCATTGCGCTCTAATCAGTATCCGGTGTTTCCCATAACGACTGGGTCCCAAGAGTGTGCGCAACGTGCTCTGTGAGTGAGTGCAGCTGTTAGTGCTGCACCAGAATCAAGTGCACAAAGGCATGACAGTTAAGTGTTCACCTGCCATGTGACCGCAACTTTTAGCCCACATGTATATCACCACCAAAATGCCTCATTTTCATTGATAATCGATTGCAAAGCATCGCGAGCTGTAATGTGACCGTAGCTTAATGACGTGGATGTGACATTGGATGCCACCCAGCAATTGTACCCTACTGCAAGCTTCAACTTGAAAAAAAAAATTGCAGCCTATTAGATGGCATTTCATGCTGCATTAATGGGCCACAGCCCAGTGGTTGAGAAACACTGGTATAAACTATACCTCTGAGTATAGACTCTATCCAATATATATCAGCGTTAGCTGAAATATAGCCTAAAACAAACTTATACTGTGTGATGGCTGGTCATGATATTAGCTGGGAGGGCTAAAATGTTATCTATCAATAGACATCTCATCTCATTATCTCTAGCTGCTTTATCCTGTTCTACAGGGTCGCAGACAAGCTGGAGACTATCCCAGCTGACTATAGGTGAAAGGCGGGTGTGGCAGCGGGGGCGTGGTCAAGCATCGGTCTGTGACCGGAGGGTGGAGTCAGGGAAGGTAAGTGGCAGAATCACTACACCTGTCGTTAACTAATGTGTTTGTGTGTCTTCCCAGTGACTGCGCCCTATTTAAGGAGAGAGAGCGAGAGCAGAGGGACCTCTCTCCCCACCCAGACGACTGATGTGTGTGCGTGTGTCTGAGAGAGTAAACATAGAAGCTGAAAAGCGAAATAAAAAGAGTTTTGTGAACTCAGTTTTGGCCTGCCGTCCTTCTGTGCTCCACCCACCTATACGAACTGTTACAGCGGGGTACACCCTGGACAAGTGGCCAGGTCATCACAGGGCTGACACATAGACACAGACAACCATTCACACTCACATTCACACCTACGGTCAACTTAGGCTACATCCACACGACAACGGCAACGAGATGTTATTAAAAAAAATATCGCGTCCACATGGGCAACGGATCAGTAAAATATCAGGTACATATGGCAACACAACGCTTGCTGAAAACGATGCAATACACATGCCACACCTCTAGGGGCGCTGTAAGATGGTCCCTTCGGAGACACCAGAACAATAGAAGAAGTAGTAAGGACGCATGCGCATAAACTATTATGTGCGAGACTTCATATTAGCCACAAAGTCAGAAAAATTTGTTCGTAAAATTACATTATAATGACCAAATACAATGAAAAGTATTTTTCCATTCTCACCTGTGAAAGGTAATCCCATGTGACCTCGTTTGGACGGCAAACCTGTTGGTACAGTTAAACGCAGCACATGAATGAGGCATCTTTATTCTCCGCTTTGACCCATCCAATATGGCGGCGAGGATGACGTATGATTCTACGCGGAAGGCAGCGTCTTTAATGGTCTGGAATAAATTGAATGCTACACGTTGATGGATTAATTTGTTCTTCTACACCCTTTTTGAGGAATGTATTGTAGGACTTAAACCAACATCTGAAGAGGTGAGATTGCTCCTTTTTTTCCCTATTTTTGCTGGTGGGATTGACTCTGCCCTAAGAGCTATTCTCGCTCTCTCTCACTTTGCACCATTACACAATAAATATTCACAGTGAAAATATTTTGTAAGCGCGTTTCATGAACCAAGTTATAGGATTTGTTGACAACTTGCATCGAGTTTGTTACACTTCTACCCGGCGTGAAGCACATGTGGTTGTGATGTCATCGTAAACAAATCCGTTCTACTCATCCAGATGACTTTGCAACGGCGCCGTTGCCAGATCTTTCCACTCTGGAACCCATTCTCCAAAGATTTCGTTTTGGGGCACCCAAAACTCCACACAGAAAGGCCCTCGCCGGCCACGGGGCTCGAACCCAGACCTTCTTGCTGTGAGGCGACAGCGCTAACCACTACACCACCATGCTGCCCATCAATAGACATATTATATTATATTATATTATATTATATTATATTATATTATATTATGGGGTGGCATGGTGGCGTAGTGGTTAGCGCTGTCACCTCACAGCAAGAAGGTCCTGGGTTCGAGCCCAGCGGCCAGCAAGGGCCTTTCCATGTGGAGTTTGCATGTTCTCCCCGTGTCCGCGTGGGTTTCCTCTGGGTGCTCTGGTTTCCCCCACAGTCCAAAGACATGCAGGTTAGACTAATTGGTGGCTCTAAATTGACCATGAGTGTGAATGGTTGTTTGTGTCTATGTGTTAGCGCTGTGATGTTCTGGTGACTTGTCCAGGGTGTACCCCGCCTCTCACCCATAGTCAGCTGAGATAGGCTCCAGCTTGCCTGCAACCCTGTACAGGTTAAGCAGTAATGGATGGATATATTATATTATATAGTCACAACAATAAATCTATTAGAGTTGAACATCAGACTTCCGGTTTGGGCCATGTTGGAGTAGGACGCGAGTAAGGTGAGCTCTGACCTAACTTGACTACAACATTCCTTTCAATTGACTCCAGTATCACAGAATTTATGTAAAGCATAGAACTAAATGATATATCTTTAACCACGAGCATAAAATGAGCGGTAGAAGCAGAAATGCGGCTTCTGCTCCACCAGCAACACGAAATACTCTTGCTAACAAGCTAGCTGTTATGGCCTCCCCTGTCAGCGAATGCCCCTCCAAGGATGAAGGAGGAATTTCCATGAAGCAACTGGTGGAAGAACTATCAAAGCTAGTCTAAAAGAAGACATCTCCATTCTTATTCAGGAAACTGTTGGCCCTTTACAAGCTTCAGTGAACGCCATAAGAGAGACTGTGGATAACTTTCAAAGTTGCTTGACCGCAATGGAGTCATTAGCAGGGGAGAACTTTGATAAGATTTTCGCAGCCGAGGCATCCATCAAATCTCTGAAAAACAGAATGTGACACTTCAGGATCGTGTTGAGGACTTAGAAAACAGATCTTGTAGAACTAACCTGAGGATTGTGAACGTTCCCGAAAACAGTGAAGGGGATCAGGACACTGTCACGTTCATGTCATGCATGCTGATGGAGATTATGGGCAGTGAGGTTTTTGAAGCACCGCCAGCTTTGGAAAGATCGCACAGAGTGGGTAAAAAACCTGACAAGGCTGGTAAATCTCCTCAACCATTTGTGGTGTGCTTTGAACGATTCCAAGAAAAAGAAAGAGCGCTGCGATGGGCGAGACAGCACGAGCTGAAATACAAGAACACTACCGTGAGAATATATCCGGATTATAGTGCTAACCTGTCCAGGAAGCAGGCAGAATTCAATGACATCAAGCAAGCACTGTACAGCAGAGGAATAAAATTCCAGCTCCTCTATCCTTCCCGCCTGCGAGTTACTTTTGGTGGAAATACTTTCAAATTTCACACACTGGAGGAAGCGAAGACGTTTTATGATCAACAGGTGGTGGCTCAAAGTGAGATGGACTGAAACGAGTTGCTTTGGACTAGCTAGCGGTCTGCTGATAGTGCTAGCTCTCTGCCCTAATAATTAGCCGACTGGACGGTAAGGATCTTCTTCGAAACATAGAAAGACTGACACAACGATATTGAGGTGAATCTATATTGTGTCCAACTTAATTTGAGAATTTATTCAACAGACTGATTCGTTTGATTTGTATGTTTTTGGAAGAGATACATGTTATAGTGGTAAATGATAACTTTGACTAGAGAAGGGCATAGCAGTGCTCTAATGGCCCTTTTCCACTACCCTTTTTCAGCTCACTTCAGCTCGCTTCAGCTCACTTCAGCCCGACACGGCTCGCGTTTCGACTACCAAAAACCAGCACGACTCAGCTCGCTTCAGCCCTGCTTAGCCCCTAAAACTCGCACCGTTTTGGAGTGGGGCTGAAGCGAGCCAAGCCGTGCCGAGTGAGGTTGGGGGCGTGAGCAGACACTCCCCTGTGCACTGATTGGTGAGGAGGAGTGTCCTCACATGCCCACACACGCCCCGCGAGCGCGCTGGGATCTGTAAACACCGTAAACCCGGAAGGAGAAGAATTACGAGAATTTCTGAAGCCTTATGCGCCTCGCCTCATCTATACGCCAGTATCTGTCCGCGTTGTCGGTGACAACAAGCCACAGCACCAAGACCAGCAACACTAACGACTCCATGTCCTCCATGTTTATTGTTTACTATCCGGGTCGTGAGACTACCGCTTAAAAGATCACTGATGTCACTGTTTGCGCTGCTTAACGACATCACGTGACGTCCACCCACTTTCGCTAACTCCACCCAATGTGTCCACCCACTTCCAGCCAGCACGGTTCAGCGCGGTTGTAGTAGAAATGCAACTCCAACAGCCCCGCTCAGCTCGACTCAGCATGGCACGGCTCAGCCCGACTCAGCCGCGTTTGTAGTGGAAAAGCGGCATAACTCAGGGGCGCAGATAGGATTTTTGAACTGGGGGGGACTGAGCTGTCAGCAAATGATTCCATTTTGTGTGTATATATATACTACCGTTCAAAAGTTTGGGGTCACTTTGAAATATCCTTATTTTTGAAAGAAAAGCACTGTTCTTTTCAACGAATATCACTTTAAACTAATCAGAAATCCACTCTATACATTGCTAATGTGGTAAATGACTATTCTAGCTGCAAATGTCTGGTTTTTGGTGCAATATCTCCATAGGTGTATAGAGGCCCATTTCCAGCAACTATCACTCCAGTGTTCTAATGGTACAATGTGTTTGCTCATTGCCTCAGAAGGCTAATGGATGATTAGAAAACCCTTGTACAATCATGTTAGCACAGCTGAAAACAGTTGAGCTCTTTAGAGAAGCTATAAAACTGACCTTCCTTTGAGCAGATTGAGTTTCTGGAGCATCACATTTGTGGGGTCGATTAAATGCTCAAAATGGCCAGAAAAATGTCTTGACTATATTTTCTATTCATTTTACAACTTATGGTGGTAAATAAAAGTGTGACTTTTCATGGAAAACACAAAATTGTCTGGGTGACCCCAAACTTTTGAACGGTAGTGTGTATACATGTTATTTCACCTCCCTCACTGCCATCACCAGGAACTACCTGCAGGCCAGGACAATGATAACATTTTAACATAGCCTATGGAAATCCAAAGTTTACACATTATCATCACGCACAGAAATTGCAAAACTGCAAAACTAGTTTTAAAACTGCTAAGTTCCAACTGTTAAACATAGCGAGAGGCTGGGCTACGTGTGTGTGTGTAAAGTGTAAACCAGTGCATCCTGACTTTCTAACTATGCCTGTGTGTTGCGTGAGCGGCAGTCAGTCAACAACTCTTCGCAAAGTTTCCTTATGAAACAATATGCTCGCTGAAATTATGGCAGGGAACGCCAGATTAAACATTAAAACTGCCTTCTGAGCACTGTATCTACAGGCTACCACCGAAAGAAGGAGGCTACCAGAAAGGCATCTCTACTCCATACGATTTTACTTTCACTACGACATTACTTTGAACAGACTATCAAAAAATTGCAAGGTGATATGATAAAGTAAGGCACAGTTTACTTACAGTCGTTTAAAAAAAAAAAAAAACGATGCAATCGTTTTCTGCCTTTTGGCACCCTTCATCATGCCGTGTTGGGGTCCTGAACTAGGAGGAGCTGTCCCCGATATGCCTGTCAAACTTGTGGGTAACCATAGCAACCAAGCTCGAGCTCGCAACCTGTGCAGTCTGCGCAGTTGCAACTATGTATATATTGCTGTGCACCTCAATAAACCGAATGGTAATTAGTCTTTTGATTTTTCCGTGAGGTTTGCCTTATGCAAAGAAAGACAGCATAGACGGTTTTTCCTCCCTATAAGTGGGGGGGGACCGAACGAGGTGAATTTAAATCTGGGTGGGACGAATCCCCCCCGTCCCCCCCTCTATCTGCGCCCGTGCTCTAACTCATGGTTAGAACTCTTTTGATGGATGTAGCTAAAATTGATTGTTTGTAGTACTGGTTAATTTGTAAAAAGTTTTTTTTTCTCTCTCTCATCTTAAAAGGTAATTTAATTTCATAAAGGTCAGACCTAAGCTCACACATAGGTTAATGTGTGATTTAGATTAGATTATGTACCTCCGGAGTTGTCAGATTTTAGAAGGAAGCCTGCAGTCTGCCTCCGTTCCTGAGGCAGGCACAGGAGAATTTAGTGTTGTGTTCAAAGTAGAGCCCTGCACTCCCGCGGGAGTCCCGCGGGACCCGACGCAAAGCAGTGCGGCGCGGGACAAATTTTGAAAGCTCATTGCAGGCGCGGGCGGGCGGGAGGGGGAGTGCACAATGCGGGCGCGGGCGGGAGAGGTGATAAGCTGCAGTCCCGCTAACTAAAAACGTGTTTAAAATAAAATTTATAAATTATTAATTTATGCCTATCATATATAATTTGTGCTGGATATTTTATTTGGCATTAATAAAAACATTTTAAGATGCCTAAATTTGCGGATGTGGTCTAATCTCGCATACGTTTCTGATTCCTCTTCCGTGTTTGAGATCTCTGATCATGGCAGAAGAGCAGAGTTCCTCTAGTGAAGCTCACAGTGCTTCAGAAGTAAGTGCTGCTTTAAAAAGAGGGACATTTACCATTAAAAAGTCAAGAGTATTAGTCCTAAGTATTAAAAAGTATTAAAAAAAGTATTAAAAAGTATTAACTAGTATTAAAAAGGACTGTGTATCGCACAGATTGTTAAATTTAAAGCGAGAAATAGACAGTGTATAATCTGAGGAGCTGGTTGTGGTTGCGCAGCACTTCATATGAGAGGAGAATGAAATCGCGGTTGGAATCATAACGCCACAGACTCGGAAGTGGGAGTGCGAGTGCGCAAAGCGAGAGCTGTCAATCAAAGCGAGAGCTGTCAATCATGAGCGCATGCAGCGCTCAACTTGGAATGTGTCAGCAGAATGTCAGAGTCTAAACAATAAACTTACAATAAATGAAGGATCGGTCAGTGGAGAGCTCAGCTAAGCTCAGCATGTTTAATTCCCCAAGCCAATGACAAGAACTTTCGTGAGAAATAACGCGAACGTTTGCATCATGCGGGATTTGTGGGCGGGAGCGGGACAAAATATGGCAGGCGCGAGCGGGACTGAAAATCATAATTCTTTGCGGGAGCGGGACTGCACAATGCGGGAGCGGGCGGGAGCGGGACTGAAAATTCTGTCTCGTGCAGACCTCTAGTTCAAAGTTGGGGTGGGCTTGTTATTTGATGTAACTGTCCTTGCATACCTTTTTCAGAGTAGGGCTTATTTACTGCCTAATGTTTTAGTTTTGTTTTGTATTATCATTTTGGAGGGTTTATTGAAACATATTCACTCTCTAACAGGGGGCATGCATGTTTTGCTTTCTTCTCTTTCTCATTATGACTGTCATTACTGGTAATATTGGGACTAGAATAGGAGTGTCATCCACCCAATTGATGAGCTGGAATGTAAAGGGTATGAATGGGCCGGTTAAAAGAGCACAGATATTCTCTCACTTGAAAAAATTAAACACAGAAATAGCATTTTTGCAAGAAACACATTTAACTAAGGCAGATCAAGTAAGACTCAAGAAAAATTGGGTTGGACAGACTTTCCATTCTGGTTTTAATACTAAGGCAAGGGGAGCAGCAATAATTATCCATAAGAAGGTTATATTTGTGCCTTCCAAAACCATCTCGGACCCACAAGGGCAATTTATAATAGTGTCGGGTTTGCTTTACAGTGCCCCAGTAGAGCTTGTAAGCATATATGCCCCTAACTGGGATGATGTGGGCTTCATTGAGAAACTTTTTTCTTTAATTCCAGATTTAAATTCACACAGGCTGATTTTTGCTGGAGATTTAAACACTGTTGTTGACCCAGCTATAGACCACTCAAGCCCTAAATCCTTAACACGTTCAAAGATGTCTCAGGCTCTGTGTGAATTCATGGATCAGATTGGCTGTGTAGATCCATGGAGGTTCTTATACCCACTCAAAAAGGAATTTTCTTATTTTTCACATGTTCATCATGCATACAGTAGAATAGACTATTTCTTTATTGACAAATCACTCCTCCCTATTGTAAAGAAAGTAGAGTACTCTGCCATTGTGGAATCAGATCATGCCCCAGTGGTTCTTGATCTAGCATTCTCCCAAAACTTGTCCAGTCCAATACTTGGAGGCTCAACACTGCTTTATTGGCTGACAAACAGTTTTGTGAATTAATATCTAAGGAAATTGAGGAATTTTTGCTATTTAATAGTTCAGAGTCAGTTTCACAGGGGTGGATTTAGACATTTGGGGGCCCTAGGCAAAATACAAACATGGGGCCCTCCACCTTATACCCTCCAGGCATTCTGAGGCGATTTTGGTGTGTGTGTGTTTTTTTTTTAATATAAATGTACGGTTACTTAACAAAAGTAACAAAATAAGGTAGTACTTGTTTTTGAGGTGTTCACCATGGAGGGGCAGACTGAGGGGGCCCCTACAGGGGGCTGATTTGGTACAAATTCTAGGCAACGTTTGATTCCACAGATTCGCAATGTGTCACAGGTATTAACAACAGACCCAGTGGAATTAAATAATACTTTTAGAGAATATTATTTAGACCTTTACACTTCTGCTTTTCCACACGATTCCTAACCCATGATGAACTTTTTAAATAATTTAGAGTTTCCTAAACTAGACAAAGATGTGCAGGATAATCTAGGCCCCATGAGGATAGTTGAGGGTTACACCTGGAGGATGCTCTTGACTCTTACAGTAATGCTTTTATGGCTGAGGACTACAGTTGTCTTGCTAACTTTAGGACTGCAGTTATCATGAATCAGTTTTGCACTCAAGTTTCCATCAATGAAGAGTTATAACATCAACGAAACTGTCCTCATGTTAAAACTGTTAATATTATAGTCAGGCTGTCTGTTGTTGCCCAAATGAGGATGGGTTCCCTTTTGAGTCTGGTTCCTCTTGAGGTTTCTTCCTCATGTCGTCTGAGGGAGTTTTTCCTTGCCACCGTCGCCACAGGCTTGCTCACTGGGGATAGATTAGGGATATAATTAGCTCATGTTTTAAGTTGTTCAAATTCTGTAAAGCTGCTTTGCGACAATGTTTATTGTTAAAAGCGCTATACAAATAAACTTGACTTGACTTGACTAGACATTCCCTTGCAACTTCAAGAGATCTTTGATTCTATTAAGAAAATGCAAAGTGGTAAGACCCCAGGTCCAGATGGCTACCCAGTAGAATTTTACAAAAAGTTTAGCGCTCAACTTGCTCCCATTCTCCTTGAAATGTTTAATCATTACCTAAGCCAGTCTAGGCTACCACCGAGTTTAACCAAGGCATCTATTTCGCTTCTTTTGAAACCAGGTAAGGACCCATTTGAGTGTGGGTCATACCGCCCAATTTCACTTTTAAATGCAGATATAAAGATTTTGGCCAAGCTCCTTGCCTCAAGATTGGATAACGTTATGCCCCGTTTAATTTCAATGGACCAAACTGGATTTATGAGGGACCGACACTCTTTCACAAACATCTGTAAACTTCTGAATATTGTGCACTCTTCTGCGTCCAGGGGGGTTCCAGAAGTGTTGTCTCCCTGGACGTGGAGAAAGCATTTGACAGAATTGAGTGGAATTCTCTATTTGCCACAATGGAAAAATTTGGTTTTGGCCCAAAATTTTTTTCTTGGATTTGCCTGTTACCGTATATACCTCCCCTAAAGCATCAGTGATAACAAACAAAATAACCTCTAAACCTTTCCCCCTGTCAAGGGGCACATGACAGGGATGTCCCCTTAGCCCTCTTTTATTTGCATTAGCTATAGAACCCCTGTCAATTAAACTATGAACATAAACTTCAATAACAGGAATTAAGAGGAATGATATGGAACATAGACTTTCTCTGTATGCAGATGATCTGCTGCTGTATATTTCAGACCCAGTGGCATGTGTCCCCAACATTTTAGACATATTACATGACTTTGGACTCTTTTCTAGTTATAAGTTAAACTTGTCTAAAAGTGAATGCTTTCCGGTAAATAATCTTGCTCTTCGGATTTCAGATAACACCCTCCCCTTCCATATATCCAAATCTGGATTTAAATACTTAGGTATATATATTACTAGAATCTTCTCTGAGCTTTATGAGAGGAATTTTAAACCCCTCATGATTAAATTACAATCAGACCTTCAGAGATGGTCGTCATTGTATTTATCCCTTGCTGGCAGAGTCAACTGCATAAAAATGAATGTTTTACCCAGATTCCTGTACTTATTTCAATGTCTCCCAGTCTTTCTGTCTAGTTCCTTTTTTCAGTCATTAAATAAGTTGATCTCCTCTTTCCTGTGGGATGGTGAGTGCCCCAGAATCTGCAGGGAATTCATGGAGAGGCCCAGAAACCAAGGTGGCTTGGCACTTCCAAATCTAAAAAATTACTATTGGGCATCAAATAACTCATCTCATCTCATTATCTCTAGCCGCTTTATCCTGTTCTACAGGGTCGCAGGCAAGCTGGAGCCTATCCCAGCTGACTACAGGCGAAAGGCGGGGTACACCCTGGACAAGTCACCAGGTCATCACAGGGCTGGCATCAAATATACAAAAAGTTATAGCCTGGTTTCAGACTCCAGAAACAGAATAGTGTAGAATTGAGGCGAGCTCTTGCACGTCATCTTCACGCTCCGCTTTAATCACTGCAAATTTGCCTTTTTCACCATCTCAGTACACATCTAGCCCAGTAGTGATGCCTAAAAATATGGGCACAATTTAGACAGAAATTCAAACTTACCACCTTCTCCATACACAGCCCTATATGTAATAATCGTCTCTTTCCCGCTGCCAGACTGGACCATACTTTTACACAGTGGCTAAGAGTTGGTCTTGGCAGATGTAGTGATCTTTATATAGATGGGCTATTTGGTAGCTTTAATGATTTAGCTGTTAAATTTAGTCTACAGCAGTCAGACTTCTTTAGGTACCTCCAGGTCCGTCACCTACCGTAGTTCAAAGTTTGAGCTCAACCTTTCCAACTTTGCCAGCACATTCAGGGTTGGATGACATTTTATTGATGCCAGTGCAGTGTAAAGGCCAAATTTCAAAGATATCAAACAGTATTACTTCTCTTCAAATGGTATCATTGGAAAAAAATTAAAACAGAGTGGGCTGTAGAATTTGGGGCCGAAATTTCTGATGCAGTTTGGGATTGTGCTCAGAGCAGAGTTAACGATACATCCTCTTGTGCCTGTCTCAATCTGATACAATTTAAAATCTTTCACCGGATTTACTACACTAAGTCTAAGCTTTCTAAGATATATCCAGATGTTGAGGACAGGTGTAACCATTGTAATTCCACCCCAGCTGATATGACTCATATGTTTTGGGCATGTCCTAGGTTAGGAGAGTTTTGGTCATCCATTTTTAAAATCTTGAATGATGCATTTGAGGTTGACGTTTGCAATTGTTAACCAATTGCTGAAATGGCTATTTTTGGGGGTTTTATTAGTGAGCTCCTAATGCCTATAAATAAGAAAAATGATTTTGCTTTTGCCTCCCTTCTAGCACGGTGAAGAATAGTGATGGAGTGGAAATCTCCTGAACCACCTAAAGTATCTCTTTGGCTTACTGACTTGATGCTATTTTTGAAATTAGAAAAAATAAAATACTTCACCAGAGAATCTGTTAAAACTTTTCATAAAATATGGGACCCACTTATATTTTATTTTGAAGGGGTCAATTCTCTGCCTTCAGATGACGAATAGTATTATGCTTTAATTGCAAATAAGCAGATTGTGTATAGCCCTCCTTCCAATACCCTCTCCCTCCTTTAGTATTTATTTATGGGTTTTTTTGGATAGTTTGTTTGTCTGTGGGTTTTTTTTGGCAGTATGCAGGTGGGTGTTGTGGGAAGTTCTTTACTGTTGTTAAAACAAGGCATTGTATCTATCCAGTTTTATATCTGTATTATCTTTCTTGAATAAAAAATAATTGGAAAAAAAGAGTTGAACATCACATTTTCTATTTTTAAGGCATTTTGGGGGGGAAACAAGCATGATTGAGGAAATCATCCATCACATTCACATTCATTAGAACTGTGACTGTATTTCCACATGTGCCTGCTCAGTAACATGGGCTAAAAAATACCAGCCCCACTGCAAGTAATATCTAGGGGGGTGTTTTACTCTGTGTAATCACCTGTCATAACTATCACCGATAGACTGCACAAATCTACAGCTTGGACTAGAAGAAATCAGACTCAGCCTCCTCTTTTCATACTATTCTGTGTATTTTTGCTATTGCTCTTAGTTCCATAATAATCCCAAAGCATCCACCTTAAGATAGTAAAATTGTAAACCATATAAAAACAGACAATGATCTGACATGGATGCCAAAGATGAAGTTTAATATTGATGTCTTATCTTTGAAAGAGGGGCAGCATGATGGTGTAGTGGTTAGCGCTGTCACCTCACAGCAAGAAGGTCTGGGTTCGAGCCCCGTGGCCGGCGAGGGCCTTTCTGTGCGGAGTTTGCATGTTCTCCCCGTGTCCACGTGGGTTTCCTCCGGGTGCTCCGGTTTCCCCCACAGTCCAAAGACATGCAGGTTAGGTTAACTGGTGACTCTAAATTGAGCGTAGGTGTGAATGTGAGTGTGAATGGTTGTCTGTGTCTATGTGTCAGCCCTGTGATGACCTGGCGACTTGTCCAGGGTGTACCCCGCCTTTCGCCCGTAGTCAGCTGGGATAGGCTCCAGCTTGCCTGCGACCCTGTAGAAGGATAAAGCGGCTAGAGATAATGAGATGAGATGAGATATATATATGATGTAACACTTCAGGGGTTCAGGAGACTGAAGAGGCATATACAGCCAAATTAATTCACTGGCATTTATTCTCAATTTCACATTCCAGTGTGGCTTTTCCTTTTTATTTTCCGGTCTTGCACTGACACACACACACCAATTATCAACAGGCATACACACTGCTCTGTGCTGGTTCTTGGCTTTCTCTCTCTGGTCTCCAGCCTCCTTGAAAGAACACATAAGCAAACTGCTGGTGATTAAACACAGGTGAGAATCATCACCCATTAACTTTTGGTTCAACTTGTCTCTTCTCTTTACACAGCTGATGCTCAACCATGCTGCACCAGTACAGATCCCCACCACCCGACTCAAGCTGTCTGACTTGCCACTGACTTCCCAACTCCCCTGCCCCCTCCACCAGTTGGGAGAGATAATCCACCACCACCATATCACCATCTGCACCCCTTGCCTGTGGACCAGCTCAAATTTAAATGGCTGAAGTGCGAGATACCACCGAGTGATCTGCATGTTGGCATTGTTCATGTGGTGGAGACATTGGAGTTGGACATGATCAGAACAGAGGGTTAAAGGATGTCCCAACAAATAGTACCAGAGAGTGAGGACTGCCCACTTGATGGCCAGACACTCTTACTCAATGGTGCTGTACTTCTGGCTGATATACAGCATGGGGTGCTTCTCCACCTCCACTGTCTGGGACAAAATGGCCCCCAGACCTCTGTCTGACATGTCAGTCTGGAAGACAATAGAGGGCTACCGCATGACGTCACCGTACCGCGAGATTTTGTTAGGGCGCTATATTGGAAGACCTCAAGTACATACTGTACATACAGACATACTCACAATATAAAACAAACTACGAGCGAGAGTGAAGTGACACGATGGCTGATAATTCTGGTTATGTGAGTACATTACCAGCTGCAGAAAGGGTACGGTATGTGGAGAAACTGGCTGTGATTGATGGGTTTGACCCATATGATAAGACTCGGGGCAAGGGAGAATGGAAACATAAGGAGGACCTGACACCAATTCTGCCATCTGTTTGCTACCCAGACATTGTAAACTATTTGTTGTTTACACCCAGTGCCTACACTGCTGATGACTTGAAGGCCTACAGGCTTACAATTATGTTGTTAGTGGCTTGGTTCGTGATATTACAGCTGTTGTTAAGAATAACCTACACATAGTTATGGCCAAGGTAATCTTGTTGATATCTTTTAATAATATATCTTTTCAGTTGAAAAATTAATACTTTTTGTTACTATTAAGGTATCCATAATTTAGGTTAATTTATCCAAATTATAGATATGTATTTATGATATATGCCTACACAACAACTATGCTTTATTTATATAATAGGAGGGAGAGCAAGCCCCAAACCATCCTAAATTATTATTATTATTATTATTATTATTATTATTATTATTAAATTGTAGAAGTCTGGGAGGCTTGCTCCTCATACAGTTATCAACTTGGGGCCAATTTAGCATGTTTTAAATCTGAATTTCTTGTGTTTGCTTACCTCAAAGTGTCCACAGATCATGCACAGACTTATCCATTATATCCACAGTTTTTTGCCAAGTCTCACACAGGTTTCTTTCAAGTCTACTGTTGGGCCAATAAATCATAAATAAAACAGCTCAGATTTGTTTGTTTAAGTCATTTGCCACTCCACTTTATTCTCGTGGGTTCACATACCGCTGCCGTTATTTCCCCCTAATCACGAGTTTGTTGGTCTTCCAAAATGGCGCAGGGTCTGTTTACTTCCAGTTTCGGGTGACGTCAGTGAAATCCCTCTATTGAGGTATTTCACCCACGTGACCAAGTCATGTGACACAGCCATTTTGGACAGCATGCTTAAGTCCTTCAGTGCAAGGCGGTATGAGATGGTGGAGACCTTTGCACATTTTAACAAGAAAGTAAGCTGTGATTCGTGTTAAATTGGATCTGTCTTTTATCACAAACACTGTACCCAGCCTTGGTATGGAGCCCTGTTTATTTATTTCTGTGTCCCGTTTCTTTCTAGCCTCTGTTATTGCGTTTTATGTCTGATGTCTGCTACATGCAACCCTAGACAAATTAACACTGCCTTGTTTCACTGCTCAGATGGGTTAACAAACACTGACCCATTTACTTTTTGCTATATATTTTATCAAAATTGCGTTGACTGATAAACTAACCTGAAATGAAATGATCACTGCAAAGTCTGGAGTACTCTGTTGGCTCCCAATCCTGTCTCTTCACAGCTGCAATCCATTTGGCCCTCTTGTCTGGGTCAGTAGGAAACCGGTAGTGATGTGTCGGTCGCGAACGATCCGGTTCAAAGAGACGGCTCTTTGAAGTGAACGACGGGAGCCGGCTCTTCGGTGGGAGCCGAGTTGGGGAGCCGAATTAGTTTTTTGCCCTTAGGTGCCTCAGAGAGAGAGAGACTCTCACAAAAAAAAGTTGCTGTCCGATTGCGTCTTTGTGTTGTCTATTACCATTCAAAGGAAAAAAAGTAGCATGGTGTACGCCTACTTTTTTTGGTTGGGGGGGTTGATGTCATTCACAGCTGCGAAAATACGAAAATTGGTGTAATGCTTAAAGCTGTGGAGCGCAGGGGAGAGGAGTCTGTGAGGCACCTGAGGAGGGGAAAATCAGCTGTGTATTTTATATTGGTAATATAACACAGTTTTGCATTATGTTTGTGAGAAAATAATTTATTAATTGGTAAGTAAGTTTTATTTCTATAGCTAGAACATTGTTACACTGCTATACTTTACAAAGCTTTACAATGGCTACAAAAACTAAAAAATAAAATGGAAAACATCTTATTGATAAAATATAAATAATAATGTAATTAATTAACTAGTTAATTGCAGCAATTAAATAAAAAATAAAATCTCAGGAGCCGTTTGGGAGCCGAAAGAGCCGGCTCCTTATAGTAAGAAGAGCCAAAAGAGCCGGCTCCCGAAAAAGAGCCGAAATTCCCATCACTAGAAACCGGTAAAAGGAGTGTCCTGCACACTGTCCCTGTCTGTTGTGGCAGCCCACAGCACAACAAGCAAACACCATGGTTATTTATAGAGTGCTTACTGACAAATTAATCTATTATAGGTGTCTGTAACACATTTTTTTTCAAGCTGGTTCTCCCTCTCTGTCTGCAGCGTTAGTATGTAGCTTGACGTTCAAAATGGCGGACACCGGGGCGTCACGTGACCCTGTGACGTCAGGTGAAATACCTCAATAGGGAGATAAAAGTCAGGTGAATGCAACAGCAGACCCCCATTCAAAAACATTTTTACCTGGGTGAAAGCCTGTTCTGTCCATTGGACCAGATTTGGCATCCCTTTTTAGTGAAGTCAGTCTGCAGGCTGATGACATCTGAAAAATAAGGCATAAATCTCCTATAGTAGACAGCCAGCCCCAGGAACTGCCTCACCCCCTTTTTTGTCTCAGGCAGACTGCAATTACTGCTATCTTATCAATTTGGGGACTCATCTGTCCATAACCCAAGAGGAATTCCAGATACTGTACTTCCACCCACACTTCTTTGGGTTTGCTGTGAGTCCTGCCCATCTCAAATAATTCAGGACAGCCCTGAGACATTGTAAATGCTGCTGCCAATCATTGCTATAAATGATAATATCATCAAAATAGGCAGCGGCATATGCACTGTTGATGTCTTGTTCATGAGTCATTGAAACATCACTAATAACCCAAATGGAAGGGCAACAAATTGCTGTAACCCAAACACAATGGAAAAGCCCATTTTTTCTTTTGAAGTCAAGGAGCCAATACCTCTTAGTGAAATGTCTGTGAATGTTCTCATTCATCCAGGTCATGGCTAGCTCAAGGAAATTGAATTGAATGCCACATTGGAGAAGACAGGGGCTTCCACATTAGGGTATTGAGGTATTTCACCTGACGTCACAGGGTCACGTGACGCCCCGGTGTCTGCCATTTTGAACGTCAAGCTACATACTAACGCTGCAGACAGAGAGGGAGAACCAGCTTGAAAAAAAACGTGTTACAGACACCTAGAATAGATTAATTTGTCAGTAAGCACTCTATAAATAACCATGGTGTTTGCTTGTTGTGCTGTGGGCTGCCACAACAGACAGGGACAGCGTGCAGGACGCTCCTTTTACCGGTTTCTAGTGATGGGAATTTCGGCTCTTTTTCGGGAGCCGGCTCTTTTGGCTCTTCTTACTATAAGGAGCCGGCTCTTTCGGCTCCCAAACGGCTCCTGAGATTTTATTTTTGATTTAATTGCTGCAATTAACTAGTTAATTAATTACATTATTATTTATATTTTATCAATAGGATGTTTTCCATTTTATTTTTTAGTTTTTGTAGCCATTGTAAAGCTTTGTAAAGTATAGCAGTGTAACAATGTTCTAGCTATAGAAATAAAACTTACTTACCAATTAATAAATTATTTTCTCACAAACATAATGCAAAACTGTGTTATATTACCAATATAAAATACACAGCTGATTTTCCCCTCCTCAGGTGCCTCACAGACTCCTCTCCCCTGCGCTCCACAGCTTTAAGCATTACACCAATTTTCGTATTTTCGCAGCTGTGAATGACATCAACCCCCCAACCAAAAAAAGTAGGCGTACACCATGCTACTTTTTTTCCTTTGAATGGTAATAGACAACACAAAGACGCAATCGGACAGCAACTTTTTTTGTGAAAGTCTCTCTCTCTCTGAGGCACCTAAGGACAAAAAACTAATTTGGCTCCCCAACTCGGCTCCCACCGAAGAGCCGGCTCCCGTCGTTCACTTCAAAGAGCCGTCTCTTTGAACCGGATCGTTCGCGACCGACACATCACTACCGGTTTCCTACTGACCCAGACAAGAGGGCCAAATGGATTGCAGCTGTGAAGAGACAGGATTGGGAGCCAACAGAGTACTCCAGACTTTGCAGTGATCATTTCATTTCAGGTTAGTTTATCAGTCAACGCAATTTTGATAAAATATATAGCAAAAAGTAAATGGGTCAGTGTTTGTTAACCCATCTGAGCAGTGAAACAAGGCAGTGTTAATTTGTCTAGGGTTGCATGTAGCAGACATCAGACATAAAACGCAATAACAGAGGCTAGAAAGAAACGGGACACAGAAATAAATAAACAGGGCTCCATACCAAGGCTGGGTACAGTGTTTGTGATAAAAGACAGATCCAATTTAACACAAATCACAGCTTACTTTCTTGTTAACATGTGCAAAGGTCTCCACCATCTCATACTGCCTTGCACTGAAGGACTTAAGTGTGCCGTCCAAAATGGCTGCGTCACGTGACTTGGTCACGTGGGTGAAATACCTCAATACAGGAAACCCACACACACAGACCAATACCTACTTTTTGACTCACACCACCCACTGGAACACAAGCTAGGTGTTATCAGAACCCTACAACATAGGGCTGACAACATACCCACCAGCACTTAGATGGTTTGAAAGAGGAGTAAAGCAAGCCATCTATGTGAAATTGGAAAAAAAAACATCCCTCAACAGAAGAGGAGGTCTGCAACATCACCTATCTCCCACTTACAATGCTGCCCTTTCATCCTTACCCAGGAGATTTCACACCTTAGCCTCCAAGAACAATGGTTGTTCACAAATGGCCTCATGTGACTCCAACAACTCTAATGGTTCCAAATGACTGTCATTACAACAGAATGGAGCACAAAGTTGACTCCAAATTGTTTAAGAAACAAAGGCCCTGTCCACACGGCAATGGATTCAGGTGAATCTGATAAAATTGTTTATCATTTCGGCCTGGCGTCCACACGGCACCGGCGTTTTGGGTGCCCCAAAACGAAATCTTTTGAGAACGGGTTCCAGAGTGGAAAGATCTGGCAACAGCCCCGTTGCGAAGTCGTCTGGATGAGTAGAACGGATTTGTTTACGATGACGTCACAACCACATGACTGTCAGTGCTTCACGCTGGGTAGAAGTGTAACGAACTCGATGCGAGTTGTCAACAAATCCTATAACTTGGTTCATGAAACGCGCTTACAAAATATTTTCACTGTGAATATTTATTGTGTAATGGTGCAAAGTGAGAGAGAGAGAGTGAGAGACTCTGCCCTTAGGGGAGAGTCAATCCCGCCAGCAAAAATAGGGAAAAAAAGGAGCGATCTCACCTCTTCAGATGTTGGTTTAAGTCCTACAATACATTCCTCAAAAAGGGCGTAGAAGAACAAATTAATCCATCAACATGTAGCATTCAATTTATTCCGGACCATTAAAGACACTGCCTTCCGCGTAGAATCATACGTCATCTTCGCCGCCATATTGGATGGGGCAAAGCGGAGAATAAAGATGCCTCATTCATGTGCTGCGTTTAACTGTACCAACAGGTTTGCCATCCAAATGAGATAAAATGGTTTACCTTTCACAGGTGAGACTGGAAAAATACTTTTCATTGTATTTGGTCATTATAACGTAACTTTACGAACAGATTTTCCTGACTTTGTGGCTAATATGAAGTCTCGTGCATAATAGTTTATGTGCATGCATCCTTACTTCTTCTATTGTCCTGGTGTCTCCGATGGGACCGTCTTACAGTGCACCTAGAGGTGTGGCATGTGTATTGCATCGTTTTCAGCAAGCGTTGCGTTGCCATATGTACCTGATATTTTACTGATCCGTTGCCTATGTGGACGTGATATTTTTTTAATAACATCTCGTTGCCGTTGTCGTGTGGATGTAGCCAAAGTTGACTCCAAAGACACACCCTGGAGCACTAAAAATACAATGACGTCAGTGGCCTTGAGAACAACTTCACGGAGGTTAAATACCTGGGTACTCACACCAGGTGGTCAGACAAGCTGATGAAGTGAACTGATGAAGCCTTTTGGATGAGAGGTGAAACGTTTTCAAAGACTTAAAACCAAGTCCAGTTGCATTTGATTCAATTTCCTTGAAACCTCTTGGTGCAATCTCGTGTCAAATAAAAATGAGCTGCACCCAACCACTTGAACAGTTCATCAATGCAAGGCATCGGATATGCGCCAAATTTAGACACCATGTTGACCTTTCTAAAGTCCACACAGAATCAAACTGACTGTCAGTCTTGAGCACCAATCTACTTGGTCTTGGGCTGCTTCAAACACTGTGGGATTCCTTGATTACCTTGTGTGCATCTCGACCCATGTTTTTTGTGTTCAGGTAATTGGTACAGGCGGTTGCAGGCAACCACACCTGGAGGAGTTTCAGTGTGGTGCTCTATGAGGTTTGTTGACTGGGTAGAAGGAAAAAAAAAAAAACTCTGGGAAATTAGAAAATTCCTCATGCAACCTGGCAACCTGTGCTCTTTGGGATGGTGAGGGGTGGTCTCCACAGGGGACCAGGGTGAATTGGACCACACTTTTTGGACTTAACTCCGGTCTCAGCTCCAGGAACCAACATCACCAGAGCCACAGGAGATTGAGATTGTATATCTGATGTATATCATCTCGATCCATTTGCCTGACCTCATAGTCATATTTTCCAACTCACCATGTGACCTCAAAGGGTTCTTGCCACTTCCGAAGTCACATTATCACACTTTGGCAGTGGGAATTTAATTCCCATATGGGGTTTAAAATACTTACTTAGAGTTGACAGCTTCTTATTGTTGTTGTTGTTGTTAATTTGATAGAAGTACCTATTAAATCAATGGTGTGAGAGTACTCATCTTGTCTTGTAGGATTATCAGAAGAAGAAGAAGAAGAAGAAGAAGAAGAAGAAACCTTTATTTGTCACATGCACACTTCAAGCACAGTGAAATTCATCCTCTGCATTTAACCCACCTGAAGCAGTGAACACATGCGCACACACACCCATAGCAGTGGGCAGCCACACTAGAGCACCCAGGGAGCAGTCAGGGGTCAAATACCTTGCTCAAGGGCACTTCAGCCCAAGGCCACCCCACGTTAACCTAACTGCATGTCTTTGGACTGTGGGGGAAACTGGAGCACCAGGAGGAAACCCAGCAAGTGTTAAATGGTTACTGGGTTACTAATACTACTACTACTACTAGTACACATTATAATAATTGGATGGCTGTATTATACCTGTCACATAAAAGTTTTTTTAGTTTTACTCTACAAACGCAACAATCCTTATGCCAGATTGTATATGGGATTTGTGGCAGTTCCTGATGTGGGTGGATCACAGAAGCACGGCAGGTGAGTTGATGGTCACACACAAACTCTTTATTTCCCTTTGCTACTAGCTTTTTAATACTTTTGCAAGACACTGTTAATGCAAGCCTACTCGGGCAGGCCGCATTAACAGTCTTGTTAATTTGGGGACACACCTGCCCATGACCCAAGTGGAACCCCAGATACCGTACTTCCACCCGCCCAATTGCACACTTTTTTGGGTTAGCTGTGAGGCCCACTCGCCTCAGCAACTTTAGAACGGCCCTCAGGTGTTCCAAGTGCTGCAGCCAATCATGGCTGTAGATTATTATATTGTCCAGATAGGCAGCCACGTGAGGGCGGAGGACCCTGTCCATAAGCTGCTGGAATATAGCGGGCACCCCAAACAACTCAAAAGGGAGTGTGACAAATTGGTGTAAACCAAATGGTGTGGAAAAGGCCATTTTCTCTCAGGATAGAGGAGTCAAGGGGATCTGCCAATATCCCTTTGTTAGATTCAGTGTCGAATAAAAGCGAGCAGTGCCTAACTGATCAAGCAACTCATCAATGCGAGGCATTGGGTATGCGTCAAATTTAGACACTGCATTGACCTTTCTATAGTCCACACAGAACTGGACCAACCCATCGGTCTTGGGAACCAGGACCACTGGGCTGCTCCAGTCACTGTGGGACTCCTCGATTATGCCTGTTTCGAGCATGGCCTTGAGTTCATCCCGAACCACCTTTTTCTTGTGTTCGGGCAAGTGGTAAGGGTGGCTATGCACTACCACCCCTGGGGGCATTTTGATGTGGTGTTCGATGAGGTAAGTACGACCACGAAGGAGAAAGAACATGTCGGAAAATTCCTTTTGCAACTTGGCCACCTCCGTGAGTTGGACCGGTGAGAGGTGGTCTCCACAAGGGACCGGAGTGGTCCGAGATGATACCTTTTTCACCTCCGGCCCCAGGTCTGCCTTCTCTGGGACTACCGACGCCAACACCACAGGGACCCCCTCATTCCAGCGTTTTAAAAGGTTGAGGTGGTAGATTTGCAATGCCCTGCCCCATCCACTCGCCTCACCTCATAGTCGACATTCCCGTCTCGCCGTGTGACCTCGAAGGGCCCTTGCCACTTGGCGACTAATTTGGAGCTTGACATGGGCAATAATACGAGCACTTTGTCTCCCGCTGTGAACTCTCTAAGGCGTGTGCCTCTGTCATACAGCCGGATTTGACGTTTTTGTGCCTGCCGCAAATTCTCCTGGGTTAGGTGCGTGAGGGTGTGGAGTTCTGTGCACAGGTCAAGAACATACTGGATTTCGTTCTTGCTAGGTGAAGGTCCCTCCTCCCAATTTTCCCGTAGCACGTCCAGAATTCCACGCGGCTTATGCCCATACAATAATTCAAATGGAGAAAACCCTGTGGAGGCTTGCGGGACCTCTTGTACTGTGAATAACAGGGGATCGAGCCACTTATCCCAATTACATACATCTTCACTTATGAATTTCAGGATAATAAATGAACCTGCCGTGCTTCTGTGCTCCACCCACATCAGGAACTGCCACAGTGGTGCCAAAACCCGGGATGCACAGAAGGGAACCACCCCATGGAGTCCTCCCCATTCGAAGAGCTCATCCTTGCCCTCGCTACCACCCAGCAGAACCAGCATCAAGCGCTGACCGTCCTCCAAAAGGAACAAGAGCAATGCTTCAAAGCCTTGATGCTGGCCCAGCAGGAAGATCGCCAGGCATTCCCACACCTGCTGATGTCAGCAGGAGTGTCGACCATCACTGCAGCTGGCACCCCCACAAAGATGGGCCCACAGGACGATCCAGAAGCATTCCTCTTGTTCCTTTCAGAGGACAGTCAGCGCTTGATGCTGGTTCTGCTAGGCGGTAGCGAGGGCACGGATGAGCTCTTTGAATGGGGAGGACTCCATGGGGTGGTTCCCTTCTGTGTGTACCGGGTTTCAGCACCACTGTGGCAGTTCCTGATGTGGGTGGAGCACAGAAGCGCGGCAGGCGAGTTGATGGTCACACACAAACTCTTTATTTCCCTTTACTACTAGCTTTTCAGCTTTCATTCATTCATTCATTCATTCATTCACTCACTCACTCTACACACACACATGCGTTGTGGTCAGGAGGAAGCCCCTTTTCTCTGCTCTCTCCCTCCTTTTATGCTCCATCCCTGTAACAAACAAACACACACACACACATACACACACACACACACACATTAATTGACAGCAGGTGGAATGCCTTAGCCACTTACCTTCCCCGACCCCGCCCTCCATTCACAGACTGCTGCTTGGCCATGCCCCTGCTGTTACAGGATTATACTGATGGCATACTGTATGTCTACATACAGCAAGTTGGTTAGTGTGTCCATCTCTCGACAGGGAGATTGCAACTTCTGCTCACACATGGGTCATACCAAATACCATCATAAAAATGATATCTGCTGCCATCTGGTGAGGCATGCTGTAATACAGATGTGTGTAGGGTGTCAAACTCTTGCGGTTACCAGAGGACCAGCCCCCCACTTATGTAATAGGTGAAAGGCTGAGGGCTACTGAAACAGAGACCAGCGCTGCCCAATGTGCCTTAAGGGCCTGTTTAGTACTGGGATGGGAGACTACCTGAAAAAAAAACAGGTCCTGGCACAGGAGGGACTATGTCTATATGTCTATATGCATACTCATATCGTTACGTTCACAGCTCAAGGGACGCAACAAAAAAGAAGGGCACACACCATTTAAGAGAAAAGCTCAAGGATTTATTTAACACGAAATACATATTACAAAAAAATGCAGGGTAGGGCAGAACAGATATTATCAAATGTTAAGACATTTTTCATGACTTTTACTTTTCTTCATTGAGACAGACATAGTGATTGATTTTATATTTGATAGATTTGTGTTTTTCCTGCAGCCTTTGGGCATGTACAAACATGGACAGCTTTGTGAAAGACAAACTGACAGAATGGCAACTTACAGAGCTGATAGATAGTTTTGCAGATACGCATTTTATTGTTGAAAATTCTGGCAATGGAACATTCATTCATTCATTATCTGTAGCCGCTTTATCCTTCTACAGGGTCGCAGGCAAGCTGGAGCCTATCCCAGCTGACTACGGGCGAAAGGCGGGGTACACCCTGGACAAGTCGCCAGGTCATCACAGGGCTGACACATAGACACAGACAACCATTCACACTCACATTCACACCTACGGTCAATTTAGAGTCACCAGTTACCCTAACCTGCATGTCTTTGGACTGTGGGGGAAACCGGAGCACCCGGAGGAAACCCACGCGGACACGGGGAGAACATGCAAACTCCACACAGAAAGGCCCTCGCCGGTCCCGGGGCTCAAACCCAGGACCTTCTTGCTGTGAGGTGACAGCGCTAACCACTACACCACCGTGCCGCCCGCAATGGAACATTGCAATACTAATTAACAATACAATATTATACAATACAATACTTACTATAATACTTATAATGTGTAATGTGTTTCTGTGTATAAGGGATGGGTGAGAGTGGGTTAGCTCATACATGTCAACCTTTAGTTACCCATGCCCTTACAAAATCTGTACTTTTCCCTTACATACACCCATGAGCCCTTATACACAAGAAAAAAATCCAATATATAATCCAAAGCATCGATAGTTTTATTCCACATTATACACTCCTATTGTAATAGGCATATTTATCACACTGCATCAAGTTAAAGGGATCAAATAAGCATGTACTGAAAAAAATTAATTTTAGATCCCAGAGAAAACAACTGAATTAAAAAGGACTATATGTGCAGTCAAGTAAACAATTAGATTTGTAAATTTTGCAAATAAAATGTATTTATATTAAATAGTTCATAAAAATTACAGAAAGTTCTATTTGACAAGTGTTGACATCACCTACAATATTACATTCCACCAAAGAAAATGACTTGAAATATAACAGCAGTACTAAGTAGGTATGTGAATTAAAATAGGTTACATGTAATAAATTATACATAATCATGTCAAACAGTAAATGAAGGTTAGTAAAAGTTCCATTTGAGAAAAAAGTGTTGACACCACAAGCAGTGTTAGATCCAACTAAAGATGGCTGAACCACATCAAGTATATTATGCAAACAAGGATAAGTGAAAATATTAATAAATTATGAAGTTAAACTGAAAATCTTCCCAGTAATTTATAACAAGAATTTAAATCTTATTCCTTTTTGGAGTGTTCTTTGTTGTACAAAAATGTTGCAGATTTGGCACAAGCTATAATATCACTGCTTGGGTCGCAGTTGTAGCTCCTCATCACACTTCATTTTAATTTGCAGATATGCAGTTCATGTGTCTGCAGCCATATTTTTTCTGTACTCAGTATGAAATTTCCTAACCAATGAAAAAGCCGGGCAGCATAGTGGTTAGCGCTGTCACCTCACAGCAAGAAGGTCCGGGTTCGAGCCCAGTGGGCCTTTCTGTGTGGGCCTTTCTGTGCGGAGTTTGCATGTTCTCCACGTGTCCACATGGGTTTCCTCCGGGTGCTCTGGTTTCCCCCACAGTCCAAACACATGCAGGTTAGGTTAACTGGTGACTCTAAATTGACTGTAGGTGTGAATGTGAGTGTGAATGGTTGTCTGTGTCTATGTGTCAGCCCTGTGATGACCTGGCGACTTGTCCAGGGTGTACCCCGCCTTTCGCCTGTAGTCAGCTGGGATAGGCTCCAGCTTGCCTGCGACCCTGTAGAACAGGATAAAGTGGCTAGAGATGATGAGATGAGATGAGATGAAAAAACCCTCTCACTATCTGCATTGCTATGTGGGAGGCACAGCACAGCAGTAAAAAGTTGTTTCAGCATTGGAAACCTGGCAACACCCAGAGCAGTTTTTACATCGAAGACCTTTCCCCAATATACATCTATTATTTTCCTGGTCAATAAAAGAAAATCAGAGCACGGCAAACATGTAGATGGTGTTAAATTGCTTCCATCCCCTACTACACATTTTAAAGACAGGTTACCAATGGCCGTTACCACCATTACTCTTCATTCAATACTTTTACAGTTTACTGACGAGTGATGGTAGTAACAGGTGTTGGTCATCTGTGTCAACATATAATGTCTATCAGCAATTAAAATGTTTAGGGAAGCGAAACCAGAAATCGGCGGGTAACTACAGTTGCCGTTGTATAAACTGCGACTCCCAGTATCGCCTCCCTAAATTATCATCATAATGGAGGAAGCTTTCCTACATGCAAACAGTAAAATCTTAAAAAGAACACACAAATGCTTACCTGTGCAGTCTTTGAATCAGGAAACTTTTTTTTTTTTTGCTAGCTGTGAAAAATGGTCTGCCACAGTCGGGGGGATGTTGTGTTCCACGAGAAATTGGCAGAACATAACTTCTGCAGCCGTCACAGAAGTCTGGGCAGTCCGAGCCAATGGACTTAAATGACCGAGAAAACCACGTGCAACTATAAAACCACATTAATCGAAAACAGTTCCGTTTCATTTGGCATGCGTGTTTGAAAAAAATAAATGGTGGATGCTAAGAAAATTTTCTTGGAATAACGGAAAAAATCTCTGATACAAAACGTAATTTTCCCGTATGAAAATCAGTGTACGCCGTGTTAGCCAAAAAATTGCATTTTCCCATACAAACTACAGGGAAACCGTATAACTTGACATGTATGTTAGCTGTATGATTTGCATTATTATGAGAATTACAACATGTTTGCTGTTTGTTTCCTGTGTTTCAGATGAGACAATGGATAAGGAAAGTTTCCTCCTTTTAGATGAGGCCACCATTTAAATTCCCCTAAATTGGCCTCCGGTTACAATTTCTGAAATACTACACTGAATTATTTAGTAACTAATGTCACCACCAGCTGTTCAGGTGGCACAGTGGTGCAATGGTTAGCACTGTTGTCTCACAGCGAGAAGGTTTTAGGTTCAAACCTCATGGCCAGTGGGGGCCTTTCTATGTGGAATTTGCATGTTCTAGTAACTGTGTCTGTGTGGGTTTGCTCTGGTTTCCCTCACTGTCCAAAGACATGCAGTTAGGTTAACGGGGTACTCTAAATTGCTCATAGGTGTGAAAAGGGGGGGAGATTGCTCTTGGTCCTTGACATTCACCTTGGGTAGCTCTCCTGAGCTAGCTAATGAATCTGCAGTAAACAGTAAATTATGTCTGACATATGAGAAGTAGCTGTATCAATAACAATTAAATAGATGGGCAAATGGAATATGTTTATCCTCACTGCACAAAAAAAAAGCCCCAAGAGTCTGTTTTAACTGCAGTGCACAGTGTCAATTATTCATGAGACTATTTCCAGTGTTGTGAAAATGGCAATATTTTGCACAATCAGGGCATTTAATTCAGCTAGTTGAGGAATTATTTCCATCGACATCATATGTACAACAAAGAGACTGCCACTGGTATGGTGAGACAGGTGACTGTCCAAGACTCAGTGTCTTGCAAAAGTATTCATCCCCCTTGGTGTTTGTCCTGTTTTGTTGCATTACAAACTGGAATTAAAATTGATTTTGGGGGTGGGGGGTGGCAGCGGGGGCGTGGTCAAGCATCGGTCTGTGAATGGAGGGCGGAGTCAGGGAAGGTAAGTGGCAGAATCACTGCACCTGACCGCACCCTATAAAAGGAGAGACAGAGCAGAGAAAGGGAGCTCTCCCCAACCTGGACACTTGTGTGCATGTGTGTGTGTGTGTGTGTGTGTGGGCGGGCGAGCAAAGTAAACCGCTAAAAAGCGCAAAATAAATTTGTTTGTAAGAACTCTGTTCTGGCCTGCCGTGCTTCTGTGCTCCACCCACCTTCAACTATTTCTACAGGGGGTTAGCACCATTTGATTTGCACAACATAACTACCACTTTAAAGATGCAAATTATTTATTTATTGTGACACAAACAATAATTAAAATGAAAAAACAGAAATCTGGAGTGTGCATAGGTATTCACCCCCAAAATCAATACTTTGTAGAGCCACCTTTTGCTGCAATTACAGCTGCAAGTCTCTTGGGGTATGTCTCTATTAGCTTAGCACATTTAGCCACTGGGATTTTTGCCCATTCCTCAAGGCAAAACTGCTCCAACTCCTTCAAGTTAGATGAGTTGCATTGGTGAACAGAAATCTTTAAGTTATGCCAAAAAATCTCAATTGGATTGAGGTCTGGGCTTTAATTAGGCCATTGCAAGACATGTAAATGTTTCCCTTTAAACCACGCCAGTGTAGCTTTAGCAGTATGTTTTAGGCTCATTGTCCTGCTGGAATGTGAAGATTAGATTAGATTAGATTAGATTAGATTAGATTAGATTAGATTAGATTAGATTCACTTTATTCATCCCACATCGGGGAAATTCACGTGTTATAGTAGCAAGAAAATGTCATACAGATAACAAATAAAACTGAAATAAAAATTAGACAAACGAAAGATTAAATACAGAGGGCTATTTGCATTATCTACCGTGAAAAAGTATAGAAATATTGCCTTATTGAGAGGCTCGGAAAATGCACATTACAGGTAGACTCTGTATACCTATATATATATTTTATATATATAAATATACGGGGGGCAGCACGGTGGTGTAGTGGTTAGCGCTGTTGCCTCACAGCAAGAAGGTTCTGGGTTCGAGCCCCGGGGCCGGCGAGGGCCTTTCTGTGTGGAGTTTGCATGTTCTCCCCGTGTCCGCGTGGGTTTCCTCCGGGTGCTCCGGTTTCCCCCACAGTCCAAAGACATGCAGGTTAGGTTAACTGGTGACTCTAAATTGACCGTAGGTGTGAATGGTTGTCTGTGTCTATGTGTCAGCCCTGTGATGACCTGGCGACTTGTCCAGGGTGTACCCCGCCTTTCGCCCGTAGTCAGCTGGGATAGGCTCCAGCTTGCCAGCGACCCTGTAGAAGGATAAAGCAGCTAGAGATAATGAGATGAGATATATAAATATAAGTATGTATAAAATAGTTTAAGGCCTATATTGCACATAATAATTGCATCGATGAGAGATGGCAGAGGTAGTAGTGGTGAAGTAGTGCAAATATAACGACAAACAGGTTATTGGTGCTACATTACAAGTTGTGGGTGTTATACAGTCTGACAGCAGCAGGTATGAATGACCTGCGGTATCTCTCCTTCTTACACATGGGTGTAGCAGTCTACTACTAAAAGAGCTGCTTAAAGCCCCCACAGCCTCATGTAGGGGGTGAGAGGGGTTATCCATGATTGATGTCAGCTTGGCTAACATCCTCCTCTCACCCACCTCCTCAATGGAGTCCAGAGGACAGTCCAAGACTGAGCCAGCCCTTCTAACCAGTTTATTAAGTTTCTTCCTGTCTCTCTCTGAACTTCCACAGCCCCAGCAGACCACAGCATAGAAAATCACTGATGCCACCACAGAGTCATAAAAAGTCCTAAGCAGTGTCCTGCACACACCAAAAGACCTCAGTCTTCTCAACAGGTGGAGACGACTTTGGCCCTTCTTGTACAGGACATCTGTGTTGTTAGTCCAGTCCAGTTTGTTGTTGAGGTGAACACCCAGGTATTTGTACTCCTCCACGATTTCAATGTCCAAACCCTGGATGTTCACTGGTGCAATTTGAGGAGCCGTCCTTCTGAAATCGATCACCACCTCCTTTGTCTTGCTGGCGTTGATACGCAGGTGGTTCAGTTCGCACCAGGCGACAAAGTTGGTGATGACCTCTCTGTACTCCAGATCATCCCCTTCTGACACACATCCAACAATGGCTGTATCATCTGAGAACTTCTGGAGGTGGCAGCTGTCCATGTTGTAGCTGAAGTCAGATGTGTAAAGTGTAAAGAGGAAAGGAGAGAACACTGTACCCTGTGGAGCGCCTGTGCTGCAGACTACCACATCAGACACGCAGTCGCGGAGCCTCACATACTGCGGTCTGTTAATGAGGTAGTCGATGATCCATGCAGCCAGGTGGCAGTCGACACCAGCTCCCTCCAGCTTCCCCCTAAGCAGTGATGGCTGGATTGTGTTGAAAGCACTGGAGAAGTCAAAGAACATGACTCTCACAGTGCTCACAGTGCCCTCCAGGTGTAAAAGTGACCGGTGTAGCAGGTAAATGACAGCGTCATCCACACCAATGCCCGGTCGATATGCGAACTGCAGGGGGTCCATCTCGCTGTTCACCAGGTGTCGGAGGTGGGAGAGAACAATCCTCTCCATGATCTTCATCAGGTGAGACATTAAAGCTACTGGCCTAAAGTGGTTGAGCTCCCTGGGGTGCGCAGTCTTGGGAACTGGAACCACACATGATGTTTTCCACAGAAGTGGAACTCTCTCCAGACTGAGGCTCAGGTTGAAAATGTACAGAAGTATCCCACAGAGCTGATCTGCACAGTCCTTAAGCAGTCTGGAGTTGATACCATCAGGGCCAGCAGCTTTCCTTGTCTTGATCCTCCTCAGCTCCTTCAACACCTGATCAGCTGTTATGGAGAGGTGAGGGGTGTAGCCGAGGTGTGACTCCCGTAGAGTGAGGTCGGGGGTGGAGTGTGTGGATTGGTCTGGCAGGGAGCGGAGGGGGGTGATGTGGTGTGAGGATGGAGCTGTTGGTGTCATTATGAAGGAAGAGGGGTGGTGGTGGAGTGATATCACAGACAGGTCAGGACTATGGTGAGTGGGGGAGGGTGGGGTGGCACAGTCAAATCTGTTGAAAAAGCGATTCAACTCATTTGCCCAGTCCTGGCCCCCAGATACAGGGCCCCTCCCACTGTCCTTTGTGTGGCCAGAGATGGTTTTCAGGCCTTTCCATACTTCTCCGGTGTTGCTCCCCTTGAGGCACTCCTCCAGCTTCCTCCTGTAGCTGTCCTTGCCTCTCCTTATCCCTCTCTTCAGCTCCCTCTGCACTCTCCTCATCTCCTCCATGTTGCCAGATTTAAAAACCCTCTTCTCGTTTAATAGGGCTTTTAGTTCAGAGGTCACCCAGGGTTTATTGTTGGGAAAACACCGTACCTTCCTGACTGGCACAGTGTTTTCAACACAGAAATTAATGTAATCCATGATGCAGGCTGTCAGGCTATCAATGTCATCCCCGTGAGGTTCACACAACACATCCCAGTCCGTGGTGTCAAAGCAGTCCCTCAGTGCCATACTGGTCTCCTCAGACCAGCTCCTTACATACCTCTTTATTCACCATAGGTAGGTATGTAGGGGACAAGTGAACCAGATTGTGGTCAGAACGGCCCAGCGGGGGGAGGGGTGATGAACTATATGCATCCTTGGTGTTCACATACATTAAATCCAAAGTTCTATTGCCTCTGGTGTGGCATTTCACATACTGAGTGAAGGTTGGGAGAGTGGAGGACAGGGAAGCATGATTGAAGTCACCGGAGATTAGTAGCAAGGACTGGGGGTGCGATGTCTGAAGCTTTGACACTATATTGTGTAAGAGCTCACAGGCTGCAGCAGCATTGGCCGCCAGGGGGATGTACACAGTTATCGCGATAACGTGCACGAATTCCCTCGGGAGGTAATATGGCCGAATGCTAACCGCTAGCAGTTCAATGTTTTTACTGCAGTACTGCTCCTTTACTCTGATGTGCCCTGGGTTATGCCATCTGTCGTTCACAAACATCGCTATACCCCCTCCTTTCCTCTTACCGCTCTCCTTGGCTTTCCTGTCCGCTCTCAAACCTCTGGCTGATTCAAACAGGTTTTCCTCCAGAATTGCCCTATATTTAGTGCCATCCATCTTTCCTTCAGTCCTAGGGTTGCCACCTGTGTCTGACAAAAATCCTGGACATTTCGACCATCCAATCGACCTTTTTTCTTGTAAGCAACGGCCCCCTTCGCACATCTAACCCAAGACAAAAATGGCCCTTCTATGCTGAAATTGTATTGCTCTAATTAGTAAAAATGACACTTTTGCTAGTTATTTGTTTAGTTAATTGCTTTACATAATATAGCAGGTCTTCATTATTTTGGTTTATTTCCAACAGTTTTTGGTTGTGGACACCTGGGGGCAGTAGTGGGCACAGGTAAAAGGGGAATACATACTGTAATTAAATTCTGTTTGTTTGCTTATGTGGAATAAAAATAAATAATCTAATTTTTCATTGTATCTAAGAATACCTGAATGTAACAATGTAAGGTGTAGTGTCAAACAGCTTACCTGATTGCTTAGAGTGTGGTGTGTGCTTTGCTTGTGCTTGCCTGTGCCTCTGCTGCTCTTGGCTAAACAAATACATAGGAGGACATGTAACTGATATAACTGGGCACATACAGGAGTATGTACTACACTACACTATTTCATTTAATTCACCAAAACCTTACCTAATCTTCCGTTTATATTTGGTGTTTTTCTTTGCTGCTGCTATGAGTCCTGGCTGATTTTCAATGAATGTCTTGAACTCAGTACAGGACAACTGAAAGTTTAGCCTGACTTGAAGCTCAGCCTTCACCATTGCAACAGAGAGTCTGTTTCTTTTATCAGTCCAAGCATCCTCCATTGCCCCTTTTCCACCAAAGCAGTTCCAGGGCTGGTTCAGGGCCAGTGCTTAGTTTGGAACCGGGTTTTCTGTTTCCACTGACAAAGAACTGGCTCTGAGGCCAGAAAAAACGGTTCCAGGCTAGCACCAACTCTGCTGGGCCAGAGGAAAGAACCGCTTACGTCAGCGGGGGGGCGGAGTTGTTAAGACCAACAACAATAAAAAAGACCGCGAAAGATCGCCATTTTTAGGCGATGAGAAGCAGCAGCTCTACAAACGCGAAGTCATCCATTATTATTATTATTATTGTTGTTGTTGTTGTTGCTGCTGCTTCTTCCGTGTTGTTTTTGCTTTGATATTCGCGCCAAGGTTTATGCAAACGTAGCGCCGTAACTGACGTATACAGCGACGTAAGTGACGTATACAGCGACGTAATGACGTATTCAGCGACGTAATGACGTGGCTCCGCTTAGCACGGTGAGCTTGGAAAAGCAAACTGGTTCTCAGCTGGCTCGCAAGTTGAAATACACATTTTGCCCATTATGTACAAAAAACCGGGACATTCAGTGTCCCGGATTTTTTTTTTTTTTTTCCGGGACAGACCATGAAAATCCGGGACAATCAGGAAAAACCGGGACAGGTGGCAACACTATTCAGTCCTGATCAGCTTTCTGTCCCTACAGATGAAAAACATCCCCACAGCATGATGCTGCCACCACCATGCTTCACTGTAGGAATGGTGTTCTCAGGGTGATGGGTTTGCGCCACACATGTCATTTCCTATGATGGCCAAAAAGATCAATTTTAGTCTCATCTGATCAGAGAATCTTCTTCCATGTGTTTGGGCAGTCTGCTACATGCTATTGGGCAAACTCCAAATGTGTTTTCTTCAGCAATGGCTTTTTTCTGGCCACTCTTCCATAAAGCCCCACTCTGTGAAGTGTACGGCTTAAAGTGGTCCTGTGGACAGATACTCTCATCTCCACTGTGGATCTTTGCAGCTCCTTCAGTGTTCTCTTTGGTGTCTTTGTTGCATCTCTGATTAATGCCCTCCTTGCCCGGTCTGTGAGTTTTGGTGGGCGGCCTTCTCTTGTCAGGTTTGTAGTGGTGCCATATTCTTTCCATGTGGCTATAATGGATTTAATGGTGCTCCCTGAGATATGCAAAGTTTGGGATATTTTTTATAACCCAACCCTGATCTATACTTCTCCACAACTTTGTTTCTGACCTGTTTGGAAGCTCCTTGGTTTTCATGTTGCTTGCTTAGTAGTGTTGCAGAGTCAGGGTCCTTCCAGAGCAGGTTGATTGATACAGACATCATGGGACAGATCATGTGACACTCTGATTGCACACAGATGGATCTTAATTAACTAATTATGTGACTTACGAAGTGAATTGTTTGGACCAGCTCTTATTCAGGGGTTTCATACGAAAGGGGGTGAATACCTATGCACACTCCAGATTTCTGTTTTTTTTTTTCATCTTAATTATTGTTTGTGTCACAAGAAAAAAACAAAACAAAACAATTTTGCACCTTTAAATTGGTAGGTGTGTTGTGTAAATGAAATGGTGCTAACTTCCCAAAAATCTATTTTAATTGCAGCTTGTAATGCAACAAAACAGGACAAACACCAGGGGGGATGAATACTTTTGCAAGACACTGGACCTACCAACATGTCCAATTAAAGCTCCTGTTGACCAAGATTCTTAGTACACCTGGTATTTTAGAGTCTATCATTGTTTGATAATACAGAGCAAGTGATGTCCTCCAGGACATATATGATGGAGACTTTTGCAAAACTCATCCTCTACTTTCAAAAGCGTTGATAATCCCACTAATGCTCTGTGCATATGACTGTGAAACTGTTAAATCCACTGGGTTCAAAGAAAACCATGCAAAATTGGGGTTTTTATACATGACTATAAACAGTCTCCCATCTGCTCTCAAGCTTGTGGTCAATGCTTATTTTGGCTGCATACAAATCTGATGATGCCAAAACATACGGAATTGAGGAGGTCAAATCCCTGGAAGAAAGCACTGTATTTAACACTACACATTTTAAAAGGGTGATAAAATTCACAATTGTGCAGGTGTTCGGAGACAATTTGGGCCCAATTGCCTTTTTGAGGTACAATGCAAGCTTTGTAGAGAATTATAGGGAACTACACTACCGTTCAAAAGTTTGGGGTCACCCAGACAATTTTGTGTTTTCCATGAAAAGTCACACTTTTATTTACCACCATAAGTTGTAAAATGAATAGAAAATATAGTCAAGACATTTTTCTGGCTATTTTGAGCATTTAATCGACCCCACAAATGTGATGCTCCAGAAACTCAATCTGCTCAAAGGAAGGTCAGTTTTATAGCTTCTCTAAAGAGCTAAACTGTTTTCAGCTGTGCTAACATGATTGTACAAGGGTTTTCTAATCATCCATTAGCCTTCTGAGGCAATGAGCAAACACATTGTACCATTAGAACACTGGAGTGATAGTTGCTGGAAATGGGCCTCTATACACCTACGTATGTAGATATTGCACCAAAAACCAGACATTTGCAGCTAGAATAGTCATTTACCACATTAGCAATGTATAGAGTGTATTTCTGATTAGTTTAAAGTGATCTTCATTGAAAAGAACAGTGCTTTTCTTTCAAAAATAAGGAAATTTCAAAGTGACCCCAAACTTTTGAACGGTAGTGTATGTGTGCTGGTGGTGCAATGTGCATAAGGAGGTCCTGCAAATGCAAAGTGAAGAGCAGCGTGAGCTTATTGCTGATAATAATAGATGACTTAATACCAGAGTGGAACAAGGAGTGGGAACTTCTTCTGATCTTACGTATGAAATATATTTTCTCTCCATCCATTACAGTTGCAGGGACAGTCTTCCTTGGCAAAATTATACAGCAGCATCTCCGCCTCTTTCTGGAGCTATTACCACTTGTACATTGAAGACCTAAACACCATTTTATGCTGCACTACCTGGAGGTCATTAAAAAGCTGGGACCATTAAGACAGATTTGGGTAATGAGATTTGAGCCCAAGCACAGTTTCTTTAAATGAATCCGCCACATCACACTTTGAAAACATATGCAAAACCATTGCATTTCATCATCTGATTTTGCACTGCTACAATTTCATGTCAAACTCTGTCCTGTTCCATATTCCAGAGATCAGGCCAGGGCATAGCATCTTTCTTGCCACCACTGAGGCAATCAAAAGACATCCAGGGTGCCCTAACAGATGTTCCTCTCTTCAGTGAGGTTTATCTTTCGGCATGGGTGGACGACAAGGGCAATCAATACAGATCAGGAATAACAGTACCCCTGGGATTCAGAGGGTAAGCTAATTAAAACAGTGTTAGTGCTTCATCAAACTGCAGCATCACCAGTGATTAAACTGGTCACTCAAAAGTGGAAAACACTACAGTGGTGCTTGAAAGTTTGTGAACCCTTTAGAATTTTCTATATTTCTGCATAAATATGACCGAAAACATCATCAGATTTTCACACAAGTCCTAAAAGTAGATAAAGAGAACCCAGTTAAACAAAGGAGAGAAAAATATTATACTTGGTCATTTATTTATTGAGGAAAATGATCCAATATTACATATCTGTGAGTGGCAAAAGTATGTGAACCTCTAGGATTAGCAGTTAATTTGAAGGTGAAATTAGAGTCAGGTGTTTTCAATCAATGGGATGACAATCAGGTGTGAGTGGGCACCCTGTTTTATTTAAAGAACAGGGATCTATCAAAGTCTGAGCTTCACAACAAATGTTTGTGGAAGTGTATCGTGGCATGAACAAAGGAGATTTCTGAGGACCTCAGAAAAAGCGTTGTTGCTGCTCATCAGGCTGGAAAAGGTTACAAAACCATCTCTAAAGAGTTTGGACTCCACCAATCCACAGTCAGACAGATTGTGTACAAATGGAGGAAATTCAAGACCATTGTTACCCTCCCCAGGAGCGGTTGATCAACAAAGATCACTCCAAGAGCAAGGCGCGTAATAGTTGGTGAGGTCACAAAGGACCCCAGGGTAACTTCTAAGCAACTGAGGGCCTCTTTCACATTGGCTAATGTTAATGTTCATGAGTCCACCATCAGGAGAACACTGAACAACAATGGTGTGCATGGCAGGGTTGCAAGGAGAAAGCCACTGCTCTCCAAAAAGAACATTGCTGCTTGTCTGCAGTTTGCTAAAAATCACGTGGACAAGCCAGAAGGCTATTGGAAAAATTTTTTGTGGACAGATGAGACCAAAATATAACTTTTTGGTTTAAACAGGTTTTTTGGTTTTTGCTACAACTCGGAGCTGTGTCATATTCAGAAGTTTGCTGATGACACAGCCATCGTTGGGTGTATCAGTGACGACAGAGAGGAGGAGTATAGGAGCCTGGTGAGGGACTTTGCTGTGCGGTGCAACAGGAACCATCTGCAGCTCAACACCTCGATGACCAAGGAGCTGGTCATTGACTTTTGGAGGTCCAGACCAAGGTCACGACCAGTTCTGATTGAGGGAGTCGAGGTGGAGGCTGTGGATTCTTACAAGTACCTCGGGCTGTGGCTGGACAGCAAGCTGGACTGGACTTGCAACACCAATCACTTATACAGGAAGGGACAGAGCAGGCTATACTTCCTCAGGAGGCTGCGGTCCTTTAACATCTGCAGCAAACTCTTGTGGATGTTCTGTCAGTCTGTGGTCGCCAGTGTCCTGTTTTACACCGTGGTGTGCTGGGGGGGCAGCACATCCAAGAAGGACATATCCAGGCTGGACAAACTGATCAGGCGGGCTGGCTCTGTGGTTGGCATGAAGCTGGACTCTCTGGTGACGGTGGCAGAGAAGAGGTCTATGGACAAACTATTGAACATCATGGACAATGCCAGTCACCCTCTGCACACCGTCATCAGCAACCAGAGGAGCCTGTTCAGTGACAGAATGCTCCTTCCCAAGTGCAGGACAAACAGACTCAAAAACTCCTTTGTCCCTCATGCCATCAGACTGTACAACTCCTCTCTGGGGGGGAGGGGTAACAGGAGGACAGAGGATGGGAAGGAGCAGTAGCCTAGCCTAACAATAAGCAATACCGGATAATGTGCAATATAAAGTGCAATATCTCTCCTGCTCCCCCCCACACACACACTTACCCTAACCCCACTTCTCCCCATTTCCTCCCCTCCCCCTTCCTCTCTTCCCCATATCTTATTCTTTTATATTTGTATATGTAAATACTTAATTTATTTTAATTTATCTAGAAGTTTTCTCTATTTCTTTTCTCTGTTTATCTGTAATGATGCTGCTGGAATCTTAATTTCCCTGAGGGAACTCTCCCAAAGGGATCAGTAAAGTTTGATCTAATCTAATCTAATCTAATCTAATCTAATCTAATCTAATCTAATCTAATCTAATCTAATCTAAATGAGAAGCCTTATGTTTGGAGAAAGGAAAACACTGCATTCCAGCATAAGAACCTTATCCCATCTGTGAAACATGGTGGTGGTAGTATCATGGTTTGGGCCTGTTTTGCTGCATCTGGGCCAGGACGGCTTACCATCATTGATGGAACGTTGTTTCATGAACATGAAACAATGAATTATACCAGCAAATTCTAAAGGAAAATGTCAGGACATCTGTCTGTGAACTGAATCTCAAGAGAAGGTGGGTAATGCAGCAAGACAACAACCCTAAGCACACAATCATTCTACCAAAGAATGATTAAAGAAGAATGAAGTTAATGTTTTGGAATGGCCAAGTCAAAGTCCTGACCTTAATCCAATGGAAATGTTGTGGAAGGACCTGAAGCGAGCAGTTCATGTGAGGAAACCCACTAACATCCCAGAGTTGAAGCTGTTCTGTACGGAGGAATGGGCTAAAATTCCTCCAAGCCGGTGTGCAGGACTGAGCAACAGTTACCGAAAACTTTTAGCTGCAGTTATTGCTGCACAAGGGGGTCACACCAGATACTGAAAGCAAATGTTCACATACTTTTGCCACTCACAGATATGTAATACTGGATCATTTTCCTCAATAAATAAATGACCAAGTATAATATTTTTGCCTCATTTGTTTTAACTGGGTTCTCTTTGTCTACTTTTAGGACTTGTGTGAAAATCTGATGATGTTTTAGGTCATATTTATGCAGAAATATGGACAATTCTAAAGGGTTCACAAACTTTCAAGCACCACTGTATAACTGTAAGTAAACATTTCCAGTAACTGTCCCTCAGTGCTACACATACACTTGGAGGAATTTTAGCCCATTCCACTGTACGGAACAGCTTCAACACTGAGATGTTGGTGGGTTTCCTCACACAAACTGCTCACCCAATATTTCTATCGGATTAAGGTCAAAACTTCTGTAATGTCCATTACAGAACATTGACTTTGTTCTGTTTTAACCATTCTTTGGTAGAATGACTTGTGTGCTTTGTGCTGTTGTCTTGCTGCATGGCCCACTGTTTCTTGAGATTCAGTTCACAGACAGATGTCCTGATATTTTCCTTTTGAATTCACTGGAATAATTCATAATTCATTGTGATTCATATCACTGATGGCAAGCCATCCTAGTCCAGATCCAGCAAATCAGGCCCAAACCATGATACTACCACCACCATGTTTCACAGATTGAACATGCTGAAATGCAGTGTTTTCATTTCTCCAAAGATAACACTACTCATTTAAAACAAAAAGTCCTATTTTGGTCTCATCCATCCACAAAATTTTTCCAGAAGCCTTCTTTCTTGTCCATATGATTTTTAGCAAGCTGTAGTCAGGCAGCAACGTTCTTTGTGGAGAGCAGGACCTTTTCCCTTGCAACCCTGCCATGCACACCATTGTTGTTCAGTGTTGTTCTGATGGTGGGCTCATGAACATGAACCAGTGTGAGAGAGGCCTTTAGTTGCATAGAAGTTTGCCCTTAGAATGGGAAAATTAAACTTGGGTTGTCTTCCAGGCAGAAGATTAGCTTTTTTTCCTTTTTTTTTAATAACCATTCTCTGACTTATGAAGGTCAACCCACTACTTCTCCCTCATTTGTTTTTTTGTTCTCTTATCTTTCCCATGTTGATGGATGACTAAGGGAATTTGGCCTCTGTGTCACCTCATATTTGTTCCCTAGTTAATCAGAACGTCATGGATTACAGCTTGAAAGTTCCTACACACTCCAATCAACTCAGAAATGTACAATTTAAATGGCAAACACACTTCAGTTACATTGTGTTCACTATTTTTCCAGGTGTTCCAATAATAGTTGCACATATGTTTTTTGTTGAAAATAATTATTTCTTGATGAGGGATTTGTTTTTCTCTGAAAATTTATTTCAATTAAAGGTTGGATTTTTCTCTTTTTTTCAGTGTGAAAAGAAACGTCTTCACTAAAAGGTGGATTTTCTATGTATGAACGCTGTGGATTTCCTGTTATGTCTAAACCAACCAAAATGTTAATTGGAGGACTGAGAAGAGGGTGTCACAGGGAAATGCATTGTGTATTTTCAGTCCTCCTTTTTTCCTTTCCCTTTCTTTTCTTTTCTTTTTTTAACCTTGGCCACAAGATGGCTCACTTGCATGAGAACCATGATCAAGTGATTTGGAACATTTGCACCATCTTGGAATATCATAGATTTCCAGGTTAAAAATTTGATTTCGACAAAATATTGAACAAACCCTGAAGTCATTTGCCAAACTCAGAGCTAGCTGGTAAACCTGGTGATCCTTAGATCCCTAATGACTAGTGTCATGACCAAGACAATCCAAAGTTGTGTACTGAGAACTCTGTTTACAATTCCAATAATAATGCCTATAATAACAATAGCATTTAGTATTTATTGCAAAAAACTGAACTTTTTCATTTGTACTGCAAAATAGGATTTGATACGTACAAGCACTAACCTACTCTAGTTCTAGATTAATACCTTCTTTTCCTAAGAGTGTACTGGTAGGTATCAACTGTCCAATTTGGGTGAACCTAATGCAATCTTATGCTTTTGTTCCCAATTGGCTTCACTGTTTGACACATTGCACATACTGATATGCTTTTCTGCTCAGACAAGTTGTCAAGAATGTTTATTTGAGATACCGTAGCCTTCCTGTCATCTTGGATCATATTCCTCTGAACTCTCCCATCAATAACGTGTTTCCACCCACAGAACTGCCACTCACTGGGATTTTCTTTTTCACAAACAAAACTCTAGGGGGGTTGTGTGATAAATGACTACAGCAGTTTCTGGAATACAGTGTTTAAGCCAGTCTGTCTAGCTTTTAAAACCAAGCCACAAGCAAAGTCACTGAGATCACAGGTTTCCCCTTTCTGATTTTTGATGTAAACCTTAAAACTAGGGTAAGCAACATTGGAGAAACCAGCAAGAGTCAGCTATATTTTAACACATTAACATACATGTCAAGTTATATGGTTTCCCCGTATTTTGTACAGGAAAATGCAATTTTTGGGCTAATACAGCGTACACTGATTTTCATACGGGAAAATTACGTTTTGTATCAGAGATTTTTTCCGTTATTCCGAGAAAATTTTCTTAGCATCCACCATTTATTTTTTTCAAACATGCATGCCCAATGAAACGGAACTATATTCGATTAATGTGGTTTTATAGTTGCACGTGGTTTTCTCGGTCATTTAAGTCCATCGGCTCGGACTGCCCAGACTTCTGTGACAGCTGCAGAAGTTATGTTCTGCAATTTCTCGTGGAACACAACATCCCCCCAACTGTGGCAGACCATTTTTCGCAGCTAGCGAAAAAAAAAGTTTCCTGATTCAAAGACGTGAGATGTGTTGTTGTCATGAAATTTAAAATCACCTAATTTTTCTCATTAAATGATACATTTTCTCAGTTTAAACATTTGATATGTCATCTATGTTCAATTCTGAATAAAATGTGGAATTTTGAAACTTCCACATCACTGCATTCCATTTTTATTTACAATTTGTACTTTGTCCCAACTTTTTTGGAATTGGGGTTGTAAAGGGATCACAAACTTTCAAGCACCACTGTATGTTGCTTACTTTCTTGCTTAAAGCTGTCCATCGATATCGATGATGATGTCACTCCATGCCGTCTCTCTCGCTGAGTTCTTCGATGGCTGATCAGTCCAATTTGGGCGGCAGGGATTCGGCCGCATACATCACATACATGCTCGCCCTGTGGTTGGACTGGCTGATGGCGTTTAACTCTTCTGGCCTCCGCCTTCTGGTTGTAGCCAGTTGTGTAGGGGGCAGTTTTTGTCGAACACAGCTGTCTCCACCTGCACCTGTTCGCTGCTAATTCCTCTAGTTTTTGTGGCTCAATGCCGCAGTCCTTCAGGTTGGCCTTTAGGCAAGGCAAGGCAAGTTTATTTATATAGCACATTTCATACACAATGGCAGTTCAATGTGCTTTACAGAAGCAAAAACAAAAACAGTAAACAATAGAGAAATAAAATTACATAAAATAATTTTATTTTTAATCTAAAACAATTAATTAAAAGAATTAAAAGAAAATAATAAGAATTAAACAACAGTAGAACTAAAATAATAAAATGATAAAATGCCAAAAAGAAAAAAGGAGAAAAAGAAAAAGAAACCAGCGGAATAAAATAGAATAAAATTAAAGTAAATTTAAAACATGCAGAGAAAGTAAAGATTATAAAAAATGTAAAAATATTAATTATTTAACAGAAAGCATCTGAAAACAGCTTGGTCTTTAACCTAGATTTGAAGCTGCCAACAGCAGGAGCATTTTTAATGTCCTCTGGCAGTTGGTTCCATAGATGTACTGCATAGTAGCTAAAAGCTGCTTCACCACACTTTGTTTTAACAACTGGTTTTAATAGTAAATTTTTCTGTTGCGATCTGGTAGATCTGATTGGGTTAGGCCGCTGCAACATATCAGAGAGGTAATTGGGCCCTGTACCATTTAGAGATTTATACACCAGCAGCAATGCTTTAAAGTCAATTCTGTAGCTTACTGGAAGCCAGTGAAGGGACCTTAGAATTGGGGTAATGTGCTCTGTTCTTTTTGTTCGTGTGAGAACCCTCGCCGCTGCATTTTGAACCAGCTGAAGTTGTTTGATGGTCTTTTTTGGCAGGCCTGTGAAAAGGCCATTGCAGTAATCAACCCTACTAGAGATGAAGGCATGTATTAGTTTTTCCAGATCATTTTTTGACATAAGTCCTCTTAGTTTGGAAATGTTTTTTAGGTGATAAAATGCCGTTTTAGTGATTGCTTTCATGTGACTGTCAAAGTTTAGCTCGCTGTCAATGAAAACACCAAGATTTTTAACCATTTCTTTAGTTTTAATCCCTTTTGTGTCAAGAATAGTGGTAATCCTGAGTCTTTCATCTTTTTTTCCAAATAGAATTACTTCTGTTTTATCTGTGTTCAACTGAAGAAAATTTTGTGACATCCAGCTATTGATTTGATCGATGCACTGGTAGAGACATTCAAGGGGGGCATAGTCATTTGGTGATAGAGCAAAATAAATTTGGGTATCATCTGCATAGCAGTGATACAAAATTGAATTTTTATTGATAATTTGCCCAAGTGGGAGCATATAAAGGTTGAAAAGTAATGGTCCAAGAATCGACCCCTGGGGGACACCACAGGTCAAGGGCATTGACGTTGAGGAACAATTTCCCAGGGTAACAAAGAAGCTTCTATCTTTTAAGTATGATTTTAACCAATTGATGGTTTAACCAATTGATGGTCCTTGTACTAGTGCTAAGATGGCGGCACGTACACACGCAGTGGCTCCTCTCCGTCTCGATAGAACGGTGTTTTCGTGTTTTTTTGTGTTTTAAAACAGCGTGTATCTGTTCGTCTTTGTTGTGTCCATCAGTCTTAAGGTGCACATACTCCCGTAAGTTTCTGCTTGACATCCGCAGAACTATATTCACAGATATAAATCCAGCGGACGTGGAAATGCTATGTGACTACGGTTTGCAACGGAGGCCTACTCAATCACTGATCCCCACTCCTGCATCCAGCCCACAGTGGAGGCGCCACAGATGGAACATGCGGAAGCAGAAGAGGGGCAAGCGCGGAGGTATCCGGGCTAGGCTAGCAGCTAGCCCTCACCATCCGGCTATCCCTACCATCACTCTGGCCAAAGTACGCTCGCTGGACAACAAGCTGGATTATGTCCGCCTACTCCGCTCATCTTCTAAGTCTGTGAGTGAGTGTTGTGTCCTTGTGTTTGTGGAAACATGGCTTAGCGACAGTGTCCCGGACTGTGCCATTCAGCTAGCCTGGCTAACATGCTACCGGTCAGACAGAGCGCTAGTCGAGGGGGGGAAGACTTGCGGAGGAGGACTCTGTGTTTACATCAGTGATGCCTGGTGCCATGATGCTGTTGTGGTCTGCAGACACTGCTCACCATTGGTGGAGCTTATAATTATTAAGTGCCGGACATTCTACCTGCCGAGGGAATTTACAGCCATATTGCTGGTAGCAATATACATCCCTTCGGTTCCAATAACAAGAGGAGTGAAGCACTGATTGAACTCTATCAGCACATCAGTAAGCAGCAGACAGCCCACCCAGATGCTTTCCTCATCCTGGCTGGGGATTTCAACCATGCAAACCCCAAGAGCGTGTTTCCAAAACTCTATGGACGTATCAACTTTCCCCACACGTGGAAACAATACTCTGGACAATGTTTACACCATGCATAGAGGTGCCTACAAAGCCCTCCCCCTCCCCCACCTTGGGGCCTCAGATCAATCCACTGTTATGCTAATGCCAGCATACAGGCCACTGGTTAAAGTCACCAAACCAGCTACAAAGCAGGTACGTGTATGGCCAGAGGGGTCCTCAGAGGCACTCCAGGACTGTTTTTCCACCACTGACTGGAGCATGTTCAGACAGGCAGCCACCTACAACAACACCACAGATCTCCAGGAGTACACGGAGACCATCACTGCCTACATGAGGAAGTGCATAGATGACGTTACAGTCACCAGAACCATCTCCATTCGGGTAAATCAGAAACCATGGTTGACAGGGGAAGTCCACAGGCTCCTGAGGGCTCGGAACGCCGCCTTCAGAGCTGGGGATGAGGTGGGCCTGAGGACAGCTAGGACCAACCTGTCACAAGGCATCAGGGTGGCCAAGAGACAGTATTCCAGGAACATTGCTGACTACTTCAACGACAGCAGAGACACCAGGAACCTGTGGTGGGGGATTCAGACCATCACAGACTACAAGCCCTCGCCGCAGACCTGTGATAACTCCACCTCTGCTGAATCAGTTGAATGACTTCTTCGCTTGCTTTGAGGCAGACAACAGTACCACGGCACAGAAGACCCCACCACCTCCCGGTGACCAGGTGTTGACGCTGTCCCCAGACAGCGTGAGCAGAGCTCTCAGGATGACAAATGCACAGAAAGCCCCGGGTCCTGATAGCATTCCTGATTGTGTCATGAGAGACTGTGCCGAGGAGCTCACAGATGTCTTTACAGACATCTTCAACATCTCGTTGAGCCAGGCTGTTGTCCCCATGTGCCTCAAAGCCACCACCATCATCCTGGTCCCGAAGAAGCCGTCTCCCTCCTGCTTCAATGACTACCGCCTGGTCGCACTCACTCCCATCCTCATGAAATGCTTCGAGCGGCTAGTCATGCGGCATATCAAGTCTGCCCTCCCCCCCGCCCTGGACCCTTTCCAGTTTGCATATCAGTCCAACCGTTCGACCGATGACGCCATCTCCACTGCCCTCCACTTAGCCCTCACCCACCTGGAGACAAAAGACTCGTACATCAGAATGCTGTTCATAGACTTTAGTTCAGCATTCAACACAATCATTCCTCAGCAGCTCATTCATAAACTGGACCAGCTGGGACTCAACACCTCCCTGTGCAACTGGCTGCTGGACTTCCTGACAGGGAGACCACAGGCTGTATGGGTCAGCAGCAACTCCTCCAGCACCATCACATTGAACACGGGGGCCCCCCAAGGATGTGTGCTGAGCCCCCTCCTCTTCACTCTGCTGACCCACGACCGCACACCAACATCCAGCTCCAGCCTCTTCATTAAGTTTGCGGACGACACGACTGTGGTGGGTCTCATCAACAATGGCGATGAGACAATCTACAGGAGTGAGGTGAGCCGCTTGGCCATGTGGTGCAAGGACAACAATCTCCGCCTGAATGTGGAGAAGATGAAGGAGATTGTTGTGGACTTCAGGAGAGCGCACGCCCAGCATGCTCCACTAACTATCGATGGTGCTGCAGTGGAGAGGGTGAGCAGCACCAAGTTTCTGGGTGTACACATCTCTGAAGACCTGTCCTGGAGCAACAACACCGCATCACTGGCCAAAAAAGCCCAACAGCATCTGTACTTCCTCCGCAAACTGAGGAGAGCAAGAGCCCCGGCCCCCATCATGCACACATTCTACAGAGGCACCATCAAGAACATCCTGACCATCTACATCACTGTGTGGTATGGCGCCTGCACCGTGTCCTGCTGCAAGACTCTGCAGCACATCATGAGAGTAGCTGAGAGGATCATTGGTGTCTCTCTCCCTTCTCTTATGGATATCTATAACACCCACCCCACCTGCAAAGCCATCAGGATTGCAGGTGACCCCACCCACCCACCCATCTCACAGCCTCTTCAGCCTGCTGCCGTCGGGGAGGAGACTGCGGACTCTCCGGGCCAAAACCAGCAGGCTCAAGGACAGTTTCTTTCACCAGGCGGTCAGGAGGCTCAGCTCCCTCCCTGTTCTGCCCCTCCTCCCCCCTCTGCCCCCTGCCACAGATTCTGCCCGCACACCCCCCTGCCCCCCTTCAGCATCTGACATCATGTCACCCTCACAGTTCCCCCCCAACACACACACACACACACACACATACTCTCAACATTCATTCGCACACTCAACTCAGGAACTCAGGGACTGCAGATTTCACTTTACCTCGCTCATTTGCACTATTCCGCACTACCTCACCTTAACAGCTATTAGTTTATTGTTTATACTGCTTATTTCATGTTTACCTGCTATACCTCAAGTGCCCTTGACTGTTTATTTTATGTCCTTTTGCTCCAATTTATATATATATGTGTGTGTATATATATGTGTGTGTGTGTATGTATGTATGTATGTGTGTGTGTGTGTGTGTATATATATATATATATATATATATATATATATATGTGTGTGTGTGTGTGTGTAAGTACAACGCCACCGTCCCGTCTAGAAACTACAGATCCCATCAACCAACTTCCGCGTTGACCTACGTCACGCTTGGGCGGGATCACCTACGCCACATCCTCCATGAAGCCATAAGTAACTGAGCAAACTTCCGTTCTTTCTCTTTTGGCGCCGTGTGAGCTCAGCACATGGACAGAAGGAGATCTGCTCCCCCGAGCACCCAAGAAAAAGACGTCTTTCTCGCGAGAAAAAGAATTCAGTGCGTTTTTTGTTTACCATTGGCCACGGTAGAACTACTTAAATCGTGCTATCTCTCTCTCGATTGAGCTACAGCCGGTTTGTTTGTCTATTATCAGTAACGTTACGACTGCCACCCAAGCAGTTTAATTAAAAGTTAGAAGCGACCAGATTCCTTCTAACTAAATCGCTGTGCACATTGTTGATCAGAGACTTTTCTTCACGAACGACAAGCGTCGGACCAAGAAATTCTCTGCGCCTTCCACGGAATTGACTCACGTGCTCCTGTGGACTTCAAAAGTCTCGGAACATCTCTATAATCTTGCACTGGAAGCAAGATACGAAGTAAGACTGGCATTTTGGGCAGAAACTAGTCTTAGGAATTAGCTTTATGAAGTAGTGTGAATTTAAACTCAGGAATTGTTTAATTGTGCACACTGGTTTTGTGTTCTATATTGTTCTATGTTCTCTCAATTGTTAATAGATAGGCTTTTGCATGCTCTTGCTATCCTTTCTAACCTTTAATTTCATTATTACACATATTTTGACGGCGGCACAGTGGTGTAGTGGTTAGCGCTGTCACCTCACAGCAAGAAGGTCTGGGTCGAGCCCCGTGGCCGGCGAGGGCCTTTCTGTGCGGAGTTTGCATGTTCTCCCCGTGTCCGCGTGGGTTTCCTCCGGGTGCTCCGGTTTCCCCCACAGTCCAAAGACATGCAGGTTAGGTTAACTGGTGACTCTAAATTGACCGTAGGTGTGAATGTGAGTGTGAATGGTTGTCTGTGTCTATGTGTCAGCCCTGTGATGACCTGGCGACTTGTCCAGGGTGTACCCCGCCTTTCGCCCGTAGTCAGCTGGGATAGGCTCCAGCTTGCCTGTGACCCTGTAGAAGGATAAAGCAGCTAGAGATAATGAGATGAGATGAGATGAGACATATTTTGACCTCATCAAGATTTCAGTGGATTTAGTAATGCTATAAGCTAGTGGGTTAGCTACCACGGCTAACCCTTTGTTCTACAAAGAAACACGTGGTGACCCCCACACAGCACACACACATACCTCAGATAAGATTCCAGTCACTCTCACACATCACTCTCACACACACACACACACACACAACACACACACCGTTTATGCTTGCTTATGTATATATCTGCTGACTTTATTGAATGTACATCATTGTTATAATAAATTCAATTATTCTGTTAAACTGTGTCTGTTGTTGTACCGATATTTTCGAAGTCATCCAATCTCAAAGAATTCCAAGGTACATATGAGTTGTGTAATACGGTAAGTGATCCACTATTGTTGCATTGGTAGTGACCAGTGATGGGAATAACGGCGTTACAAATAAACGGCGTTACTAACGGCGTTACTTTTTTTAGTAACGAGTAATCTAACTAATTACTTTTTACATCGTTATAACGCCGTTCCCTTTACTTACAATAAAATACTATGCGTTACTTTATTAAAGCTGTTCTCATCTGGCACGCTGCTCGTTCAGCCTTTCTTTACTCTGCTTTAGTGTGGGGCGGGGAGACACGAGACAACGGCACAGTAAGCCAATCAGAGTAGATTTGGACAACATACGTAGGTAGGCCACGCCTACTGCACTACTGCGCGCTCTTTCAATCGGAAGACCCAGCGATGGCGAGCGGTCAGCCCAGCACTGCGCTTTCACACTGGAAATACAGCCATTACTTTTCATTACTTGAAATAAAAGGCAAGAGTGTTTACGTGTAATGCACATTATGTCGAGGAACAAAGCGTTTGTCCTCGTCAGTGGCCAGTAATTAGTAATAATTTTAATAACTACAAAAATATATTACATTTGATAGATGTCTTATCTCACATTGTCCCACAAAAATATTAATATAGTGTAGATAACATTACTAATTGGTTCTGTTAAGTGTCCATTTCAGTCATTAAACACATTTAACATTCACTTTTATTATGATTACACTAATTGAATTTGACTTTTTTTGAGGGGGAACAAAATGTAACAGAATAATTACTTTCCCTGGTAATTAGTTACTTTTATGACAAAGTAACTCCGTTACTAACTCAGTTACTTTTTGAGAAAAATAACTAGTAACTATAACTAATTACTTTTTGAAAGTAACGTGCCCAACACTGGTAGTGACCATAATAATTTGGAATATACCATAATTTAGCTGTTTGATAATTTATTATTAAACACCAAAATTAAAGGTATTATTTAATGAGACTGATTTAATGATTTAATGAGACTGATTTAATGAGATTGATCACTTAATTACAAATTGCACCTACATATATGTATATGCGTGTGTATATATGTGTATATGTGTGTGTGTGTGTATATATATATATATATATATATATATATATATATATATATATATATATATATATATATAGGTGCAGTGGTTAGCGCTGTCGCCTCACAGCAAGAAGGTCCGGGTTCGAGCCCCGTGGCCGGCAAGGGCCTTTCTGTGTGGAGTTTGCATGTTCTCCCCGTGTCCGCGTGGGTTTCCTCCGGGTGCTCCGGTTTCCCCCACAGTCCAAAGGCATGCAGGTTAGGTTAACTGGTGACTCTAAATTGACCATAGGTGCGAGTGTGAATGGTTGTCTGTGTCTATGTGTCAGCCCTCTGATGACCTGGCGACTTGTCCAGGGTGTACCCCGCCTTTCGCCCGTAGTCAGCTGGGATGGGCTCCAGCTTGCCTGCGACCCTGTAGAACAGGATAAAGCGGCTAGAGATAATGAGATGAGATATATATATATATATATATATATATATATATATATATATATATATATATATATATATACTTGTGAGTGTTTAGTCTATGTCTATTTCTTATCTAGAGTGTTTATACTGTTTATATTGTTTATTTCAGTTATTCTATTTTTATTTATTGCATTGCCTGTTTGCACCGTGGGTCAGAGAGGACTGAAATTTCATCTGTGCTGTATGTCGAGCATGTATAGCATATTTGACAATAAAGTTGACTTGACTTGACTTGTACCTCTTCTGTTGCCCTCCCACACAGCATTTACCTTTGGAAAGTTCACCATACAACACTTGTCTTGGTAAACGACTGGAGGGCATGCGGATGGTGTGTCCGACCCATCTGAGCTGCCTGTGCAAGAGTATGGACTCTAGCTGCTCAATGTTGGCCCTACGTTGGATCTCTATATGAGGGACCTTGTGCCACCACTTGAGGCCCAGTACTCTCTGGAGGCAACGGGTATGGAAGTGTTCGAGGGTGTGAATGTGGTGTCTGTATGTAGTTCACGTTTCGCTGGCGTACAGCAAGATTGAGAGGCAGACCGCCCTGTAGACAGCAACCTTGGTCTTGATTGTCAGGTTTCTGTTCAGGAAGACTTTACTTGCAAGTTTACCAAAGGAGGCAGATGCTAGTCCTATACACTGTTGTACCTCATCTGTTATGTCGCAGTTGGCATTCAGCGTTGATCCAAGGTAGTTGAAGGAGTGCACGTTCTTCAGTGTGGTGTTCTTGATCTGGAAGTTTGTTGGGGCTGTGTGGGATGCTCTTTGACTCATGACTTCAGTCTTTCCTGTGTTGATACTGAGCCCAGCCCATGTGTAAGTGTTGTCCAGGGCATTGAGGCTCCTCTGCAGTCCTTCAGCTGCGCAACCGGCAACAGCAGCATTGTCTGCATACTGCGGTTCGAGAATAGCCTCTTGTTGGACTTTTGTTAGGGCTCTGAGTCTGTGCAGGTTGAACATGTTGCCATCAAGTCTGTAGGTTAATGGGACGCAGTCCTCTGGGTTTATGTCGTTCTTTGCTGCCAGCATCACTGCAGCAAGGAACAAGTTGAAGATTACAGGTGCAATCACACAACCTTGCCTGACACCCGTGCATACAGGAAATGCCTTTTCTCCTCCGCCCAAGACCCTTACCATGGCTCCATCGTGCAGTGACTTCAGTACAGCTAAGAACTTGCTGGGGCAGCCAAAGTGCTTAAAGGAACAGTCCACCGTATTTCCATAATGAAATATGCTCTTACCTGAATTGAGATGAGCTGCTCCGTACCTATCCGAGCTTTGCGCGAACTCCCAGTTAGTCAGACGCAGTCCGACGCGCTGTCACTCCTGTTAGCAATGTAGCTAGGCTCAGTATGGCCAACGGTATTTTTTGGGGCTGTAGTTAGATGTGACCAAACTCTTCCGCGTTTTTCCTGTTTACATAGGTTTATATGACCAGTGATATGAAACAAGTTCAGTTAAAAAAATTGAAACGTAGCGATTTTCTATGCTATGGAAAGTCCGCACTATAATGACAGGCGTACTAACACCTTCTGCGTGCTTCGGCAGCGCATTGATACGGAGCTCAGATATTAATGCGCTGCCGAAGCGCGCAGAAGGTGTTAGTACACCTGTCATTATAGTGTGCACTTTTCATAGCATAGAAAATCGCTACGTTTCAATTTTTTTAACTGAACTTGTTTCATATCACTGGTCATATAAACCTATGTAAACAGGAAAAATGCGGAAGAGTTTGGTCACATCTAACTACAGCCCCAAAAAATACCGTTGGCCATACTGAGTCTAGCTACATTGCTAACAGGAGTGACAGCGCGTCGGACTGCGTCTGACTAACTGGGAGGTCGCGCAAAGCTCGGATAGGTACGGAGCAGCTCGTCTCAATTCAGGTAAGAGCATATTTCATTATGGAAATACGGTGGACTGTTCCTTTAAGCACTTCCCACAACAAAGATCTATTCGCTGTGTCAAAGGCCTTAGTAAGGTCAATGAAGACCATATAAGATAAGATAAGCCTTTATTGTCTCCAAAGTGGAGAAATTCATCTTGGGCAAACGAGAGTCTGACATGAATACACATAAAATCAAAAAACATATCTGTGAAGAATCTCAGTCATCCAGGTACATAGTAATCTGTGGTTGGTTGAAGAGAGCAACTGGACTTGCTTGAAGATTCTTGAAAACATTTCGCCTCTCATCCTAAAGGCTTCCTCAGTTCTGTCTGACTAATAGGGAGTATCCAGTATTTATCCTCTCATGGATCATCATAGAATCCGAATCAGAATGCTGATGGCTGCATTGTAGGTGGCTGATAAAAGATGTCATAGACACCCACCTCTGTTCAATGATGGTTGTTCCAGGTTGACAAAAATGAACGATCCTCTCTGGCTAAGATGTCTGCCAGTTTTCTGGAAGTCCTGTCATACTCCCGCACCAGTCGAAGAGATCTCATCCCAAAGTGCGTAGAAACATATCTGTGAAGAGGATAAATATATGAGAGGATAAATACTGGATACTCCCTATTAGTCAGACAGAACTGAGGAAGCCTTTAGGATGAGAGGCGAAACGTTTTCAAGAATCTTCAAGCAAGTCCAGTTGCTCTCTTCAACCAACCACAAAATCAAAAAACACATTTACACATTACAAAACAACAACAACAAAAAACACTCACCCATACATAGACATACAATCAAAAATACATTTACACACTAAAAAACAAACAAACCCCCCCCCCCACACACACCAGTTCTTCCAATACATTCCCCCCCCCCCCCCCAACCCCCTCACCAGTTCTTGTTAAGTAACTTAATCAATAGAGGGATCACAGAGAATTTAAATTTATTAGTTTTACAGTTAGGGACCCTATACCTTCTGCCAGAGGGCAACAGCTCATACTCATTGTGAAGGATGTGCTTCGGGTCTTCTGCATTTTTCACACCCTTCTTTTGCACCATGTCTTCAAAAATGTCTTGCAGTATGGAAGGGGGTGACATACCTATTATCTTCCCAGCCCTTCTAATGAGTATATACAATTGTGTTCTAAGCTTCACCGATAGATTCCCAAACCATATTGTTATCCCATACCGAATGATGGACTCTATGGCAGCCCCATTAAAAGTCAGCATAATATCTTTCTCCACCCCAAAGACCTTTAGTCTTCTCAAGAAGTGCAGGCGCTGGCTTATTTTAACACAGACAGATTCAACATGCTGGGCCCACTTCAGCTGACAATCAAAGTGGACACCTAGATATCTATATGAAGTGACCTGTTCCACTCTCTCTCCCTTAATCAGTACTGAATCATGATTCCCAATAAATCTGTGGTCAAAAATAATTTCCTTTGTCTTATTTATATTTAATACTAGATTGTTACTCCCACACCACTGTACCATAAGGTCTACCTCTGATTGGTAGGGGCTAATGTCCAGTGAGTCAGATGTTAATAAACTCAGAATGGCTGTGTCATCTGAAAATTGAATGATATAGTTATTTGTATAGTGACATCTACATTCATTTGTATAGAGTGTAAAAAGAAGAGGGGAACTTAGTACGCAGCCTTGAGGAACTCCAGTGTTAATAGTTAGAATGTCAGAAAATGTAGAATTAACCTTAACTTATGTTCTATCTGTAAGAAACACCTGATACCATCTGATTATATAAGGGTTTACCTCCATCTTTTTTAGCTTCTCTAATAAAGTTTGTGGCAGTATAGTATTAAACACCAAACTAAAATCCATGAAGAGTAACCTGGCATATGCCTTTGAGTTCTCTAAATGCTTCAGAATGAGGTGTACTGTTGTGCTTAAGGTGTCATCAGTACTTCTGCCATCTCTAGGCAAACTGGTATGGTAGGGGTCGAGAAGATGTTGAACCTGTTTATGTAGAATCCCTATCATAACGCGTTCGAAAGATTTCATAACCACTGTTGTTAACGCCACAGGTCTAAAATCATTATTAACCTGTGGGCATGGCTTTTTTGGAACAGGAATTATAGTTGCTTTTTTCCACAGGGAGGGTATACTGTGTGTGTTTACTGAAAGCTGAAATAAGGGACACCAAGCTGGTGCAAGTTCATGTGCAAATGTATGTAGAAGGAGTGGGGAGATCCCATCAGGCCCACTGGCCTTCCTAATTTGCAACGCCCTGAACACCCTTGTAACCATACCAGGATCTATTAATATTTTATCCCTTGGGTCACATGTGCCCAATACACACCCATTCCCCTCAAAAGGCGTATCAAACCATAAATAAAAGGAGTTAAGCTCATTTGCTCTCTCCAGCTCATTGCATTCAAACAATCCCCTCTTTACAATATTAAAATTAGTCATGTCTTTCACACAATCCCACATTCTCCTTGTATCCTTAGTTGAAAAAGCGTCCTTGACCCATTGATTGTGTTGTTGTCAGGCTTCCCATATTTTCCCCTTTAGTTCTTTTTGGACAATTTTCAACTCATTAATATCGTTATTCCGGAAGGCTCGTTTTTTCCGTCTGATGCAGTTCTTAATATCAGGAGTTATATATAGTCTTTATTATTTGGATAGATCTTAATGACTTTCTTTGACACAACAGTATCAACACAAAACTTAATATAATCCGTAATAACATCTGCAGTATTGTTGATATCATCATTATCTTGATAAAAGACATCCCAATCTGTTGCTAGGAAGCAGCCACTCAGCTCCTCCTTGTACTTGTCCTGCCAAATACTAATAGTCTTTGAAATGGGTTTGCTTTGTTTAAGTGCGGACTTGTATGTGGGGATTAAGTAAATAGTGTTATGGTCAGAGTTAGTGAGAGGAGGTCTGATTTTAACAATGTATGCGCTATCGATGTTACCATAACATTTATCCAGTATTTTATCTTTGCAAGTGCTATTCTTTACATACTGCTGAAACCCAGGGCGCGCAGCTGAGATTACAGTGGTTAAAGTCACCAAGTACAAATATCGGTGTGTCTGGTTTGTGTTGTAATTGCTGATGGATGCAGTCTGCAATTCGCACAGCAGCTTTAGATGCATTCCCACTAGGTGGGATGTACACCGCACAAATAAAGATGTTCCTGTACACCCTCGGTAAATAGAACGGTCTTAAACATATGAGTTCTAGATCAGGGGTACACACCTTGTCTTTCACTGTATAGTTTCTACACCAAGAATCCTTGATGAAAATGCACACACCACCTCCCCTTGCTTTCCCTGAGTTAACGTCCCTGTCCATACAGACATTTGAGAACCCCTGTACCTGAACCAGAGGATCCGGGAAGTTGTCCTGAAACCAAGTCTCAGTGTAGATCATGAGGCAGGATTCTTGGTACTCGTGGCAAACCCGTGTGTGCAAACGAAGCTCATCCAATTTATTCCTCAGTGATCGAGCATTACTGAAGATTATTGAAGGCAGTGGTAACTTATTCCACCTCCGTCGAAGTCGGTGCTGGATGCCACCCCTCCTGCCTCTTTTGCATGACTTCTTTCCTGTTTGCCGTCGCACCAGGTCCTCCGGTACAGTATATAATCCAACAGGACAGGGTCTAATGAGGCTCTCGTTCGCAGGGATAGCAGCCATTCTCTCCCATAGGCTCGCTGCACCTGATCGCTCCCCACAGAAGACATGGTGGCGGTATATCCAGTAACGTTGCAAATAACAGACGTGACCAACATCACCAGCAGGAAAATTCCCACCATCCTCCCTTCCATCATGCAAAACTTGTCAAACTCGATGAACAACTTAACAAAAAACATATGCACTACACACTCAGCAGACTCCACTCTCAACACACAAACACTTAATAAAAACTTAAACAAACAAACAAACAAACAAACAAACAAGCGCTCTCGTGCCCGAGTCGCAGCAGTGCCGCGCCACTGGAAGTGCTAGCTTAATGTAAAAGTATAGAACATTACATTACATAGAACATATAGAGGTCTTGATGTTGTTCCCTGCATTTTTCCTGGATCTGCCTCACTACAAATATCATGTCCATGGTGCATCGGTCTTTTCTAAACCTGCACTGGCTTTCTGGTAGTACATCTTCAGCTACAGTTTTGAATAGTCTCAGCAGCAGCATCCTTGTGAGTACTTTCCCGGCACAAGATAGAAGAGAGATGCCTCTGCTGTTACTACAGTCTGCTCTATCTCCCTTTTTCTTGTAGATGCTCACAAGATCAGAGTCTTTCCATTGTTGAGGGACACATCCAGAATTCCAGGCAGCAGTGATGAATGAGTGGAGGCAGTGAACAACTGGCTCACCCCCAGCTCTCAGGATTTCTCCAGGCACTCCATCAGGTCCTGCGGCTTTGTTGTTCTTGAGAGAGTTCACTGCCGCTCGTACTTCACTAACTGTTGGCAGATTGTCCATCTCTGTCATTGTTGGGAGCTCTGGGATGTCCTCCAGAATGCTGTTGTCCACGTCTGTATGTCTGTTTAAGTGCTGCTTATAGTGCTCTGCCCAGCGAGCGAGAATGGCAGTTTTTTCAGTAACAAGCATTGAACCATCAGTGGTCCGAACGGGGAAGTATGACCCAGGTCTTGGTCCATACGCTGCTTTGAAAGCACCGTAGAAATCCTGCTGGTTGCCACTATCTGCAAATCCCTGAATCTCTTTGGCTAAGTTTGACCACCAGTCATTTTTCATCTTTCTAAGCTCGCGTTGAGCATAGGACCGCAGTGCTGTTAGTTTGGCACGGTTAGCTGGGGTTGGGTTTCTGAGTACGGTGGTGTGGGCTTTGTGCTGTTCTGTAAGGAGGGTACAGATGTCTGTTCTCTGTTCGTCGAACCAATCCCTATTACGCTTGGTACTTGTACCAAGGACTCTGCAGGCAGTGGTGATTAAGGTGTTAGCCACACTTTCCCAGGCTTCAGAGAGATGTTCCGTGCTGGGAGGAGTGTCATCGAGGTTGACGGTGATACAGTGTTCAAGTTCCGTTTGTAGCTCGGCGTACTTTGCCTGGTCCTTGAGCATCTGAAGGTTGCGCCTACCAGGTCTTGAGGTACAGCGGCGCTGCTTCCGTATATGTAGTTTGAGCTGTGTACGTACCATTCTGTGATCTGTCCAGGCGTTGGCGCCTCTCATAACTTGTGTGAGTTTGACATCTTGGCGATCACGTTGTCGTACAAGCACGTGGTCCAGCAGGTGCCATTTCTGGGATCTAAGGATGCATCCAGGTGGTCTTGTGTAGGGTGCGCAGCTTAAACAATGAATTTGTAATGACAAGTGAGTGTTCGGAGCCGAGAGTAAAAAGACGCAGACCGTTAACATTGCAGTTTCCTAAGCTATGGCCACCTAGCACTCCTTTCCACAGGTGCTGACTGGTGCCGATGCATGCGTTAAAATTACCCATGATGGCTAACTTGTCTGCAGGAGGCACTGCTCTGATTGCCACATCAAGAGAGTTGTATAACTCTTCTTTGTCTGCTTCATTGGCCACTAGTGTGGGGGCGTATACACTGATGATTGTCAGGTATCTGTTGTTCTGGAGTGGGAGGTGCTAGGTCATCAGTCTCTCACTGATTCCCTGTGGATCTGCCGGTATGAATCGCTGGAGCTCTGTCCATACTGCGATGCCAACTCCATGTAGCCTTCTGTCAGTTTCGGGTAGTCCTTTCCAAAAGAAGGTATAGCCCTCGCCCTCCTTGGTTAGGGAACCTTTGTCTGCCAGCCTGGTCTCAGCCAGCACTGCAATGTCAATGCCGTATCTACAAAGTTCTGCTGTGACCAAGGCAGTTTGTCATTTGGGACACTCGGATTGGTCTGAGTCCAGTAAGGTGTGGATATTCCAACTCGTAAGTGTCAGGTCTAAAGACTTAGTCTTTGTCATATTTCGGCCGCAACAACTGGAATGCCATGACAGGCGCGACAACCCGTCCATGGTTGGTGTGGAACGAACAATGTTTAGGCCACATTTTCTAGGCCCCTCCCCTTCCTGGGGTGGGCAGTGCAGTTCCTTAACAGGTCTGCCCAGTTGCTCCGGATGCTGCCTTTGGAGGCTGTTGTTCTGGTCCCAGCCAGCCAACGACCACCTACATCGGAGCCGCCACACATGCAGGGTAAGAGCTGGGAGCTCCCAGTGGCATTCATCACCTGCTCCTGTCGCTCTGTCCCTGTCGCCGTGGGACTTGTTGAGAAATGGCGGGAAGAGTAGAAAGTAGCATGGAGTGAAGCATGTGCAAAGGAGGTTTTAAGTGGAAGGAGGATGCACAGCCCTCAGTCCACTATCTTGGCCCCCCGTGATAGCTCCAGTGGCAAGGGAAAGACCAAGGCGACTGGCTCACGGTGGGGTTGCAGGGTGTCTAGTCTATGATCCTATGCTGGCACCCAAGTGCAGGTTTAACCACAGTGATGTGGCCCCTCACATGGTTTAGCCCACCTGCTGAAGTGGTGTACCGGGGTGTGGCATTTGGAGCCAGCATGCGAGAGATTAGGGGATGGATGAGGACCAGAGGTGCCTGTCCACCCTATGAGGTAGGGTGCAGCAGACAGGCCGCTGAAGGCCGCCAAAGGTCAGATCTCTACCCAGCACCCCCTACACCCCAGACATTATATGCAGGCACAGATGACCAACACCCGTTACTACCATCAGTCATCAGTAAACTGGAAAAGTATTGAATGAAGAGTAATGGTGGTAACGACCATTGATAACCTGTCTCTAAAATATGTCGTAGGGGATGGAAGCAATTTAACACCATCTACATGTTTGCCATGCTCTGATTTTCTTTTATTGACCAGGAAAATAATCTTGCAGTGTTAGATCCATGTAAAAAGGATGACCTGGACTATAGCAGTGTTGTCAATTTAACTTCCTCTTTTGGCTTTGACCTGGACCTGGAGCAGTTGAAGGAGGAGTGGGAGGACTTTCAGCTTATGCTAGATGATGTTGTGCCATGCAGGGCAAATGATGGCAAAAAAGTACCAATAGATGTATACAGGGCCGTTGACAGCTTTGGCTGGGCCCGGGACAAAATAATCTGAGTGCCCCCCCCAAATAATCTGAGTGCCCCCCCACACACACATATACGCGCACACGCACATCGCCACACAGCAACCACCCACACCCAACCCCTCTTTTTTTCAGTGTATTTTTTTGTCTTGTTTTTCATAAACGTCCTTTCCGTACTCGATTTAGAATGTTACAAAAAAAATTGACACTCTCCCAACCACGTAACATTAGCCTATCTGACCTGGGGGCTGACACGTTTATTACGGATAAACCAAAAGGATTACAACGTTCCCTGGATATAGAACTGGACCGAGAAGATTTCAAAATCTTAACGTGTAAGCAACAACAATAAAACAGAGGTTGTTTTATTCATTTAGGGCTTATTAGGCTACTTTCATTAATTGCGCTTTTCATACAGGCCTATCATTTTTCACTTGAGCAACGGAATTGTTTGAAGAGTATCCAGTCTAAGCGAAAGTTTAATGTTTTGCAACAGACTAACCTCAAAACACCCCATTTATAGCCCATTCGTTACATTAAACTCTATCTAGCTGGCAATTTCACATGCCGTCGTATCTACACGGGATGATTTCCAACAAAATAAGGTTTAATTAACAAGAGGCAGCGTTCCACGGGCTTTCAGCTAACCGGAGTCCAGCTCAGCGCAGCTCAGCAAGCGTGCCTAAAACATTTGGATATGATTGCGGGCCAATGTGCTATTCTTTGCTTCATTGAGATATATGCAACACAGTGTTATTAAACCGATATGTTTATGAAATAATTCAATGCCCTGTGCATTTCAGTGTTCACTCAGTGTACCCTGCTATCCCCTACTTTATAATTATGAATGGTGCGTCGCGCGTGCTGGGGTTACATTACCGGGCTGGAAAAAAGTTATCTGTGTCTTACCTGGCTCAGCTGCCCCACTGCCTTCACCACCTGCTGCATCATCTGAATCTTTTCTAAAATATCTATGCAGTGAGCCCCTGAGGCTCTTGGCTTCTTCATCTCTTTTTCTCTTTTCTTTTCTTTGCTCCTGACTTGTGCATGTTGGCAAACGGGCTCGCACGCTTATTGTCGAAGCGTTATGATGGAATAGTGCCGTGTTATTTGGCGCCTTAATCAAAGACCAAACCATTTCTGCATTAGGGGTGGTAGGTGGGTTCTTGAATCTATTTTCAAAGACAATAAAGGCAAAAGAACCAGAAATCATTCATTGAATGCAAATATAGCACATTTTTCTCCCCCAAATCAACACATTTTGAAATGAAACAGAATGATTAATGGCATCTTCATGAGGGACCAGTTCTGGGCCCCCCCTCATGCCTGGGCCCGGGACAAAATACCCGGTTGTCCCCCCCCTGTTGACGGCCCTGGATGTATATTGGGGAAAGGTCTTTGATGTAAAAACTGCTCTGGGTGTTGCCAGGTTTCCAATGCTGAAACGACTTTTTACTGCTTTGCTGTGCCTCCCACATAGCAATGCAGATAGTGAGAGGGCTTTTTCATTGGTTAGGAACATTCATACTGAGTACAGAAAAAAATATGGCTGCTGACACATTAACTGCATATCTGCAAATTAAAATGAAGTGTGATGAGGAGCTACAACTGCGACCCAAGCAGTGATATTATAGCTCGTGCCAAATCTGCAACATCTTTGTACAACAAAGAACACTCCAAAAAGGAACAAGATTTAAATTCTTGTTATAAATTACTGCGAAGATTTTCAGTTTAACTTCATAATTTATTAATATTTTCACTCATCCTTGTTTGCATAATATACTTGATGTGGTTCAGTCATCTTTAGTTGGATCTAACACTGCTTGTGGTGTCAACACTTTTTTCTCAAATGGAACTTTTACTAACCTTCATTTACTGTTTGACATGATTATATATAATTTATTACATGTAACCTACTATTTTAATTTGCATACCTACTTAGTACTGCTGTTATATTTCAAGTAATTTTCTTTGGCGGAATGTAACATTGTAGGTGATGTCAACACTTGTCAAATAGAACTTTGTGTAATTTTTATGAACTATTTAATATTAATACATTTTATTTGCAAAATTTACATCAATAATTCTGGTATTACTGATACAATGTATATTAAATAATTAAGTTTATAGTTCAGTCATTCTCTAATTGTTTACTTGACTGTACATATAGTCCTTTTTAATTCAGTTGTTTTGTCTGGATCTAAAATTTCTTTTTATTCAGTACATGCTTATTTGATCCCTTTAACTTGATGCAGTGTGATAAATATGCCTATTACAATAGGAGTGTATAATGTGGAATAAAACAATCTGTGATTTGGATTATATATTGGAATTTTTTCTCATGTATAAGGGCTCATGCGTGTATGTAAGGGAAAAATACAGATTTTGTAAGGGCATGGGTAACTAAAGGTTGACATGTACGCATTAACGACATTTCACAGACGCTCTTATCCAGAGTGATGTACAACATACCCAGAGTAGCCTGGGGAGCAGTAGAGGGTTAGGTCAAGTCAAGTCAAGTTTATTTGTATAGCGCTTTTAACAATAAACATTGTCGCAAAGCAGCTTTACAGAATTTGAACGACTTAAAACATGAGCTAATTTTATCCCTAATCTATCCCCAATGAGCAAGCCTGTGGTGACGGTGGCAAGGAAAAACTCCCTCAGACGACATGAGGAAGGAACCTCGAGAGGAACCAGACTCAAAAGGGAACCCATCCTCATTTGGGTAACAACAGACAATATGACTATAACATTAACAGTTTTAACATGAAGTCAGTTTCGTTGATGTTATAAACTCTTCATTGATGGAAACTTGAGTGCAAAACTGTTCATGACAATGGCAGTCCTAAAATTAGCAAGTCAACTGTAGTCTTCAGCCATAAAAGCATTACTGTCAGTGTCCAGAGCGTCTTCCAAGTGCGACTTTCAACTGTCCATATGGGGCCACCCTCCACAGGAGCGATGCGATGAGACTCCAACCAGACACAGGGCACCAGGATGGATCAGACAGGTCCGAGGAGCAGAAGAGGTCAGCATCTCGATCCCAGGACCGACATGTAACTCTGAGGGACAGATTGGGGGGGGGGGGGGGGGGGGGCACAGGTTGTTAGGTATGGCCAATGTCACCTGAATAAGTAGGAACAGTATACATATTGCACTGAGTACAAGCAGGGACTCTGGCAAAACTAACTATGACAGCACAACTAAAAGGGGAGAGCCAGAAGGTAACACAGGCATGAGGGAGCCCTGGGACATAAAGCAACCAACCACGACACCGTCAACAAACTCGAGTGAGCAAGCGAGTGGGGGACTGACAGCATCCATACATCCCAGTTTACCAAAACACTCTATGTCTGAGGACTCTCCAGATCTACTCCTTTACCTCATAAACACCATTAACAAATGGCTTGACTAAACAGATATGTTTTCAGTCTAGACTTAAATGCTGAGACTGTGCCTGATTCACGAACATTACTTGGAAGGTGCCTTGCTCAAGGGCACTTCAGCCATTCCTGCTGGTCCAGGGAATCAAACCAGCAACCTTTTGGTCCCAAAGCTGCTTCTCTAGCTATTTGACCATGGCTTCCTCCGTATCCGTATTTTGGAAGTATCCAACCAAAAAATCCCATCCCTCTCCCCAAAGCCACTCTTCCAAAATACATGGATGAGCACTGCATGACTACTGTTGGAGGACGAGTCCATGAGATAGAGCTTTGGAGATAGGAGTGTAGCACATTGTTGTCATATTCAACAACGTCATGTCATTCACAGATCAGAAAACACCTAAAATGTTTGCTTGTCCTCACTAATACTCATCTCTAGCTTTAGCAGTATGTCAGCCTCACCTTGTGAAAGAATCCAGTCAGGCACAGTGAGTGTATGGGCGGAGTGGGCACCAGTAGGCAGGTACAGTATACAGGGAGATATTAAGTCATTAAGATATTATGATGAGATATTAAGTCATAATTCTGAGAAAATGTTATCATTATTATGCAATAGTAAGTCATTATTAACTAGTTATTAACTGAGTCCGAGGTCTTTACGGGAAAATATCAGACCTCGGAGCCTTAGGCTCGGTCCGTACAAAAAGACCGAGGTCTGATATTTTCCTGTAAAGACAAAGCAAGCAAGGTTAATAAGGAGTTTATTATATGGCTTTTTAATTTCTAAGATTAAAATAGACAGTCATTATAATGAGGCATGATGCTACTTTCAGTCACGTCATATTTCTAACGTAATTGAGTCACGCATGCAGAATAAACGGCTAGCGGTATCAAAACTGAATTTCTGTTAGTGGTTAGCGGTTTCTGAAAGCTCTTCATTGCTCATTTCTTGAATAACTCAGTGACTCTTGTTTGTATTTTGTGTTTCTCCCATTTTTGATTTCCAGTTAATCTTTTTTTGTCCTTTTGCTTTTGTTTTTGTTTGTTTTTTGCAACATTGAAAGCTGGCACCTTGGAAAGAAAGCTTGTAATCGCCTACAGGCATTACAGGAAAATACTACCCGCCAAGGAACCAATCAGAGCGCACAGTTTTACCAGAAGTAGCTTGTGCCATATAATAATATGACATAATAGTAAGTCACAAGTATGACATAGTAGCTCATAATTATGAGATATTAAGTCATTAAGAAAAGACTGGGTGGTGCGGTGGTTAGCACTGTCACCTCACAGCAAGAAGTTTCCGTGTTCAAACGCCACAGCTGACCTGGGCCTTTCTGTGTAGAAAAAGTTTGCACGTTCTCCTTGTGTCTATGTGGGTTTCCTCCAGGTGCTCTGGTTTCCCCAACAGTCCAAAGACATGCAGATTAGGAAAAATTACCCAGACACTGGGGTTGTACAAGTCAGTGCATACTTAGTGTCAGTCCCAAGCCCAGATAGATTGGGGTGGGTCCTGTCAGGAAGGGCATCTGGTATAAAAATCTATGCCAAATCAAATTTATGGATCATAAATTGGGGTCAGGCAGCACGGTGGTTTAGTAGTTAGCACTGTTGCCTCACAGCAAGAAGGTTCTGGGTTTGAGCCCAGTGGCTGATGCGGGCCTTTCTGTGTGGAGTTTGCATGTTCTCCCCGTGTCTGCATGGGTTTCCTCCGGGTTCTCCGGTTTCCCCCAAAGACATTCAGGTTAGGTTAATTGGTGGCTCTAAATTGACAGTAGGTGTGAATGTGAGTGTGAATGGTTGTCTGTGTCAGCCCTGTGATGATCTGGAGACTTGTCCAGGGTGTACCCCGCCTCTTGCCCATAGTCAGCTGGGATAGGCTCCAGCTTGCCTGTGACGCAGGATAAGTGGCTACAGATAATGGATGGATGGATGGATGGAAATTGGGATTGCTGTGGCGATGAAAAAGAAGTCATTAAGATGAGATATTAGTGGAGCTCCAGTGGAGCACCATACCGAAGAAAAAATGGTAAACCCATCGAGTCGATTTTTTGTGGTTTGTCCGTGTACGTGTACCACCAGTCATACACACTGCCTAGTGGCCAGTGTTAGTAATTACCACTCATACACACTGCCTAGTGGCCAGTGTTAGTAATTACCAGTCATACATACCGCCTAGTGGCCAGTGTTAGTAATTACCAGTCATACATACCGCCTAGTGGCCAGTGTTAGTAATTACCAGTCATACATACCGCCTAGTGGCCAGTGTTAGTAATTACCAGTCATACATACTGCCTAGTGGCCAGTGTTAGTAATTACCAGTCATACATACCGCCTAGTGGCCAGTGTTAGTAATTACCACTCATACACACCGCCTAGTGGCCAGTGTTAGTAATTACCACTCATACACACCGCCTAGGCGGCACGGTGGTGTAGTGGTTAGCGCTGTCGCCTCACAGCAAGAAGGTCCTGGGTTCGAGCCCCGTGGCCGGCAAGGGCTTTTCTGTGTGGAGTTTGCATGTTCTCCCCGTGTCCGCGTGGGTTTCCTCCGGGTGCTCCGGTTTCCCCCACAGTCCAAAGACATGCAGGTTAGGTTAACTGGTGACTCTAAATTGACCGTAGGTGTGAATGTGAATGGTTGTCTGTGTCTATGTGTCAGCCCTGTGATGACCTGGTGACTTGTCCAGGGTGTACCCCGCCTTTCGGCCGTAGTCAGCTGGGATAGGCTCCAGCTCGCCTGCGACCCTGTAGAAGGATAAAGCGGCTAGAGATAATGAGATGAGATGAGACATACCGCCTAGTGGCCAGTGTTAGTAATTACCACTCATACACACCGCCTAGTGGCCAGTGTTAGTAATTACCAGTCATACACACCGCCTTGGCAGCACGGTGGTGTAGTGGTTAGCGCTGTCGCCTCACAGCAAGAAGGTCCTGGGTTCGAGCCCCGTGGCCGGCAAGGGCCTTTCTGTGCAGAGTTTGCGGGTTCGAGCCCCGTGGCCGGCAAGGGCCTTTCTGTGCAGAGTTTGCATGTTCTCCCCGTGCCCGCGTGGGTTTCCTCCGGGTGCTCCGGTTTCCCCCACAGTCCAAAGACATGCAGGTTAGGTTAACTGGTGACTCTAAATTGAGCGTAGGTGTGAATGTGAGTGTGAATGGTTGTCTGTGTCTATGTGTCAGCCCTGTGATGACCTGGCGACTTGTCCAGGGTGTACCCCGCCTTTCGCCCATAGTCAGCTGGGATAGGCTCCAGCTTGCCTGCGACCCTGTATTTCATTTTTATGAAATAATAATAATTATAACATTTCATAATTATGAGATATTGTCATTAAATCATAATTCTGAGAAAATGTTCTGATTATTGTGAAATAGTAAGTCATAATAATTGTCTTGATTATGAGATACGTTCTCATTATTATGACACTATGTGACTTCATTTCCTTTCGTGTGGCGGAAACAGGCTTCCAGATGCAGGAGATGAGAGAATTCAGCACAGGATTCAAGGCTTTTGTTTTCTTTTGGCAGGAAAAAAAACAGTCGTAATTATAAGAGTGAGGAGCCACTGGGAGCTCTGTAAACATCCGGGTTCTTTTCCTCACTTCACATCTGATTAGTGCCGCCGCGTGCACGACAACTCGGACAGACAGGGCTGAGGTCATGACGTAACGCAAACCTGCTCCGACGTGACGTGCACGCGCCGCTTGCCTCGCAAGCATCATCCGTATTTTCCGCTCAGACACGCCCACAAGCGCGCGCACGAGAGGGGGACTTTTCCAGCTGGTTGCGCGCGTGCTGCTTAATGTTGCTGATTTCCGTCGGTCGCTTTGATAATAAGGACAGAAATAATCAGGAGCGGGAGGGTCCGGGAGCTTCTCAAGCAAGCAGGCCGGAAGGAAGGCAGGCGAGAATATGGCACCGCGCTCAGGTGAGTTGTTCTGTAATAGCAGGTGCAGAATGGACAGTAAATCCTCGAGGTGAGAATAACTTTGACTTCTGTAGGCGCATTATTGGATCCACCAGGTGCAGTTTGTGTCAGTAAAGGCCTGGGGTGTTCATGAGGGACACAGCTGTGGAAAAACTGATGTCTTCCTTTTTTTTTTTTTAACACACCTAATTAAACCAGTTAGGATCCTGGCAATTGAATGAGCTGAATTAGTTGTGTTTCAGTGTAATTTTCTTTCATTCATTCATTCATTCATTCATTCATCTTCAGTAAACGCTTTCTTGGCCAGGGGTGGTGGAGTACAACCCTGATTCCAAAAAAGTTGGGACAAATTGTAAATAAAAACAGAATGCAATGATGTGGAAGTTTCAAAATTCCATATTTTATTCAGAATAGAACATAGATGACATATCAAATGTTTAAACTGAGAAAATGTATCATTTAAAGAGAAAAATTAGGTGATTTTTAAATTTCATGACAACAACACATCTCAAAAAAGTTGGGACAAGGCCATGTTTCCCACTGTGAGACATCCCCTTTTCTCTTTACAACAGTCTGTAAACGTCTGGGGACTGAGGAGACAAGTTGCTCAAGTTTAGGGATAGGAATGTTAACCCATTCTTGTCTAATGTAGGATTCTAGTTGCTCAACTGTCTTAGGTCTTTTTTGTCGTATCTTCCGTTTTATGATGCGCCAAATGTTTTCTATGGGTGAAAGATCTGGACTGCAGGCTGGCCAGTTCAGTACCCGGACCCTTCTTCTACGCAGCCATGATGCTGTAATTGATGCAGTATGTGGTTTGGCATTGTCATGTTGGAAAATGCAAGGTTTTCCCTGAAAGAGACGTCATCTGGATGGGAGCATATGTTGCTCTAGAACCTGGATATACCTTTCAGCATTGATGGTGTCTTTCCAGATGTGTAAGCTGCCCATGCCACACGCACTAATGCAACCCCATACCATCAGAGATGCAGGCTTCTGAACTGAGCGCTGATAACAACTTCGGTCGTCCTTCTCCTCTTTAGTCCGAATGACACGGCGTCCCTGATTTACATAAAGAAATTCAAATTTTGATTCGTCTGACCACAGAACAGTTTTCCACTTTGCCACAGTCCATTTTAAATGAGCCTTTGCCCAGAGAAGACGTCTGCGCTTCTGGATCATGTTTAGATACGGCTTCTTCTTTGAACTATAGAGTTTTAGCTGGCAATGGCGGATGGCACGGTGAATTGTGTTCACAGATAATGTTCTCTGGAAATATTCCTGAGCCCATTTTGTGATTTCCAATACAGAAGCATGCCTGTATGTGATGCAGTGCCGTCTAAGGGCCCGAAGATCACGGACACCCAGTATGGTTTTCCGGCCTTGACCCTTACGCATAGAGATTCTTCCAGATTCTCTGAATCTTTTGATGATATTATGCACTGTAGATGATATGTTCAAACTCTTTGCAATTTTACACTGTCGAACTCCTTTCTGATATTGCTCCACTATTTGTCGGCGCAGAATTAGGGGGATTGGTGATCCTCTTCCCATCTTTACTTCTGAGAGCCGCTGCCACTCCAAGATGTTCTTTTTATACCCAGTCATGTTAATGACCTATTGCCAATTGACCTAATGAGTTGCAATTTGGTCCTCCAGCTGTTCCTTTTTTGTACCTTTAACTTTTCCAGCCTCTTATTGCCCTGTCCCAACTTTTTTGAGATGTGTTGCTGTCATGAAATTTCAAATGAGCCAATATTTGGCATGAAATTTCAAAATGTCTCACTTTCGACATTTTGATATGTTGTCTATGTTCTATTGTGAATGCAATATCAGTTTGAGATTTGTAAATTATTGCATTCTGTTTTTATTTACAATTTGTACTTTGTCCCAACTTTTTTGGAATCGTGGTTGTAGTTAACACTGTCGCCTCAGTTCTGGGTTCGAGAACCAGCGGCCGACAAGGGCCGTTCCTTTCTGTGTGGAGTTTGCATGTTCTCCCCGTGTCCGCGTGGGTTTCCTCCGGGTGCTCCGGTTTCCCCCACAGTCCAAAGACATGCAGGTTAGGTTAACTGGTTACTCTAAATTGACCGTAGGTGTGAATGTGAGTGTGAATGGTTGCCTGTGTCTATGTGTCAGCCCTGTGATGACCTGGCGACTTGTCCAGGGTGTACACCGCCTCTCGCCCATAGTCAGCTGGGATAGGCTCCAGCTTGCCTGCGACCCTGTAGGACAGGATAAGCAGTTACGGATAATGGATGGATGGATGGATGGCCGGGGTGTGTTGGATCTCGAGCCTGTCATGGGGACTGAGCTGAAGGTAGGAATACACCCTGGGTAGGACTCACACACTCACTGAGGGGCAATTCAGTGTCCATGGAATGTTTTTGGATGGTGGAAGGAAACCAGAGAACGTCGAGGAAACCCAGAGAGAATATGCATAATTTCCCACAGAACGACAGTAACCCACCCTGTGTCTGAAATCACTCAATCATTCACTACTCTCTACATAGGGAATTAGTATATACAGTGAGCTCACTGATAAAATGAGAACGCTTTCGGACACTATTCCGCTGCGCCGTTATTTACGTCATTACTGTTGCACAATTAAAACGTGCCGGATCATTCGGCTGGTGGGTTTTCAAAATAATAAATCCATATTACACTGAGCGTATTTCCCTACACTAATAAATACAAAGGACTTTGTGTCCGCTGCGTCTTTCAGTTCTTTTAAATCAAGGCTGAATACTTTTCTTCTTTGCTGCTGCCTTTTATTAAATCAATTATTACATTTTATTTTGGACTCCCCATATCCAGCGGCACATGACGTGCAACATACGGCATTCCAGAAAGCTGCTGCTCCATCTAGCCTGTCACATGCTGAAGACCATCCTGTCCGCAGTGGCTCCATGCGGTTCTATCATGCAGAATGCAGTGGATCTAGGGGAGTAAACCCCGATTAAAAAAAATCAAGGTCAGTCCCTGCTTGGGTGCCCAACTGACCCCTTGTTCAGTTTGCCTCTGCTGTTTCGCCATGGTGATATGCGTAACAACATGTTTCCACTCCACGGCAATACAGTCAGAGGAACACAAGCACAGAAAACGGCAGCCTGCTTGCCCACAGCACAGCAACCCTTACTGTGGAACCTATTACCCGCTAAAGACCCTTTATTGATCAAGCACAAACTGAGGGCGTCCGAGGGTCCCCCATCATATGACGGGGACAATAAGTAAATAAGTTATTAAATCAAATTTGAGGCTTTTGATTAATTCCTCGCTCTGCACTGTAACTTTTATTCTTGTATTTTATGTCGTTCTATTTTAACTTATTTTCTATTCTCTTACTTAATTTAAATTAAACTTTAATTGTACTTGAATATCCGTTTATAATGTATTTCTTCCTCCATCCATTCATCCCGAACACACCTTTTTTTTCTTTCAGCATGACCGCAATGCATGATGGTATATACGGTATTGCTTGATTAGTGACCATTAGTTGTACGCTACTTTTCATGATGCGTTGTGGGATACTTTGAGTGCACTGTACAGGGTGTAATAATTCTCACTATGCATTCGGACAGCACTACAAAATGGCGAGCTCACTATATAGTCCACTGTATAGTGAGTAGGGAGCGATTTCGGATACAGGGCCAGTCTCAAAATCGAGCTCGGGAACCTGAAAGCTGTAAAGTGGCGACGCTACCCGCTGCACCACCGTTCCACTGACATTTTACACAGTTAAAATAACCTATATTGAATAATAATTATATTACATTATAGCTAAAGTACTAAAATGGCTTGTGGTCATTTTACAGTTTTATCTCCATAAAGAATGCAAGGATCTATATGTAAATTATTATGTGAAATATGTTACATTACAGGCATTTAGCGGATACACTTATCCAGAGCGACATGTATGTAAACTGAAGATGCAACCAAGCAAAGTTTACTGTCAAATTTACAGAACTTTAATTTTCCCCAGTTTCCAGTACACCTGTGTGAGCTCGTCTGTGTTCTTGATTTCTGGATGTATTGGGAGCTGGAGATCGACCCAGATCTATCCAGATAGCTCCTCTTTGGATTTTGCGTTTCAAGAGTGCATTAAAAATATATATATATTTAGTCACTGCCTAAAAGCGGAGCTCCTGATGAGTGAATGAGCAAAATATTCACAAGGGCACACAATCAATCTGAATAGAATAATATTACAGCACCTGAAATATGTCATGTATTTCACGTCAATACATTACTGCATTGTCTTGACAGTGAGACCAATAATGACCTCCACATCACCGTCACGATACATATGTATTCCTTTCTTTGACACCGCATGCTATGCGCCAGAAACAACACCACAACATTTATGATGGTGTGACTCTGCTGGGTGCCTGGTGGACAGCAGTGAACCAGCGCTTTCACTTTACATCATTACTGTATAGTTACCATCCAGTATCCAACTTGATATGTCAAACAACTGTCTGGTTACATCTGTTACGTCCATGCGTATTGGAGCTCGGAATGCACAGCCGCAGATTGCAAAGCATGTGCATGCCATTAGGACGTAATACCCTGCACCTGTTCCTGATTAGAGTGCAATCACAGCGCATACATATAAGTAACACACAGACTTTGCGAAAGCCTTGTTTTGGATCACTTTTCTGGTTTTGACCCTGTTTTGTCTTTTTGGACTGTGAGTATTGTATTCCCTCTGTTATCCTGTCTGTGCCTCGCTCAACCGCTGCCTGTTTCTCGACTCTGCCTTTGCCTCCGTTTTGGATCTGTTTGCTAGCGCGTTTTCAATTCCGCACATACATCTGCCTACCGCCCTTAACATGACCGTAACTGTCAACTGTCCAACAAGGTAGTGGACTAATAAACTGTTTTAACTAGTTTTATATGAAATTGTCATGAATATTTTCTGTAAAATGTGTTAGGAAATAATCTCGCGTTATAAAAAAAAAACAATTAAAAATAAGTGCTGGATAAATACCCGTCTATCTTATGTAAATAAAGATACAGACTTTGTTGTCCGGTGGTCAACTGTATGAGATACATTGCCTTGCACTTACGATCAGGTTCCCTGTGGTGGTACACGCATGTCATTTTGTACGCATCAAAAATCAGCTTTACCATATTCTTTTAAGTATGGGGCTCCATTCTGTCTGTATGTCTGAATCTCAGACTGACTCAGGAGGAGACGGCTGTTCCTTATATACAGTCCCTTAAACGAATATTCAGCCCTGTTGAGCTCTTCAGCTTTACAACCTAGAACTGAAATGGACCTATTTGGGATTTTTACCTTTGATTTCCATAAATGAGCACATTATGGCAGCAAACAGCAATTTTCAGTTTTGTCCTATTCTGAATCTGATTCGAAGCTTTGATATTCAGAGCACAACTTAAACTATTTAGAGAAAAAAAGTTTTGCAGATTTAATTCCCACCCACCAGACAGTTCTGATGCATCACATGATGCGTACTGAAGGCTTTCTCTCCTGTAAGGCACATGACACCAGCCAGCCGCATCTTGCAACATCAGGGGGTGGCGTAACGCATGGAGGAAAGCGCTATCCGCCCACCTCCATATACATTCGCTCGCAGAAGGCTATGATTGGCTAGTGTTAGGGGATGAATACTTTTCTGTTGCACCACTCGGGATACGACATACAAGCTAAATTAAGTCAGTTTTAGTTTCAGCTATACTATAAATACAGGTGTGCAAAAAATATTTTCTTCTATTAATCATTTTTTTATTAGTCTGTTTTTACATCTGTAAAATTTATTGATCAATCTTTTAGGCTAATATGGATTTTTTTTTTTTTTAAGTGAAAAGTTTTCAAGGTTCATTTCCTCTATGATTAAACATAGCCAGAGAATTAAAAACAACGGGCTCTGCCTAGTCCCTCCCCTTTAGTTGTCACTTTCTTGGTTAACTTTTGCTATATCGTATTTCATATCTCATTCCTGCTGGAATCAAATTGTTAGCTTGTGAATCCGAATCAAATTGGGGCATCTGTGCCAATACATTACAGGCATTTAGCAGACGCTCTTATCCAGAGCAGCCTGGGGAATAGTTAGGGGTTAAGTCCCTTGCTTAAGGGCACTTCAACCATTCCTGCTGGTCCAGGGAATCAAACCAGTGACCTTTTGATCCCAAAGCTGCTTCTCTAACCATTAGGCCATGGTTTCCAATAGCCAGGCCTAACTACAAAATGTGGAAAAAATTTAAGCGGGTGAATGCTTATGCCGTATGATAATCTACCGTGCATTCATACAGTAGCAGCCATCCATGCCAATTAATGGACATTTAATATCTAATCTAATTCAGCAGTTGTTGATGTATTAGAAAAGTAAATCTCGGCCAGCTCAGAAGGCCTGGAGTAAAGTTTATTCCATATGAAATGGTTCGACAGCTTGTTCCATCTGAAGCATCTCAGTGGTGGGTGAAACTTATTCTTCAGTGGATGAAGATGGAGAGGAGGTAATCCTGTCGCTTAGCAACCAAACATTCATCAACTTCCATGGACTCCCATACCACGATGACAGACGCAGCTCTCCTCCAAACCATGAAGCCAATCATGAATTTCCCTGTAGATTAGTACAACGTAAAAGCTCCTCAGGAGTTGAATGTTGGAATTTGCAATGCAAATTTAGAGCCAGAGTGGATGCACGGATTGAAAATATATTACGGCATTATGACTGCATGTAAAGGAAGGCTGCACTGGGTTCAGTGCCTCATTTAACTGTTCGCTGTACTTGTGTAGTTCCTCTGCAGGTATACAGTGATCCTTAAATACCCGGTGTACTAATTCACACTCGATCACTTGTACTGTATTGTAACATGGAGCCAGTGTTTAGATCCAACCATTTGTCTTGGCAAATATGCTCAACCCAACAACCTATACATGTGACCTGTCTTAATCACCAAATCCGTCAGGGGCGAGTGACGTCCTCGCATGCAGAGATACAGTACAGGTCCGTCTCAATGGTGTCTAGCTTGAGCCTGTCTACTGATGGATATTCTCTGCTGTATTATCAGCTGCTCATGTCTGAAATGCTTAGCCAGGTGAAAAACATAACTGAATGCTCCTTCGGAGCGAGGGAATGCTGATTTACCTCCGTCCGTCTGTATCTCCATTCATCCGAAACACCCTTTTTCTCAACAACCACAAATCATAGCCACTTGGTACCAAACTTCAGCTCGGGGTTCTATACCGTGTGCACCGTTTTCAGGTCTGTCGCACATCGACTTCCTGTTTACCGTCTGAATGTATTTGCAAAACATATAGTGTGGATTTACTAAATTTTTGTAACATTTTTCTCAGCAACTACAAATCACAACTGCTTGATATTTGGTACCGAGCTTCAGCTTGGGGTTCTATACCGTATATCCCGTTTTCAGGTCTGTCGCACGTCGACTTCCTGTTTACCGACTGAATGTATTTACGAAAGGTGGATTTTGACGCTATTTCAAGAAACAAAATGCGATTTGAAAATGGCAGTTTCCCAGGATGCTATGTGAAATCCCTGGGGAGAGACACTGCTCTTTACTGACTTGTTTCAGGGTTCATTATTTGTTGAAGGCAACATTCATAATAAGTGTCCTATTCCTTCGATTGCTTGCATTCTGATACAAGCGAGAGCAGGGGGATACGGAAATGAGCAGTAGCTCACAGTTGACCTTGTTGATTAATGATGTAATCATCTTAGTGTAGTTATATACAGTGTTTTTGTATGCTGATTAACAAAATGTGAAAAAGAAATAACTGCAAGTTACGTAGCTGAGACACTGCTGGACGTTCCACAAAATTATTTTTTTAAATGAATAAAAATTTAATTGTTGTGGAAAAAGAATAAAACTGAAGAATAAGTCTTTATGGTGGGAACAAAAACGTGCTTGAAGAGATATTTTGGCTAATACTGAGTGCACGTATCAGTACATCAGACATCAGTACTGGATTAAATAAGGACAATTAATTCAGCTGTGTGTGGGCTGTATCTTTTTTTTTTTTCGAAGCTAATATTATCCTCAAGGGCTCAGCATGTAATCTTTTTCACAAAAATTGGCACAGTTGGTCCTGCCAGTAACTCGTTTATAAATGTAGTTTAGCGTAACTAGTGAAACACGAACAGTGTAGATGTTGTAGAGATGCACTTTGCTGTATTCGCCTACAAGGCACAGATTCAGCAAACACAAACCATGCGTTGTGCTAAACCTCCTGAATACCACAGCTCGTAGTGGGTTAATGTCTAGCCGTCCTGCTAGCCTAGGCTGGAGCTTTATTCCGAACTGAGCACCGATCTGCTCCCCTCCCTCCCCCGGCAGACAGGCAGCTGTTGAGGTGAGGCAGGATCATGGAGGCAGGCAGCAGCACTGCTGCAGCACGGCACAACGCGGCTCCTGCACCTCCAGGAGACATGGCGATCCCGGATCCCCTCCACCGGTGAGTCGTTGCTTTCCTTGGTGTCTAAAGATTGAGACTCCTCTTCATTTTTGTGTTGTGGAGGATTATGATTAGTCATGCTGTTGTGTGTGTGTGTGTGTGTGTGAGGGAGGGATTTTTAAAGGGCTAGATAAAGTGTCCTGCTCAGATCACTGTATATGGTGCAAGACTTGGCAATAACTGCATATTTTGAATGGGAACTTGTGTATGACACTGCGATATGTTTTTGTATAAGCGTGTTAAGTGTTCAGATGATTGGTGGCCTCTTCGCTCTTTCCTCCTCTCCTCTCTCATATGGCGCTTTCAATGATCACAGTGATGATTGTCCACATATATATGAGGCTTGCATAGTGACAACAGACTGCCAAGTTACGGTACATACATGATGTATTCAGTAAGGAGCTGGAAATGTGTGTGTGTGTGTGTGTGTGTGTGTGTTTTTTTTTTTTTTTTTTCCTTCCATTCTGGTATAAATTCTAATAATATAAAGTGTGTTTCCCAATAATACTGCATTGAAGTTGCTGCATGTGTTTCCAGAAGAGAAGGATTTCCCCCCATCTAGGGACCGAAAGCTCTCCACAACTCACATTGTTTCAACAGCAAATCTCTCATTTCACCTTTGCTGTGCACAATAAAAGGCTCCCCAGTCCTCAAAGCTACCTGGACTCACCTTACCCGCCCCACACAGCTACTCAGATTTCAATCAGTTACAATTCAGACAAGTTCTTTATGTCCTTTTTTTTTTTTTTTCATTTATGACCAACTCTGACTGAATTGTCGTCTTTGTTCAGTGTTAGAATGGACAGCGTTTGTGCTCTCGATCGAAAGTACATTGCATTGTATAACTTTTATCACCCGGAAAAACCCTCCGAGTCAGTTTTGCTTAAATGTTCTTCACTGTTATTAGGATAGAATGGAATAGAAACGATGTTTTTGCTCACTTCTCTTCTAAATTTGACTTATTTCAAATGATGGATTGTAATTCATAAATGTTTCAGGATGTTAATATTCTCAGGTAGCGAGTATAATAACCGATAGATGGACGCCTTTCAAATTAGCGTTTGAGCGTTCAAGCCACACCTGCTTAACCTGTGGCATGCTGTTTTGTGTATTGCCTCACACCCAGATCAGAATTTCAATAGCTCTATTCTGTTTCGCTCGTCTAGTGTTTACTTCTTTCCTGCTTTTCTCAGTCACATGGTTTTATTTTGCCTCGTGCCATTGTGATGTACTGAAAAGGAAAATATGTCTTTAGTGCTACGTGTGTGTGTGTGTGTGCGCCTGTGCCCAGCCCCCACTCGTCAGAGCAGGATGAGCAGGAGAGGAGGCCAAAGACAGTAGAGAGAGCAGGATGGGAGGATGCCATCGCTCTTATGGTCAGTATCTGATGCGCATGCACCATTCTAATATTCATGTATATAGTGTTGTATACAATTTTGTGTGTGTGTGTGTGTACAGGCAAGGAGTGCGACCGTGCTGCCAGAGCTGTCTACTGACTCGTCTCTCCGCTCGTACACCAGCACAGCCAGTATGAAGGTCAAGAATGTGAAAAAGTAAATGCCCCCCCACCCCATTCCTCTCAGCTGAGCTCTCGCTCTTTCTCCTTCTCTCTCTTCCTGTTCTTCTCACTGTTGGTCCGAGCACCAGATGCATACTGATGAGCTTTCGTGTCTTTCCAGGCTACCACTCAGCAAAGGCCATTTCCCCCGCCTGGCAGAGTGCGCCCACTTTCACTATGAGAACGTCGACTTCGGCTCTGTGCAGGTGAGGGAGATTTGGCTTTTTTTTTTTTAATAAACACACAACTGAGTTATGGGTTGATGAATAGAATTTCATTTAATTTCACTCTTGGCTGCAGTTTGACGAGGGTTGAGTGAATCCACCACCTTATTTCATGTCATTTTTAGATGACTGATTCATTTAATCATTCACAGCCTTTTTTTGTACGTTAATCCATTTGGCTTGGGGGTAGAATCTGCTATTTGAATGTTTACGTCACGTGTATGATCCCTTAACTAGAGAGGAACTCGGGCGTAAAACTCTGGTTGCATGACGAATAGCATACTAATAACTTTGTTTCTTAGCCTCTACATTTTCACAACTTTTTTTTTTTCAGCATGTATTGTGCAATCGCTGGATGATCTATCGGCTTCCCAGCAGTATTTCCCTCCCTCCTCCCCCCCCCCATCATCTGCCTTGCTTTTGCATTAACTAATGAGGCAGCTAATGAAAAATAAACTTAACAGTCAATCCAAAAATATCCACCCTTTTGCTTTCACTTTCACACTGTGTTTATCAGAAGGGGGGTTTAATCAGTATTCAAACCGCGGTCATGCTTCTAGGAGAGGAGGAGAGCACACATGCTGACGACAGATGTATCGATGGCTGAGCACGTCTTGTCCTTGTTGAAACAGAGAGACGTTTCAGCAGTTCTTCCTCGCCTCCAGTAGAGAGCAGTAGTAGTGTGTTCTCTGCAGGGTCTCAAGTGTTTTCATTTAGGGAGTTTGTATTTGTACTGTATATACAGTGCATTGTAGTATAGAAACGCACGGGCAGGATAGAGCCTGTTTCTGCTCGATCCTCTTCTGGTCATGTGATCTGTACACACACGCACCACATGTCTGCTGTACTGCAGTAAACTGCGCCTACTATTTGAAGGTTCGTAGTGAAATACTGCAGTGCCAGAGAGAAGGGAACACACTGTACCGCTGTGTGCAGGCTGCACTATCTCTCACACGCTCCTACGTAATAGCAACACTATATTAAGCTGGTCCAGGAAATGAAAAACATCTTTAACGACAATATTTTATTATATTTGCATGAAAAAATACTACATATTTCACCTGTCTGTTTCTTAGTGGACCAAGTGCTGATGTACTGTACAGGATTTGAATGCAAGCATCACAGACACCTGAAAACAGGAGAAACGAGAAAGCGTTTTATGAGGAACCGTATCCAGTCTGTGGTTTTGAGTACCTTTGTTTGAGTTCATGCTGGCTGGTCTGATTTGCTTGAGGCCATGTTAACTTTAGGTAATATGTTGTTGCCTGATGTATTGGTTGCTTGTTTTACATACTCACTGGGCACTTTAATAGGAACACATGCACACTTGGTACATTCATTTGGTTATCCAGCCAACCAATCATGTAGCAGCAGTGTAACGCTTGTTCCCATCAGATATCAGAATGGAGAACAATGTGGTCTCAGTGACTTTGACTGGACCGTGGCTGTTGGTTCCAGACAGGTTGGTTTGAGTATTTCAGAAACTTCAGATCTCCTTGGATGCTCACATACAATAGCCTCGAGATAAAATATCCAGTTAGACCACATCAGGGTCCTCCCTCCCCCCCCCCAAAAAAAACCGTCTTCTGCTGTATATTTTCAGTGAGCCTGTGCCCACTGTGACTTCAGACTCCTTAGCAGACAGGAGTGGGCCTGATGTGGTTTTATCTTATTATTAGGAATCTAAACATTCATCTGATTCACAATTTAATATAAAGCTGCTTTGCGACAATGTCTGTTGTTAAAAGCACTATACAAATGAACTTGACAATTTGATTTGAGTCATATTTTTTTGGGGAAAAATTTAATCAAATTTTATTACCAAAAAGTGTTTTAAATAAAAGTTTTATCAACTTAAATATTCCTTTTGTTAAATTACCACACAAAAAACCCCCAACAACCCTAAAACATTATTCATTTTCTTAATAACCAACAAGAATTGTTTACCCACACTTGTACAAGTTGGAGCAAAATATAATAGCCTATTAACTACAATATTCCTTTTATTAAAAATGAAAAATGTTAACAAATAGGGCTTTTCTTAATAAACTTTTATCACCATTTGTACTCCCTCCATTTGCTTCTCTTTTCTTTATCTTTCAGCAGTCTGTAAAAAGAGAGCTCTGATTTCTTGTTGAATCTATTTGTACAGTCAATCACACAACAGCTCTTTCCCATTTTTAGATTAGTTTTTTTTGTGTGTGTGTTTGTAGCATTAGAGCTGTGTTACTTCTTCCACCTAGGGTGAAGTCAGAAACATTTCTGCTTTTGTACATTTTTGCGCCCTCTGCTGTCTAAGCAACACAAAAACAGCTAGGAAAAACTGACAGATTACTCAGCCTGATCATAATTGCGATTTCTTTTTTTTTTTTATCTCATTGATTTGAATCATAATAAATTTGTATTTTAATACATCACACATTTTGTTCATTACACATGTTACATGCGTAGTTGGTATAGCTCATCTGCCTCAATATTTGGCATATTGTGCATTCTGAGATGCTTTTCTGCTCACCACGGTTATAAAAAGTTGCTATTTGAGTTACTGTCACCTTCCTATCAACTTCCCTCAACAAGGCACTCACAGGACTGCCAATGGTTGTCTCTTCTTCTTCTTTCCACCGTTCTGTATAAACTCTAGAAACGTGTGTGTGAGAAAATTCCATAGCTGTCTATGGATCGGTTCTCTGGTTTAATAAATGTGCACAGGGATAGCTGGCTTTCTTAATGGTTTTCCAAGGTGATCATGAACAGTAAGCATGTCACACAGGGAAACTGCTATTTTAAAATAGTTTTAAGTGTCTTTAAACAGGTTATGCACAAAGTTAAAAGATGTCATAGCAAACACCCAATTTATGAACGAGCTTTCATCTTCTGAAAAAAAAAAAAATCTTCTGTTACATCTTGGCACTATGTGTAGACAGACCAGCCTGTCCTCCATTTATACTGTGGCATGTCTTTTTATGATTGGACAACTAGTTTTGTCTTAATTTATGGGTTTGTTTTGGCTTGCTGGGTTTTATATATATATTTTATTAATGCCAGTTATCTAAGATGACAGGATTTTACCAAATTTTCTCCCTGCTATTCTTAGTCCCTAGTGTGAGGATGTGATTTCGCTACTAGCTAGAGACTCCAAACCACTCTCTGGATCCAGGCGCTCTGGATAAGAGCATCTGCTAAATACTGTAAAAAAAAAAAAAAAAGATATTTAAACTTGACAGTATATTCCATATACAAAAGTGTAATAATCCATGCAAATGATGTGATCTGAAGCCGATCAGTAGCTGTGCAATAGATTGGCGACCTGTCCAGGGTGTACCCCGCTTCTCGCCCGAAGTCAGCTGGGATTGGCTTACTGAGCTCTATATAAAATCTGGAGAGTTCATAGGCTCGTCAGAGTGAAACCAGCTGGCCGCCATTTTACCACTCGTATCACGGTGCGGAACTGTCATTTAGGCTGCTGTAAGCTACACAAAATTGGGCAAGTTATTTTATGTAGTTGGTGAGAAAAATTAGAAGAAAAATGCCTACATGTGCAGCAGTGAACTGTACAAATCGTCAGGTCAAAGGTTGTAGATGGACATTTCACCTGTGTGTGTGGGTGGCACGGTGGTGTAGTGGTTAGCGCTGTCGCCTCACAGCAAGAAGGTCCGGGTTCGAGCCCCGTGGCCGGCGAGAGCCTTTCTGTGCGGAGTTTGTATGTTCTCCCTGTGTCCGCGTGGGTTTCCTCCGGGTGCTACGGTTTCCCCCACAGTCCAAAGACATGCAGGTTAGGTTAACTGGTGACTCTAAATTGAGCGTAGGTGTGAATGAGAGTGTGAATGGTTGTCTGTGTCTATGTGTCAGCCCTGTGATGACCTGGCGACTTGTCCAGGGTGTACCCCGCCTTTCCCCCGTAGTCAGCTGGGATAGGCTCCAGCTTGTCTGCAACCCTGTAGAACAGGATAAAGTGGCTACAGATAATGAGTGATATATATTGCTCAGTGTAAATGAGCACACCCCCTTTGAAAAGTAACATTTTAAACAATATCTCAATGAACACAATTTCCAAAATGTCGCCAACTTGTTCATTCCATGCCTAGAAGACTTGGTGCTGTCATTAAAAATCATGGAGGCCATACAAAGTACTAGATGTAGTAGTTTTTGTTGTGGGGTGTACTAATTTTTGCGCCACCCTAATTTGAGTAAAACTGAAAAATGTGTAATCTAAGTTATATTATTAACCTTACTTTCACGTTATAAGTTAAACAGATGTTATATTAAACTTTATCTTGTCAACATTTTGGAAATTGTGTTCATTGAGATATTGTTTAAAATGTTACTTTTCAAAGGGGGTGCACTCATTTACGCTGAGCACTGTGTGTGTATGTGTGATATGTATGAAAGAGAAAGGTACACTGTATAGGAGAAAAGCTGAAATAATCTCTGTAAAAATATAGTTGTAAAAAAGCTATTCAAAAAAAAGGTCAAAGACTGAAATGGAAAAGGAAAAAAAACAACAGTGAAGCGGAGCGCTATAAAGATGTGTAAGGAATGTGGGTAAAGTTGAGAAGATAAGAGGAGGTAATGAAGGGGGGGGGGGAGTCTGGAGATACTTTTTTCTTGGGGCAAATTTGATCAGATGCCACGGTTTAACACACAAACCAAATACACACGATGGGAGTGGTAATATGGCGGCCAGATGGCTTCACTTGTCTCTACAGCGGGGAATAGGCTGTGAACGCTCCAGATTTTATATAGAGCTCAGTGGATTGGCTCCAGCTTCCCCCACAACCCTGATGAATAGATGGGATAGATGATGGATGACTGGATGGATGGAAGTTGATCAGCTGAGGTTTGTTAGTTCGGCTTCTTATGTGTAAATTTACACGAATGCAGGACTACGAGTAGGATATGGACGTTTTTGAAATTACAGGATTTTCTTGAATACCAAATATCTTGTGGAAATGCTCCTGTGAATGATTTACAAGCAAATCCCTTCATATCTAGCTTGATTAAATAAGGCTGATTATTTATTTTATTTTATTTTTAATACAAGCTATAGAAATTTTATTTTATTTATTTATAAAGAATGGGACATGCTGGATGAACTAGTTAACTCTGCAGTGTAAATTAACCTCCTATCGAAAGGGATCTTTGCTGCATCGTCCGAGGCAGTGTGGACGTCCCACATATTCCAGATCAGATTTACAGAGGAGACGACACCATCCCTCTGCACCCTTTGACAGAGGAAGCGGTCTAGAAGCAGCAATGCAGACTGAAACCTTGCTGATTTGAGACTTCTGATTTCCCACTTCCAGTTAATCCTCCAGGCTGAGATTAACTCTCATTGACTCGAACGTAAATCTTAAAGCCATAATCCTCAGCTCCTCACTCAGCACTGTTTTATCAACGAGCATCTGAAGCCTTCAAGTTTTCCTAGGGTTCAGGGAGTGGAGTGGACGTGCAGTCGGATTTTACTCAGATGTCCGTGCTTTGCGTACGATCTCGGCTCCAGGATTTGTCTGATGTCATAGAAAAATGATTAAGCGTTGTGCATCGGGTGATGAAAGAAAGGGAAAGGGTTTCATGAGCCCATTATCTCAGTCCTGTTCTCATCATTCAAGATTGTACAAAAACCAGATCAATTATTAATCTTATAGACAAGATGCTATCTTGTGAGAATGAAACACACAAACCTACTGCAAGTCTGGCAGCAAGCGTTACCCTTCTTGAGAAGATACTGATCTCAGAGACTGAAATGGTGCGCAGATCAGATTCCGTGGCAAGACAGACAGACAATGCAGGGAAAAGTGAAGGATCTGTTTAACTTTTGTGTAGCTTGAAGACTTTCTTTGAGCATTAGTGCTTCCTTATTAGCAAAAGGCTCCTGTTGCATCGTACTGCACAGGAGGAATTTTAATCCACAGATTGTATGACATGACCAGTATTCATTGCAGTACCTGTGTTTTGAATTTTCTCAGCTGCAGTACAAAGCAATTGCACCATATTTATTTGAATAGTTTTTTAAGATCTCATCTCATTATCTGTAGCCGCTTTATCCTGTTCTACAGGGTCGCAGGCAAGCTGGAGCCTATCCCAGCTGACTACGGGCGCAAGGCGGGGTACACCCTGGACAAGTCGCCAGGTCATCACAGGGCTGACACATAGACACAGACAACCATTCACACTCACATTCACACCTACGCTCAATTTAGAGTCACCAGTTAACCTAACCTGCATGTCTTTGAACTGTGGGGGAAACCAGAGCACCCGGAGGAAACCCACGCGGACACGGGGAGAACATGCAAACTCCACACAGAGAGGCCCTCGCTGGCCACGGGGCTCGAACCCGGACCTTCTTGTTGTGAGGCGACAGCGCTAACCACTACACCACCGAGCCGCCCGTTTTTTTTTTTGTTTTTTTTTTAAGATATTATGTAAAAATATGTAATCAATCAGTTGAGTGTCAATGATGTGTGACATTTAGAGGATCTCTGCTTTGTGGATGATATTCACAGAGGTGTTTCTGCTGTCTCTGTGCCCTGCCTGCAGAGACGGCTGGGAGAAATACCGTAGGCTAGCAAAGGTGAAGTTTCATTTTTGGTGACCACGTTAGATTAGATTATTTAACAATTATTCACTGAGCCTGCGGTGGATAATTGTTTGTGTTAATACACAGGTGATTTTTATTTTTAAAAAGTCGTATGTGAAAAAAATCACTTATTTCAAGCTTCAAAAGCAGCATGCAAATGTAATAATGGTGCAGTGCAGACTTGTATCACTTATCTACCCTGAGTCACATGAAATACTTTTTGTTCTGAAATCGATAAAATAAATCCCAATCCCACTTTACTGCTGAATAGTTTCAGACCAAACGTCAGAGCATCTTTAGTGCTTTTAGGAACAGCATTTTCTTTCATCTGTAATTCTTCCTCACTTACGGTGACCAAGCGATTAGCCGCCATTTTGCCGAGTCACCCGAGGTGATTATCGAGAAATAGCCCAAGTTTCTCAACCAATCAGAATCACCTCTGTATTTATACTATATTGAATTATATATTGCATACAAGTTATGTACAGTGGGGCAAAAAAGTATTTAGTCAGTCACCAATTGTGCAAGTTCTCCCACTTAAAAAGATGAGAGAGGCCTGTAATTTTCATCATAGGTACACTTCAACTATGAGAGACAGAATGAGAAAAAAAAATCCAGAAAATCACATTGTCTGATTTTTAAAGAATTTATTTGCAAATTATGGTGGAAAATAAGTATTTGGTCAATAACAAAAGTTCATCTCAGTACTTCGTTATATACCCTTTGTTGGCAATGACAGAGGTCAAACATTTTCTGTAAGTCTTCACAAGGTTTTCACACACTGTTGCTGGTATTTTGGCCCATTCCTCCATGCAGATCTCCTCTAGAGCAGTGATGTTTTGGGGCTGTCGCTGGGCAACACGGACTTTCAACTCACTCCAAAGATTTTCTATGGGGTTGAGATCTGGAGACTGGCTAGGCCACTCCAGGACCTTGAAATGCTTCTTACGAAGCCACTCCTTCGTTGCCCGGGCAGTGTGTTTGGGATCATTGTCATGCTGAAAGACCCAGCCACGTTTCATCTTCAATGCCCTTGCTGACGGAAGGAGGTTTTCACTCAAAATCTCACGATACATGGCCCCATTCATTCTTTCCTTTACACGGATCAGTCGTCCTGGTCCCTTTGCAGAAAAACAGCCCCAAAGCATGATGTTTCCACCCCCATGCTTCACAGTAGGTATGGTGTTCTTTGGATGCAACTCAGCATTCTTTCTCCTCCAAACACGACAAGTTGAGTTTTTACCAAAAAGTTCTATTTTGGTTTCATCTGACCATGACATTCTCTTCTGGATCATCCAAATGCTCTCTAGCAAACTTCAGACGGGCCTGGACATGTACTGGCTTAAGCAGGGGGACACGTCTGGGACTGCAGGATTTGAGTCCCTGGCAGCGTAGTCTGTTACTGATGGTAGCCTCTGTTACTTTGGTCCCAGCTCTCTGCAGGTCATTCACTAGGTCCCCCTGTGTGGTTCTGGGATTTTTGCTCACCGTTCTTGTGATCATTTTGACCCCACGGGGTGAGATCTTGCGTGGAGCCCCAGATCGAGGGAGATTATCAGTGGTCTTGTATGTCTTCCATTTTCTAATAATTGCTCCCACAGTTGATTTCTTCACACCAAGCTGCTTACCTATTGCAGATTCAGTCTTCCCAGCCTGGTGCAGGTCTACAGTTTTGTTTCTGGTGTCCTTTGACAGCTCTTTGGTCTTGGCCATAGTGGAGTTTGGAGTGTGACTGTTTGAGGTTGTGGACAGGTGTCTTTTATACTGATAACGAGTTCAAACAGGTGCCATTAATACAGGTAACGAGTGGAGGACAGAGGAGCCTCTTAAAGAAGTTGTTACAGGTCTGTGAGAGCCAGAAATCTTGCTTGTTTGTAGGTGACCAAATACTTATTTTACTGAGGAATTTACCAATTAATTCATTACAAATCAGACAATGTGATTTCCTGGATTCTTTCCCCCTATTTCGTCTCTCATAGTTGAAGTGTACCTATGATGAAAATTACAGGCGTCTCTCATCTTTTTAAGTGGGAGAACTTGCACAATTGGTGGCTGACTAAATACTTTTTTGCCCCACTGTATATAACCGAGCAATCATTATTTTTTTTGCGGTCCAGTTTCCATCAAATCCTGCACTCTGATTGACTGGCTGGCGAGCGGGTCCGTATCTTACAATACGGACCCTGGATACAGACCTCTGGCGACTCACACATTCACAACAACAACAACAAACGTAGCAGTTTTTGTCAACATTTATTTTCGCATTTCTCAGGAGAATAGCATTAATTTTACAGCATGGATGGCGATAACGACAGTGTTCACAGCGAAAGCGAGTTTTACTACCCTGAGGAAGAAGAAATAAAAGAAAACATTTCAGGAGAAAGCTAAAAACCTGTAACTGTTGCTAACGCCGAGCAAAAACATGGCTGAATCCTGAATGACTCAATTTTGTATAAATAAAGGACTACATAGGCGGCAAAATGTAGTTGTGGTTTTTTTTTTTTTTCCTGCCATGGAAGTGCACTTGTATACTGAGGAGGAAGCTATTTGCATTACAGCCGTGAATGCATTACAATTTCTGATAGAATTTGGTAAAGAAAAAAAATTAACATAATATATAGATTTAGGCACTGCCTAAAAGCCGAGCTCCCATCTGTTTCTGGGTTGTAGAATTTTCTTAGATCATAGCCAGTCTCTTTTTGTTTTATTTCTTTACTGGCTAGCACTGGCCACTAAGCGGTGTGTATGACTGGTGGTACACGTACACGGACAAACTACAAAAAATCGACTCGATGGGTTTACCATTTTTTCTTAGGTATGGTGCTCTGCTGGAGCTCCGCTATTGTTTACCAGCTTAAGGTCGGTCCATATGGTGAAATACCGTGACCTCGGCTTTGAATACTGACCTCGGCCCAGAGGGCCTCGCTCAGTACTTTCAAGACCTCGGTCACGGTATTTCACCATACGGACCTCCCAGCTGGTAAATAACTCATTATGTATTATTGCTAAAGGCTCAGTACTGCTTTATTATTATTATTATTATTATTATTATTATTATTCCTCTTACATCACAGCAGTTTGGCAACAATTGTATTTTTCTATTGTTGCATTTGTGTTGTAGATGGAGAAATAGTCTGTCTCAACCAATCAGAACGTGCAATTTTCTATAATCTCCATATTTATACTAATTTCTGTTAATACACGGAGTGCAGAATTATTAGGCAAGTTGTATTTTTGAGGATTAGTTTTATTATTGAACAACTATGTTCTCAATCAACCAAAAAGACTCATAAATATCAAAGCTGAATATGTATGGAAGTTAGAGTGGGGCGTTTTTAGTTTTGGCCATTTTAGGAGAATATGTATGTGTTCAGGTAACTTTCACTGTGCAGAATTATTAGGCAACTTAATAAAAACCAAATATGTAGCCATTTCACTTATTTATTTTCACCAGGTACACTGATATGACAACTCCAGATTTGCAAATAAACATATCAGACATTCAAACACAAAACAAAAACAAATCAGTGACCAATATAGCCACCCTTCTTCATGAGGACACTCAAAAGCCTTCCATCCATAGATTCTGTCAATTTCTTTATCTGTTCACGACCAACATTGTGTGCAGCAGCAACCACGGCCTCCCAGACGCTGTTCAGAGAGGTGTACTGTTTTCCCTCTTTGTAGACCTCACGTTTTATAATGGACCACAGGTTCTCTATGGGGTTTAGGTCAGGTGAACAAGGGGGCCATGTCATTATTTTTTCACCTTTCAGACCTTTACTGGCTAGCCACGCAGTGGAGTATTTGGACGCATGAGATGGAGCATTATCCTGCATGAAAATCATGTTGTTCTTGAAAGATGCTGACTTTTTCCTATACCACTGCTTGAAGGTTTCTTCCAGGAACTGGCAGTAGGTCTGGGAGTTGAGTTTGAGTCCATCCTCAACTCGAAAAGGTCCAACAAGCTCGTCTTTGATGATACCAGCCCATAGCAGTACTCCACCTCCACCTTGCTGGCGTCCGAGTCGGAGTGGAGCTCTGTGCCCATTACTGATCCAGCCACAGGCCCATCCATCTGGCCCATCAAGAGTCACTCTCATCTCATCAGACCACAGCACCTTAGAAAAATCAGTCTTAAGATATTTCTTGGCCCAGTCTTGACGTTTTATCTTGTGTGCCTTACTCAGTGGTGGTCGTTTTTCAGCCTTCCTTACCTTGGCCATGTCCCTCAGTATTGCACACCTTGTACTCTTTGACACTCCAGGAATGTTGCAACTCTGGAATATGGCCGAACTGGATGCTAATGGCTGCTTGTTAGCTTCACGCTTGATTTTCCGCAGATCATGTGCAGTTATTTTGCGCCTTTTTTTTCCCCACACGCTTCTTTCGACCCTGTTGACTATTTGCAATGAAACGCTTGATTGTTCGGTGATCACGTTTCAACATCTTCACAATTTCAAGAGTGCTGCATCCGTCTGCAAGACATCTCACAATTTTAGACTTTTCAAAGTCTGTCAGATCTCTCTTCTGACCCATTTTGCCAGAGGAAAAGAGGTTGCCTAATAATTATGCACACCTGATATAGGGTGTTGATGTCATTAGACCACACCCCCTCTCATTACACAGATGCACAGCACCTGATATACTTAATTGGTAGTAGGCTTTCAAGCCTAAACAGCTTGGAGTGGGACAACATGCATTAAAAGGATGTTGTGGTCAAAATACTCACTTGCCTAATAATTCTGCACTCAGTGTACAACCCCGATTCCAGAAAAGTTGGGACAAAGTACAAATTGTAAATAAAAACGGAATGCAATCATTTACAAAATCTCAAAAACTGATATTGTATTCACAATAGAACATAGACAACATATCAAATGTCGAAAGTGAGACATTTTGAAATTTCATGCCAAATATTGGCTCATTTGAAATTTCATGACAGCAACACATCTCAAAAAAGTTGGGACAGGGGCAATAAGAGGCTGGAAAAGTTAAAGGTACAAAAAAGGAACAGCTGGAGGACCAAATTGCAACTCATTAGGTCAATTGGCAATAGGTCATTAACATGACTGGGTATAAAAAGAGCATCTTGGAGTGGCAGCGGCTCTCAGAAGTAAAGATGGGAAGAGGATCACCAATCCCCCTGATTCTGCGCCAACAAATAGTGGAGCAATATCAGAAAGGAGTTCGACAGTGTAAAATTGCAAAGAATTTGAGCATATCATCATCTACACTGCATAATATCATCAAAAGATTCAGAGAATCTGGAAGAATCTCTGTGCGTAAGGGTCAAGGCTGGAAAACCATACTGGGTGCCCGTGATCTTCGGGCCCTGCATCTGCACTGCATCACATACAGGCATGCTTCTGTATTGGAAATCACAAAATGGGCTCAGGAATATTTCCAGAGAACATTATCTGTGAACACAATTCACCGTGCCATCCGCCGTTGCCAGCTAAAACTCTATAGTTCAAAGAAGAAGCCGTATCTAAACATGATCCAGAAGCGCAGACGTCTTCTCTGGGCCAAGGCTCATTTAAAATGGACTGTGGAAAAGTGGAAAACTGTTCTGTGGTCAGACGAATCAAAATTTGAAGTTCTTTATGGAAATCAGGGACGCCGTGTCATTCGGACTAAAGAGGAGAAGGACGACCCAAGTTGTTATCAGCGCTCAGTTCAGAAGCCTGCATCTCTGATGGTACGGAGTTGCATTAGTGCGTGTGGCATGGGCAGCTTACACATCTGGAAAGACACCATCAATGCTGAAAGGTATATCCAGGTTCTAGAGCAACATATGCTCCCATCCAGATGACGTCTCTTTCAGGGAAGACCTTGCATTTTCCAACATGACAATGCCAAACCACATACTGCATCAATTACAGCATCATGGCTGCGTAGAAGAAGGGTCCGGGTACTGAACTGGCCAGCCTGCAGTCCAGATCTTTCACCCATAGAAAACATTTGGCGCATCATAAAACGGAAGATATGACAAAAAAGACCTAAGACAGTTGAGCAACTAGAATCCTACATTAGACAAGAATGGGTTAACATTCCTATCCCTAAACTTGAGCAACTTGTCTCCTCAGTCCCCAGACGTTTACAGACTGTTGTAAAGAGAAAAGGGGATGTCTCACAGTGGGAAACATGGCCTTGTCCCAACTTTTTTGAGATGTGTTGTTGTCATGAAATTTAAAATCACCTAATTTTTCTCTTTAAATGATACATTTTCTCAGTTTAAACATTTGATATGTCATCTATGCTCTATTCTGAATAAAATATGGAATTTTGAAACTTCTACATCATTGCATTCCGTTTTTATTTACAATTTGTACTTTGTCCCAACTTTTTTGGAATCGGGGTTGTACATGTTTTAAGGTTTAAAGTCATATTTGGACTTTTGCAGACCAACACCAACAATGGTTATAAGGAAAATACACACAACTGGGGCTGATTTTCTTTCTAGCCCAGATTGTAGATTCAGTTTTCAGATCAGAAGAAGCAGCCTTTGTCACATGTACACTCAAGCACTTCACTGTGCTTTCACTATTCCTCCTTTGTGAACCTTTAGCAATGAAAAAACACACACACACACACACACACACACACACACACACACACACACACAAATGTAGGCGGCACGGTGGTATAGTGGTTAGCGCTGTCACCTCACAGCAGGAAGGTTCTGGGTTCGAGCCCCGTGGCTGGCGAGGGCCTTTCTGTGTGGAGTTTGCATGTTCTCCCCGTGTCCGCGTGGGTTTCCTCCGGGTGCTCCGGTTTCCCCCCACAGTCCAAAGACATGCAGGTTAGGTTAACTGGTGACTCTAAATTGAGTGTAGGTGTGAATGTGAGCGTGAATGGTTGTCTGTGTCTATGTGTCAGCCCTGTGATGACCTGGCGACTTGTCCAGGGTGTACCCCGCCTTTCGCCCATAGTCAGCTGGGATAGGCTCCAGCTCGCCTGCGACCCTGTAGAACAGGATAAAGCGGCTACAGATAATGAGATGAGGTGTTTGTGTGTGTGTGTGTGTGGGCAGCTATGCTACAGCGCCTGGGGAGCAGTCGAGGATCGGGTTCCTTACTCAAGGGCACTTCAGCCATGATACAGAGGGAGGGGGAGGTGCGGTTCATCCACTCAATATTCAGTAGTGATGTGAAATACAGTCATGGGTTGTAATGATCATGAAGAAGGTGGATTATTTCCTGTATCATTTTTATTTGCCTTTGGTGGAGAAACTAAAAGTAGGTAAACACACATTGTTGGACGTACAAATTGAACAAAAGGACAGAAATTTAAATTTAGTGTAATTTTAGTGTTTTTGGTTTGAATATAAAGACTACCATATTTGGCATGAAGCTAGTAAAGTAATACAGACTTGAAACGTGTGTGTGTGTGCGTGAGAGTTTGAACATCATCCTTATTATGTCATCGATGAGATCTCATGGTGTAATGCATTACTCCAGCCATAATAGTTTCATTGTTGAGCTACTGATTTGATATTTAAATAATATTGGCTGGCGTTGAGTGGTCGATCAGATATATTCCATTCAGCTAGCATGATACTGAACGAGTCGAAGACGAGTAGCTGAATGGAATATATCTGATAGACCATGAAAAAAGCCAGCCAATATTATTATAATACATACACACACTTCATATCAGCATGCTTGAAGGTCAGTGCTAGCTTACCCGAGACTCAGTGCTGTTAGCGCGGCAGTCCAGTTACCTTCTAGCCGGTGTAGTCTTAGCGCAGGCCAACACTAGCATGGTCAAGCCTTTTATTATTATTATTATTATTATTATTATTATTATTTTCTTCCCTGTGTAATTTACTTAGTTACTTTTAAAATCAACATCGACAACTACACGCAACAGAGTGACCTGGCAGCCAAAATTCTCTCAAAAGCTTCTGCTTTTAGCAAACCAAACCTGGCAGCCATGTTTGTTTACAAATTGTCACTGTTGCTCGCTGGCGTGGAAGTTTTACATCTCCGTGTCTCTTTTCCAGTTTTTCAATGTCCGTTGGTATGTTTTTCTCTTGTAAATATGCGTGAGGGATATATAATGAAGTTTTGCTAGCCTTTCAGGTGTTCACCGCGTCTTTAGTTTCAGTTTATTTATTTATTTAGTGCTTAAACCTAGCACTGGATTAGCCTCGTCTTCTCTCTCTCTCCCAGCCGACAAAGAAATGACTGTGCGCGTGCACAGCAGAAAAGTTTTATCTTTGGATCTTCGTATGAGCTCTGACGTGTGATGTCATGTTGTCTTGACAACGTGCAATATTATAACAATATTGCACGCTCATTCTCCATTGGGTAGAGTGGCGTAATACATGGAGGATAAGCGATATGATGACAATACTGCATGCTATCAGTAAACCCACTAGAAGGGAATAGAACACGTTTTTATTCCATGGAGAAAGTGGCCCGTATGTATAATAATAGATTTTATCCCCCCCATCATCTAATATGATGACCAGATATCGCTGCCTGTCTATGCTCCTCTCTTTGCATTTTGTCAGTGAGGGAGAGCTCTCCGATGTAGCTCTGCACTCTCTGCATACTGAGTCCTCTTCAGTCCCACACCACCTCAAGGGCAGGGCTTCCATCCAGTACAGGAGCGAGGATTGGTTTTATTCTCCTGTTCCACTCGTAACTGGCCACGGCAGTGTGCGCAGCCTTTCTGCTGCAGCAGCAGCTTGTTGGAAAAGATCCGATGCTGGGTTTTTAAAGGTGAGGAGGGGGATGTGTTTGCTGAGCCTCGACGGATGGATGGAGGAGGAGTCTATATGTAGCATGACTGTGTGTGTGAGTGAGATGGTGTCCACCTAAAGCATGCGTTAGTGTGGTGCAGGCTGGCCTGATGAAGCAGAGAAGGTTACAGTGTGGTGAGGAGTGGCCATTTTCTCTTTTTTTTTAAATTTGTTGTTTGGGGGGTGTTTTTACGGAATTTAAACAAAGTGCATGCTCGTGTGATTAGTAGTGAGGTAATGTGTAGCGTCTTGCAGAGGGTGTGTTGGATAAACACGGTGCTTTTCCCAACAATCGTTTAACAGCCTGCTGAACTGAAGTTATATACGACTCGAGTGTACCTAATTATAAGAATCATATGTATTGCTTTGTTCACTTCGATTGGTATTTCTTTAATGATGCTCCTTAACCATTTACTGGGACGACGTGTGTATGTGTGCAAGACGCAGATGGTAATTTAATATCATGTTCTACAAATACTTCTCTTTGAACAATTAGGTGTTTTTTTTTTTTTTCCACTTCAAACGCAGTGCACTGCTCAACTAGGTCACTGTGCTTGCATTAATTTTTGCTATAAATAAGCCATGCTTTTAATATTTCAGTGCCCTGTTGAGATGGTGTAATGATCTATCATTTTCTGGACTGATACAGTACGTTTCGAATGATAGTGCGTTACATTAGAAGGACAGCCCTGTTTCGGTTTCACATAGCTGAAAATTTCCGATGAAGTTAGAAGAAGGGATCCGAAAGAAAAAGGTTGATTTTGAATTCTGATCATTCATATTCATATCAGTGTTTATTTTATACATGTGGAGGGTACAGTGACCTCCATGAGTATTGCCCTCCCTCCCCCCAAGGGGAAAAAAACAAGAAAAATCCAACCTTTTAATTGAAATAAGTTTATTCAGAGAAAAGCAAATCCCTCATCAAGAAATAATTATTTTCAACAAAAAACACATGTACCTTGGAAGTGATCGTGAACACACTGTACCTGAAGCATGTTTCCTACCTACTTAAATTGTACATGTTTGAGTTGACTGGAGCGTATACAGTAGGAACTTTCAGTCCATGGCGTCCCGATTCACTGGGGAACAAATACGAGGTGACACAGAGGCTTTAGTCATCCATCAACATGCGAAAGATAAGGGAACACACAAACCAAATGAAGAAGTGTGCTGACATTCATAAGTCAGGGAACAGTTGTGTAATAAAATAGCTACTCGCCTGAAAATATCCATGTCTACTGTTAAGGCAATAATTAAAAAAGTGGACGCCAACTGGAACGGATACAAACTTTCCTGGAAGGGGACCCAAGTTTATTTTGCCCCCCTGTACAGTGAGGAGGATTGTAAGAGAGGCAAAAAAAAATCCCCAAGGATCACGGTTGGTTGGTGAATTACAAGAAAAAGTAAAATCTTGGGTTTCCAAGTCATTCCTGATAAGAACAATGAGAATTTGGAACACACTACCACAAGAAACTCGCCAACTCAAACGAGCACTGTCCTCCTATAGTAGTATGCCTTATCTTTGCAGTGTACCTACAACCCTGACGATCCACGAACACGGAGAACAATATGTGTTAAGTGCGATTCTACAGTACACACAGCTTTCTTGGGCCTTTAACTTGTTTTAAAATATCTATATTTTGTTATTAAGCTAGTCGTCATCATCACGTAATCTTAGTTTTACCTACGGGTCTGCAGTAATTGGCTTTAGCTGTTGCGGCTTCCCTGCCTTAGTTTTATTATTATCGTTATTGTAAAATTGATTTAAAATTTGTTTACCCTGAGGCAAACCTAAATGAATTAAATCAAGTCTCTAAAACCACCATCAGACTCCACCTCCATGCCAACAGATTATTTGGAAGGTGTCAGAAAAAAAGCATTTTCTGTCCATTAAGCACAAACGTAAGTGCCTGAAGTTTTGGAAACTCTGCTACAACTTTGACTGGAACCGTGTTCTCTGGTCTGACGAAACAAAAACGGAGCTGTACTCATCGTGGAGGGCACTGTATATACCCTTATTTGTATTGCTGTACAAGTCTAGATCAGGGTGTCTGGAGGCACTTTACCAATTCAGACATTAAAATTCATCACTCCTTGACTCTCATTTAGCTTATAAAATGGTGAACTTTGCCGACATGGCTCTTTTTGTGCTTAACTCCACCTCATAGGCTGTCTGGCACCCCATTTAATCATTCCTCTCTCTTTCTTTCTGTCTGTCTGTCTGTCTAGCTAACTCTGACCTGTGATGAGAACGACCTGACACACAGCAGCCTCAACTCCAGGGAACTGGTGTATCTTGTCCAGATCTGTTGCCAGGTATGACTGTGTGCTTTTGAGCGCTCTCTCTCTCTCTCTCTCTCTCTCTCTCTCTCTCTCTCTCTCTCTCTCTCTCTCTCTCTCTCTCTCTGTGTGTGTGTGCGCTCTGTAAAGTTCTAAAAGACAAAATCCCATTACTTTGTTATGGCAACAGTGGGGAAGTCGAGCTTTGTTATTGTGGTAAAAGAGAAGAGGGAAGTTGTTATAAAAAGAAGTGCAAGCTTGGATCAAAGCAACCACATGTAGTGTACTTAGTGTTTTTCTCCTCTTTTGGCCTGATTTTTCAAAAGAGACTACACTTAAGGGCTAGAATAAGAAAGAAGAGATGCAGGTTAAGCAAATACGTTCTCTATACATAAATCATACATCAGACGCTCGCTGGCCGTGCTGTGAAAATTGTCCATGCAGACGCTCATCTAAGTTTCCAAATCTGTCATTGCTTAAGTCTTGAATATTTTTCTATCATGAATACTATCATTAAAAAAACTTATCTCTGCTTTCCAAAGAAATGTATGTGGTTAAGATCTGTTCAGTACTTTGGGAGTAACAGCAGGTTGAAGTCGGTACAACAGAGTTCACTCTCTGCTCGCGGGACGTCGGGAAACTGCCGGTGCTTTTCTTTTTGAGTCACAGGAAAGCGGTCAGGCTCTCTCTGTCTCTCTCTCTTTCTCTGTCTCTTCTGATCGGTTTCTGACTGGATTACTCGTGAATATCAATCAGAGAACTTTTATAGGGACGTTCTCTCGCTCTCACTGTTTCTGATGAAGGATTCAGCAACATTTTCCATCTGCTAGTTTTGATGTTATGATTCACGGGAGACTTTGAAGTGAGTTTTCATAGCTTTACCTACTTAATTTTTTCAACTCAAACCGATTCATGTAAATAAATAACTATTTTAGAATATAACTGTAGTTGTTTTTGATGAAAAATATTGAGATCTTAGTGGTCGGAATGAGATTTTTAAAACCGGACGTCAGAAACGCGAGTGTCAATTTCAGTTCAGTTAATGTGAATTGTTTACTGGATGTGGATCTCACAGTTTTTTCGAGGTTCACCTTGAAAGCTGCGAATATTATTATTTATATTCTTTCATATAAACACTAGTAGGCCCTACTTTTGAGAAATACAAAGCCCTACAGAGCACAAAGAGGGGATTAGAAATAATTTATTACTTTTTTACTGAGTGTACGGATATTAAAAGTTTTAACCTAATTAGCACTAAATAAATGCTAATTTGCATAATTTGTTTTTACTAATTTTTCAAACTTTGTATTCAATATATAACCACCTATGTTCCTACCAATTTCCATGTAAATATCTTGAAAAATAGAAAAGTTATGAAGAAAAACCATTTGATCTCATTTTGGACCATGTGATCCTCATACAGAATATTACAGCAGTTTAATAAAAATTAAGCCATTTTTCAATCTTTGATTTGTAATATCTCAAGAACGTATAAACATATTTTAATTCTGTAAAACCGATGTTGAATATTCACCTGATATGCCTAATAAAGAAAAGGCTTTGTTTTCTGCAGAAGAGCAATAACTTGTGCTACGTTTCGCGCTGCTGGAATGACGTGAATTGAGGACATGATGTGGATAAGCTGGAGGATTTCACTCCAGCGTGGTGTAGAGTGCACATCTTTCTGCTGTGAAGAAAATCTCATTATTCGGTTGTATGAAATCGAGATGGATCATGTTCAGCTGAATCGAGCCATTCAGCGTATTGATTTGTAAAACAAGCCTCTGTGAGAGTCAGTATCAGGAAACGATCCCTTTATCCTTTCTCTTTTGGACTTAAATTGTCTTCAGTCAAAGGAATGATTTGTGCTGTAGAGTTGCAAGTGATTCTATCTCTAATCTCGGCTGTTTTTTGGAATCAGTTGGATTGTTTTGTCATCATGTGATTTCTGCCATTAGCTCAGTTTGGAAAACTTTCTTTTTTCTCTCTCCTTTTTCCTACGTTCAGTCTGAGTTGTAGCTATGGTCTTGGATTATAACATTTTATATTTTACTCATTTGGCTGATGCATTTATCCAAAGCAGCTTACAGTTGAGACAGGACACACCTTAGCACATGAGGGGTTAAGTGCCTTGCTCAGGGGTCTAAGCAATGGTGGGATTTGCATGCATGGGCGTAAAAATGCGTATGGACGCGTCCATACCAATATTCAGCTGAGTTTAAAATGTCCATACCATTTTTGAATGGAGAAGCCGCGATGCGGGAAACGCTGAATAAAAACACCAAACGCGGTGTTGCTTCCAGCTGATTTTCAGTTGTGAACAGACCTCTCAAAGACGGCTGACTATTGGTGGGGACAGCAGGTAAAAAAAGCTTTATGAAGCTTTGATTGGCCCACCTCCCGTTGCCTTGACGTTGCTATGGTTTTTTGTCATTGGCTGTAAGCAGTAGCAAGCGGTAAAATCAGCATCCAGCTCGCTGCTACAGCAAAACAGCGCACAGGCAGTGATGTCGGGCAATAAAAGAAAACGTAAGGAGGACATAAGACATTATTTTACCCAGTCAACGGTAAGCTATTCAAAACAAAATAGCCTTGTTAGAGAACCTCTTCAGACAGTGACGGTTTTTCTCTCTCACACACACACACACACACACACACACACACACACACACACACACACACTAATAAATGCTTGTAGGTAATGCTAAATGTTTACTTATATTTACTTTTTTTCTTGCTCATTGTTTGCATGTATATGCATATGTATATATGCGTATTTATGTAACCTCTGCAATAAAATGTAAAAATGTGAAGCAATTGTCACTTAACCCTTTCAACTTAATGAATAAACATTTTTGCAAAATGCACTACATACCAAAACTCTTCACACTTCTACCACCCATACCTACATTACTTCCAGATTCTGAAATTGCAGTAACTCAAAAGGACGCACATGACGTTTCAAATGTGTGAAAATAGTAAAAGTTGTGTGAAAATGAAGCAGCAGCACATAATTTTGATTGATTGTGTTGTTGTATTTTGGGTAGGTCATCCACTACAGCGAAATTCACAGCAACTTCAATGTCCACTTTCTCTGTGTGATAATGTATTGCCCGTATACATGCAGATGTTAGTCTAAGACTAAGTGTACCTGGTGCTAAAGATCAAAATAACACAAAGGAATGGACAACCAATCATTTGTACAGTGTAGGCCACATTTCGTGCGACAACCATGGCGCACTGGGGCGCTTGGCCAAATTATGTCCCCACCAATATCAACACCGTTTTTACGCCCTTGTTTGCATGAGAGGGAACTGAAGAATGTTTTGAGCTCAGTGTGAAATAAAATCTATCAAATGTATATTCAACTTGGCTAAAATTAAGCAATTATGGATTTGAGAAAAAAAATCAAGGTCTTGAAAGTTTTTGAAAATATCCATAAATAGACATGGGTCACTGAAAGTCCTTGAATTTCTATATTATGTGCAAAAATAGAAATCGAAGACCCTCAGATGGTACTGCATCAATTACCGTCATTCATCATTAGCTGATATTACCACATGGGCTCGGGACGAACTTAGGCAAACCTTTGTTAAGCGCTACAGTGTGGAGTTACATCCACAAACCTCGCTTAACGTTTCGCTTTCTTGCTGCTGTTTAACCTGCATCATTCAACTTCAGTCGCTCATGCATGCGTATGTTGATTGTCGCACTTTCTTGAGGCAGGCGGCGTTTATTTGTCTATTCGTTTGGCCATGTTCGTGAAAAACGTGTTTTGTGTTGTGAAGCTAGTGCTCATGAAATAAATGAGCAGTTACTTAACTTGTACGTCTCTTTCTCTATCGCTCAACTTGCACATCGATTTGCTGTGCTGTGTTAGAAAAGGCCACTCTGCCATCTTGACCCATTCAAGTGTCTCTCTCTCTCTCTCTCTCTCTCTCTCTCAAATTGTTGACTGAACTTTTGTAAAGCATGCTGGTTCTCGTTATAAAAATTCTTAGTGTTTGTAACAGTAATTAATGTTGATCCATGTCTCAAACTATGCCGTTTTTGGTCCTTGAATTTCATGGAATTGGGCCTTGAAAAGTCCCTGAATTTGATGTTTTACTGTAAGAAGGTGTGGGAACCCTGATCTATATGTTTAACATCAGTTAATTATATTTATTAGGAATGCCATCGAAATATTCAGTCCGGAAGCTGCATGAAACTGATTTTAAAAAAAAAAGGCTTCAAAGTGTCAAATCTTACACTTTACGCACAAGGTTAATGGTAATGAAAATTAGAAAGTGATTTAAATACTGTTGTTTTTTCTTGTGCTCTACTGTGCTGGTCAGATCTCGGAGGCTTTCAAACACAGTGAAAGAGAAAACGTTGGATTATATAGAAAATGTATTGTGTTTTCTTTGAACTGTTTACTGAGCAAGAAGAAAAGCAATATTGCACAACTTTAACTTGTAAAACCAGTTGTGGTTCAGCAGTATTTATCCCCTGCTGGCCGAAAGGCCCGAAGGGGGATTATGTTGTAGTGATGTCTGTCTGTCTGTCCGTCCCTCCCTCCCGGGAAAGGTACTCGCCTTCTGAAATCAACTCCTCTCACAGTTTTTGGAGGAATTTCACGAAACTTGGCAGGATTCTTTTTTTTTTTATATATATGTCAGTAATACTCGGATTGCAATTTCATTCAATTGAGTCACATTTTACCAGAGTTACAGCCTTTGATTAACAAAATTATAATTTGACAATTTCACGAGAGTGTGTTTTCCTTCTGAAATCAACTCCTCTCACAATTTTTTGGAGGAATTTCACAAAACTTGGCAAAATGCATTGTTATGTGTCTGTGGTATCCATTCATCCATTATCTGTAGCCGCTTATCCTGTGCAGGGTTGCGGGCAAGCTGGAGCCTATCCCGGCTGACTACGGGCGAAAGGCGGGGTACACCCTGGACAAGTCGCCAGGTCATCACAGGGCTGACACATAGACACAGACAACCATTCACACTCACATTCACACCTACGGTCAATTTAGAGTCACCAGTTAACCTAACCTGCATGTCTTTGGACTGTGGGGGAAACCGGAGCACCCGGAGGAAACCCACGCGGACACGGGGAGAACATGCAAACTCCACACAGAAAGGCCCTCGCCGGCCACGGGGCTCGAACCCAGGACCTTCTTGCTGTGAGGCGACAGTGCTAACCACTACACCACCATGCCACCCATGTCGGTAATACACATATTGCTATTTTGTTTAATTTGGTCACATTTTGCCAGAGTTGTGGCCCTTTTATTAACAACCTTGTACTTTGACGATTTCATGAAGGTACGTTTGCCTTCTGAAATCAACTCTTCTCACAATTTTTGGACGAATTTCTCGAAGCTTGGCAAAAGGTCTTGTTATATGACGGTAATATGCATATTGCGATTTTAATTTAGTTTGTGAAAATTTTCCCAGAGTTCTGACCGTTGATTAAATAACTTGTACTTTGACAATTTCATGAGGGTGCACGTTCTTCTGAAATCAACTCCTCTCACAATTTGTGGAGGAATTTCACCAAACTTGGCAAAAGGCTTTGTTATATGACAGTTATACACATACTGCAATTTCATTTAATTTGGGCAAATTTTCCCAGAGTTATGCCCTCAATTATTAACAAACTTGTATTTTGGCAGTTTCATCAAGGTGTGCTTGCTTTCTGAAATCAACTTCCCTCGCAATTTCTATCCCCCGCTGGCTGAAAGGTCCGAAGGGGGATTATGTCATGGTGATGGAAATCAACTCCTTTCACAATTTTTGGAGGAATTTCACAAAACTTGACAGGATTCTTTGTTATACGTTGGTAATACACAGATTGCAATTTCATTCAATTCAGTCGCATTTTACCAGAGTTATGGCCTCGTTGCCAACGGGGGATATTGTGCTCTCGGAGCACTCTTATTCATTTTGTTACACAGTTAGAAATCACAACCAAGTTGTCATATTGAATTTTGGGGTTTCACTTAAACTCAAAAATAAGCAGGCCGTTAAATAAGGTCTGTGGTAGAACTTTGGCACAGTAGGTCCCTATACAAACATTTACATTCCTCAATAAAGGATTTCCATATGCATATTTCTGTAACTTTAATACTGGGTAAACAGACATTAACCTGGTAACCCTGTTATGGCCACTAGCACTGTCTCTATCTGCTTAACCAGCTGTCAAACATCATTACAGCAAGACAAAAGGTGAGTATGGCTACTAGCATCAAGTCATTCAGATGGACACAATTATGGCATTTCCATCAACAACACTATTTTTGTTCTTACTTGCGTTAGCACATCAGTATTACTACACTATCTAGTTGTCTGTCTATTTTAGTTAGCATATCTGCAATAAGACTAGTCCTGGACAAGCATTAAGTGACTTTGCTGAGCAAAAAAAGTGGCATTTAAATAGTCAGAAATTAGCTGTTGGGGAAAATAATTAGTAGGTGCATTAAAAGTGACACTGACAAGGTGCCAGAAGATCGACTGATTGATAGATACTTTATTAATGCCAGAGGGAAATTCAAGATATCCAGTAACATTTCCGCATTGCACAAGATCAATACAAAAACTAAATAGCATTATACTTATAAAAAACAAAATACGAAAAGAAATAAAACATTTACCAATAAGAGCAAGTAATAGAATATACAGCTCTCAGTGTGGGAGGTAGTGAGATCGTGCAGTTGGCAGGAACCAGTCACAGTGCAAATAAGCGTGTAATGAGCAGTGCAAATACTTCGTGGACAGTTACATACTGTACATGTGCAGTATGTTTAGTGGTATATGGTACAGTAGATATAAATAGTATATATATTTATTTATATTAGTATATAGTATAAATAGCATAGTATATTGCATGATGGGTGTGTGTGTGTGTATGTATGTGTGTGTATATATATATATATATATATATATATATATATATATATATATATATATATATATATATATAAAATATTATAGTGTGTGTGATATATATAAAATATTAGTGTGTGTGTGTGTGTGTGTATATATATATATATATATACACACAATAATATTTTATTATATATATATATATATATATATTATATATAAAATATTGTGTGTGTGTATATATAAAATATTAGTGTGTGTGTGTGTGTGTGTGTGTGTGTGTATATATATATATATATATATATATATATATATATATATATATATATATATATATATATAAATAAAAAGTAGGTACATTGTAACAGTATATAATAATAATGTAAAGTACAACATACCAGCTTATCTACAAATATCTGTATATACCCATCTATGCATATAATGTACATCTATATAAGCAGCAGAAAAGTGCAATGGACATGAAAAGAACAGTGTAACTAGTCCTGAGTACAGCAGAGTCACAGAGTCTTATTTTTGCTGAGCCGGGAGGAGTTGAACAGTCTAATGACCTGAGGGATAAAAGACTTCCTGAATCTGTCCGTGGTGCAGGGCAGGGACAACAGTCTGCCACTGAATGAGCTCCTCTGTCTGATGATGGCACCGTGCAGAGGGTGGTGAACGTTGTCCATGATTTAAGAGCAGTTTGCTCAGGGCCCTTCGGTCTGCAACTCGGTTCCCAACACAGAGCCAGCTTTCCTCACCAGCCTGTCGAGCTGTCCAGCGTCTCTCTTCTTAATGCTGCCTCCCCAACACACTACAGCACAGAAGAGGACACTGGCTACCACAGACTGGTAGAACATCAGCAGCAGTTTTTGGCAGATTCTGAAGGACCTGACCCTCCTCAGGAAGTTGAGTCTGCTCTGACCCTTCCTGTAGAGGGTGTCGGTGTTCACTGTCCAGTCCAGCTAGTCGTCCAGATGTACACCCAGGTATTTGTAGGTCTTGACCATCTCAACATCGACCCCCTTAATAGAGACTGGCTGCAGAGTTGGCCTGGACCTTCTAAAGTCCACAAGCATTTCTTTTGTTTTGCCAGTGTTCAGCTGCAGGTGGTTGGATTTACACCACAACACAAAGTCCTGTATCAGGCTCCTGTACTCCTCCTCCTCTCCATCATGAACACATCCCACAATTGCAGTATCGTCCGAGAACTTCTGCATGTGGCAAGACTCCGAGTTGTATGTGTAGAGAGTGAACAGAACCGGAGAGAGCACAGTCCCCTGTGGTGCTCCCGTGCTGCTTATCACCGTGTCAGAAATTCCGTTCCTGATCCTGACGTGTTGTGGTCTCCTGGTGAGGCAGTCTGTGATCCAGGAGACCAGATGTGTGTCCACCTCCATCTCCTGCAGCTCATCTCTCAGTAGAAGGGGCTGGATGATGTTAAAGGCACTGGAGAAGGAAAAAAAAATGATCCTCACTGCGCTGCTCCCCTTGTCCAGATTAGTGAGTCCTGTGCAGAAGATAGAGGATGGCGTCATCCACTCACACCTTCTCCCGGTATGCGAATTGCAGTGGGTTCTCAGCATGGTGGGCCTGGGGTCTGAGGAAGTTCAGCAGTAGTTGCTCCATGGTCTTAATCACGTGTGATGTCAAGGCGACCGGCCTGTAGTCATTCATTTCCTTTGGATGTGTTTTCTTAGGAACTGGAATGAGGCATGACGTCTTCCACATGACAGGAATTCTCCCGGGGCGAAGGCTCAGGTTAAAGACGTGTTGGAGGGGCTCCGTCTTTAACCTGAGCTGTCGCCTCAGGAGAGTTCCTCTCATGTGGAGTGTGTGTGTGTGTGTGTGTGTGTGTGTGTGTGTGTGTGTGTGTGTGTGTGTGTGTGTGTTTTCACTGCTTCAGATGGGTTAAATGCAGAGAGGAATTCCAAGTGTACATGTGATGAATAAAATTGTTCTTCTTCTTCTTCCACAACTGTAGTAATCCATATTATATCAAGAACCGATCAACTAAGTAAAGAGAAACGACATCCATCATTACTTTAAGACATGAAGTGTCTTAATTCATAAAATTAAACACACACACACACAAGAAAGATCAGGTGTAAAAATGCATCTAATTATCGGTGCTTCATGTTCAATACTTCGTCTGTCCTCTCTCTGGTTTTGTGGTCCCTTTTTAAAAATCTATTATCAAAAGGCTTTCTGATACTTTTGCCAAGTAGGCTGGCAGCTCCAACACCAAATAACTTCAAATACGCCAAGCGATGAAGTTGGAGCAAGCAGTATTGACTTCGAAATTACCTGATGAGATTAGACATAAGGTACCAGTCAAAAGTTTGGACACGCCTTCTATTTCAGTGGTTTTCTTTTAATTCATAAAATTATACACTTCATGTCTTAAAGTAATGATGGATGTAGTTTCTCTTTACTTAGTTGATCGGTTCTTGACATGATATGGATTACTACAGTTGTGGAAGAACAATTTTATTCATCACATGTACACTTTTGGAATTCCTCTCTGCATTTAACCCATCTGAAGCAGTGAACACACGCATACCCAGAGCAGTGGGCAGCCATGCTAACAGCACCCAGGGGGCAGGTGCCTCGCTCAAGGGCACTTCAGCTCAAGGTTGCCCCATGTTAACCTAACCACATGTCTTTTGGACTGTGGGAGAAACCGGAGCACCCGGAGGAAACCCACACAGACACAGGGAGAACATGCAAACTCCACACAGAAAGGCCCCCGTCAGCTGCTGGGCTCGAACCCAGAACCTTCTTGCTGTGAGGCAACAGTGCTAACCACTACACCACCGTGCTTCCCTAAAGTGGCAAAGCTGGGGCTCGCACCCATGACCCTCAGATCAGTAATGCAGCTCTCTAACCGATTGAGCTGTTACTATATTTACTGTATTTTTATTATTTACTATTTTTACTGTTTTGAGCTCAAATGCATTAAGAAGGCAAGGAATTGCACTAATTAACTTTTGATGAGACACACCTGTTAATTGAAAAGCATTCCATGTGACGACCTCATGAAGCTGGGTAAGATAATACCAATAGTGTGCAAATCATCATCAAGGTAAACACTGGATACTTGGAAGACTCTAAAATGGGAAAATTTGTTTAACATTATTTATTTACCACATAGATGGAATTATGTTCCAGATGTTATTTCATAGTTTTGATGTCTTCAGTGTTGTTTGACAATGTAGAAAATACACAATACAGAAAAACCTATGAATGAGTAGGGGTGTACAAACTTTTGACTGGTACCGTAGGTTATTGGATTGATCATGTATATCGACTCCCAGGTTTCTACAAATCAAGAAAACCATGGTTTATCACAAAATAATACAGAATTTCACTGGGAAAATGTCCCATTGAGTGTAAAGTTATAATTTGAGTACAAATAGAAAAGTAAAATAAATTGTAACTAGGTTTATTTGGCTTTCATTGTGTACTTTCAAAAGACATAAGGAAGAAGGTTAGATCGTGCCATTATCCACACTTCAGTGACCAGTTCGTGACACAGTGACCAGGCCTTGCTGAACTGTGGGTCCCAGTGTGAGTGTACCAGGCACACGATGGTAGTTAAACCCCTGAATACTGTTGACTTGAATCTGATGACAATTTTAATGAAATTTTCTGTGTGTAATTTTCAGGGATTAAACATTCTATGATGCTAATAAACATGGTTTATTTAGTTCATCCATTGCTGTTATAATAACCATCACTCTTCTGGGAAGGCTTTCTACTCAATTTTCGAGTGTGGCTGTTGGGATTTATGCTCGTTCAGCCACAAGAGAATTCATGAGATTAGGTACTGATGTTGGCCAGGCCACTCGAGTTCGTTCACCAATCTTGGCAAACCATGTCTGAATGGAGCTTGCTTTGTGCACAAGGGCATTGTCAAGCTGGAACATGTTTGGTCCTTGTAGTTCCAGGATTTTAAATTTTTTTTTTTTAATTAAATTAAATGCTACAGCATACAAAGGCATTCTAGACAATTGTGTGCTCACACCTTTGTGGCGGTAGTTTAGGGGAGGCCCACATATGGGTGTGGTGGTCAGGTGTCCACAAACTTTGGCCATGTAGTGTAGTGAGCATCATTTACTTATAGAGGGGTCCAAAAGTCTGAAACCACATTTGTTTTTTAATTTAAAATTGGAAAAAAAATCCAGAATGTTTTATCTCCTCTCATCTCATTATCTCTAGCCGCTTCATCCTGTTCTACAGGGTCGCAGGCAAGCTGGATCCTATCCCAGCTGACTACGGGCGAAAGGCGGGGTACACCCTGGACAAGTCGCCAGGTCATCACAGGGCCAGAATGTTTTATAATGTGAAATATTTAAAACAAAAAGTAAATGCTAAATATCTTGTGTATATTTTATACTCATGATCCTGCACTATTTCCATGTCCCTATGTTTTCCGTATGTATGTTTTCTTCATGCTTAATCTCTTCTGTTGAAGCATGTGTTCAGATGATACTCTGGAGTTAATTTAAAATGGATCATGAGGTTTTGTACAAACTTTTGGAGTCCGTGCCAGCTTGAGCGCACACTGTCATTTAAAAAAAAAAAAAAGGGATGTACCAAATACTATGAAACTCTGAAATTCATGTAAATATTTCAAAGATTCTTCTTTTCACTCAAGTTGTAATCAACAATAAAATTTGTAATTAGAAGTAAAATAAATTAGAAAAGAAAGCAAAATAGAAGAATTTCATGAGTGTTCTCAGAAATTTAGATCAAAAATCCATCCTACTTGGCTCCGGTGCGGGCTCGGGGTCAGGCTTAGGGCAAAAAATGAGACTCCTGACTTGCACTGGTTTTGGGCTCTGGAGATGGCTCGGGCTTGAGCTCTGGAGATGACTCGGGTTCTGGACTGGACTCGGGCTCGACCTCTGTATTGGACTTGGGCTTGAGCTGTGGAGATGGCTCTGGACTGGACTTCAGCTCTGCCTCAGTACTGGTCTTGGACTCGAGCTGTTGAGATGACTCAAGCTCTGGATTGGACACGGGCTCTGGAAATGACTTGGGCTCTGTCCAGGAAGCACGCTCAGACTCTGGACTTGGCTCGGAACCAGGACTTGCAGTGGAATCGAGTTCCAGGCTGGATTCGAGCTCTGGAGATGACTTGAGCTTTGGGCTGGAATCTGGCTCCAGCTCAGGAGATGACTCGGGCTTGAGTTCTGGAACTGGCTTAGAGTCGGGGATGGAAGTGTGCTTGAGCTCTCGACTTGACTTGGGCTTTGGACTGGACTCGAGCTCTGGGGATGACTTGGGCTCAAGACAGGAAGCGAGCTTTGACTCGGGCTCAGTAGAGGACTTGAGCTCTGGAGGTGACTTGGACCCTGAACTTGATTTGGACTGTGGACTTCACTCAGGCATGGGCTCGAGGTCTGTCGGTGCATTGCTTCGGTCCTGGTTAGGACCTGGTGGCGGAGGGATGATGACTCCTTCCTGGCCAGGCGGTGGAGGGACAATGACTCCTTCATGGCCAGCTGAGGTAGAGGTTGCTCCGTCGTCCTCTAACACAGGTTCTGGAGCAGGCTCAGGTTCTGGCACTGGCCTTGACTCTGACATAGGCACTGGAGCTGGCGCAGGTGCCGGCTCCGGCTCCAACTCTGGCATTGGCGCTGATGCTCTAGCTGACACGGGCACTGGCTCTGGACTGGACACTGAGACAAGCTCTGACAATGGCTCTGGAGCTGACTCTGACACTGGGGCTGGCACAGGTTCTGGAGTAGACACTGGTGCTGACACTGGAACAGACGCTGGCTCTGTCTTGGGTTCAGGTGTTTGCTCTGATGCAGGCTGTGGAACTGGTTCAGGTTCACATGCTGACTCTGGAACTGACTGTAGAATAGGCTGTGGGATTGGTTCTGGACTGATGGCCTTTAGGAGGCACTCTAGAGCAGCGTTTCTCAATCTTTTTTCAGTCACGGCACCCTTCAGAAGTATGGAAATTCTCAAGGCACCCCCATATAAAATATACACAGTCATGCTGACCCCGGCAGTGATGTTGTGACATGGGAAAGGGGGCCGTGAGACAAATTTTGACGATGCATGAGGCAGCGATGATCTGCATTAGTGTAACTAGCGTTTTGGGGAATTTTTTAAATTCATTTTATTTATTTCAATGTTCGAATATATAATTTTTTGACAGCACCCCTGACGAAGCCAGATGGCACCCCGGTTGAGAGAGGCTGCTCTAGAGCAATGGCCTCCTCTGCTGCCGCTGTGTCGGCCTCAGGCGTGATGGCCCCCTCCCAAAAAATTTCATGGCGGACCCCCTTTTCCAAAGATTCATAAATAAACCAGAGCATTACCTGAAAATCATGTGAGCTCCAAAGGCACAGGTGCTCTAATCTCATGAGGGACTCGGCCTATCGGCGTGCTCGTCCAGTCAGCCGGGAACTCATGCACATAACCCAGATGGGTTCTGGAGTCTTGGGTTGTTCAAGGCCTGCGTAAAAGGTGCCACACTGGATGCTGAATCCACACGGGTGATTCTCCCTATCGTAGGGTGTAGGAGTGTAAACACCAGTACGCTGCCAGAAAAATGAGGCTAGAGGCCAAGATACAAAATTCTAGAAGTGGCGTGGCATGGTGTACTGGAACCCTTCTCCTACAGCCATGGTTTGGTGAAGTATTCTGTCAGATACGAGGTAGGTGGGTGTATGTGCAGAAGTGATTTTTATTTATAGTGATTAAAAACACACAGGCAAACAGCAAACAAACGTGAAACGAGCAAGGGGTTGGGCAAGGCACAAAAAGGGTGGCAGAGGCAGAGTGAAAACGGGAACGAGGAGCCAGGTACAGGATTCAGGAAACCAGGAAATCAAACTCAGGTAGAAAGGCTCGGTAATGTGTACTGACGTAGCGTAATATTTCGCCCTGATCGTGCATCTGAACAGTCCTAATAGGTGCACATATAGCCCCTTAATTAAAAGTTCAGGTGCGTGTCGTTAACAGCGTGCGTGCTGGAGTCCACTTGACACACAAAAACGGGAACGAGGAGCAGGTACAGGATTCAGGATACCAGGAAATCAAACTCCGGTAGAAAGGCTCGCACCCAGGGCGTGTCTTCGGGTGCACGTGCCACAGCACGCAGGACTGACAGTAATGAGAGAATCATATGTTATTCACTTCACCTGTTAGTGGTCCTAATTTTATGGCTGGTTGGTGTATTGCAAAAACAACCACCACAAAAAAAAACACTGGCCTTAGTGGTTTCTGTAGTGTATTGACTTCTATCTTGAACTAGAAGCTTATGTGGTCTTGTATTGGAACTTGTTTTTATAAAATACACCTTGACTATAAAAATCCACATCAGTGTTTTTTCATAATAGACTGATCGATTAGATTATGTGGTTTATTTGTTCTAGGTTTAATCCTCCAACCTCTGCTGTTTGTTCTCAAGGCTGTGATCAGTCCAAAGCTCCTTTGTAATATTCCTTTCTCTGTCTGCCAGGGGAAGAAGTGGATTGTCAGACGGTCCTATGAAGACTTTCGTGTGCTCGACAAGCACCTCCATCTCTGTATATATGACAGAAGGTTTTCTCGGCTCACGGAGCTTCCTCGATTTGAAAACCTGAAAGTGAAATCAGAGGTATCCCAAATGCAAAGTCATTTCTCGTCATGGGTTTTGCTTCGTGTTGGATTAAGCCTAATAGTATGTATCCAGCAATAGTTTTAACATGAGCAATCTGTCTGGTCACATTTTCTGTCTTTTCTGTATATTATTTTTCTACATGTTTATCACAAAAAAGCGGGTGACAAAGTATTGAAAGGCCAGTAAAGTTCTTTATTATTTAAGGAAGAAAACTGCAGATATGATCTCATTCCTCCCCATCATTGATTTATCCTTTTTTATTCATTAAAGAATGTCATCCATTTTTTTTTTTTTTTTTAAATCAACAAATGGTCACATTTAAAAAGTTCTGTTATTTGACTGACAGATAAAATGTCAAGTCATTTGATAAGGTGACGCTTTCTGTAGGGTGATGTTTATTCAACAGGTATGGAATGAGTCTCCAGTGTCAGCACTTTGTAGCAGTCAGGAAGATTTCTGATGCAGCACAGGCTTCAGGACAGAGGGATTTACACTGGTTTCTAAGTACAGTGACAAGATGTGTGGTTTTTTTTGAGAGATTTCATTAACTTCTTGAGAAAGAAAAAATGGAGGCAGGTGATGAAAGTCTGTTTATATTTTTATGCCTCCGCCACCATAAGGTGCAGGAGGCATTATGTTTTCGGGTTGTCCGTCCGTGCGTGCGTCAGTGCGTCCGTCCCGAAACCTTGTGAACGCGATATCTCAAAGGCTAATGAAAGGAATTTCACCAAACTTTCACCATTTGTGCGCTTTGGGACAAACATGAACTGATTTAGATTTTGAGATCAAAAGGTCTAAGGGCAAGGTCACTGTGAGGTCAAATGTCTGTCCGTAAACCTTGTGAACACAATATCTCCAAGGCAGATGAAAGGAATTTCACCAAACTTTCACCATTTGTACACTTTGGGGACACAGATAAACTGATTAGATTTTGAGATCAAAAGGTCTAAGGTCAAGGTCACTGTGAGGTCAAATGTCTGTCCGAAACCTTGTGAACACAATATCGCCAAGGCTGATACAAGTAATTTCACCAGGTCAAGATTACTGTGAGGTCAAATGTCCGTCCCCAAATCACAACTTAATAAGGCGTGTAGTCTACCGGGCGGAGGCATCCCCATCGATGCCGTTGGCGTCGAGTTCTATCTAGTTGATAATGTGAGTGATGAGGTTACTTGTCTCATGGAACGGTTACCAGAGGACTAGCCCCCCACTGTAGCCCTAGCTATGTAATAAGCAAGAGGCCGAGGGCTACGGAAACGGGGATTGTCGCCACCTTATGCGCCACATGGCATGGGAAGGACTTTGATTTTGTCTCATGGAAGTTGTACAACATAAATGCATCAACAGAAAGATATAATTGTTGCCAAATTACTGTGATGTAAGCTAATAATAATAATAATAATAACGAGGTACTGTGCCAAGGGCACAGTGGTATCCCATTTCCACACCTGAGGCCTTGGGACAAAGGTCAAGGTTACAGAACTGAGAGAAATGAGGTCACTTGTCTGGAATCTGATGACAAAGGGAAAAGGATATAATATTTCCATGGTTAATAATATTAACTAAGGGCCTATCTTTCACCAATTTCTTGATGCAGGCCAGTGAAATATATGCAGATCATTGATCTGACCTGTCAAGGTCACTCCAGGGCAAAACTAATGTTCCTAAATGAAAGCCCTTATATGACTTCTTATTCATGGTTAATAGTAACTATGGCCTTATCCTGGTCTGTTTTTGCGATTATAGGCCATTGAAAATATGTGACCCAATAAATATTGACATAGGTCAAAACTATAAATATTCATTAAAGCATGTTTTTCTATGGTAAAGGAGCAAGGCTAGCTCAAAGACCATGAAAAATAGACAAAACTCTGACTTTTTGCTGTAGCGTCACCTAATTGACAAGTTCAAGGTCATGTAACTCAGTGAAAACGGGTCAAATCGCTTAACCGATGGGACTATTTTGAAGCCCCCCAAATAGGTTCTCCGTACCCAATTTGGTGAAAATTCATGAAAAAATGAGGAAGGAGTAGCGATTTGACGCATAAGTGACCTTTGACCTAATTCTGGCAAAGGGTCAAGGTCAGAGGTCAACTGAGGCCATGGAAGATGGCATGAAAGAATTTTGTCTCGCTTGTCCTGGTACTGTACCAGGTGGTCCCATTCACAGCCATTCCTGAAAAAAAATTATGACGTCATAAAATGGCATCATACATGATATGGTGATCACAGATGATCACTACCTACATGCACACCAAGTTTCATCCAGATATCTTGAAAACTGAGTTAGAAATGACCCTTGTCTAAGTACTACTATGACGTGTACACTAAACCTAAGCAATTTCAAGATCCCGTTTCCACTTCAGTGGAAATGGAATAATAATAGTAATAATTAGTATAAACACGCAGGTAATTATAGGAAATCGCACGCACTGATTGGTCGAGAGATTCAAATTATTTCTTGATAATCACCTCGAGCGACTCCGCAAAATGGCAGGCAATCACTTTGTCACTGTAAATGAGGAAGAATTACGAATGATGAAAGAAAATGCTGTTCCTAAAAGCACTAGAGATGCTCTGAAGTTTGGTCTAAAACTATTCAAAGGTAAGGTGGGATTCTGATTTATTTTATCGATTTCAAAACGAAGTATTTTATGTAACTCGACGTAGATAAGTGACACAAGTCTGTGCCACACAGTCATTACATTTAACATGCCACTTTTGAAATAATTTTTTTTAAATATTTTTTAAAATAATCACCTGTATATTTATACTAAAACAATTATCCGCCTCAGGCTCAGTGAATACTGGTGAATAATATCAACTTTGTATCAGTTATTATTCACCGATATTCACTTCACCTTCGACGAATAATTGTTAATTGTAGAAAAGCAGTACTGAACCTATAACAACGCTGATTGTTCTGTTATATGCATAACTCGTATGCAATGTATAATTCAATATATAGTTTCTATCATGCAGTAGTTCGTTGTTCAGGTCAATCTACAGTATGTTTCTATGTTGTTAGTTTGTGCAAATCATATCCTCTGCTTCTCTCGTGCTGTCACATAGTGCCGGTTACAGCAAAAATGGGTTCTCTTTCCTTCTCACAGTTCTGCGATTTGCATAATCGCAGACAAGCAAATGAATTTAAAAACCTGTCCTAGAAACACCGCATAAAATGCGAGATCTCTTATGGGAAGGGAAAAAAAATAAAACACTGCACCAAAACCCCAAGAATCCAGAGAGATCTTTTTAAATTCTTGTACGAATCTGCATCCTATCTGGAGATTTTTTTTTTTTTGGACAATCCTATGATCAGAGAATATCCAACATGGGTTTCATCATCTCTGGGTCATAGTTTGGAATGTCCATGCCTGTATTCTGGGGTATTTTGCACAGTGCCAGTTGGAGAGAGGGTTAAGTGAGTGATTGATTCTTTAGGATGTAGAGTAGGTCAGCTTTTTTGTGGAATTGAGAAGTTTATTACTTCCCCTGTTCATTAATCTTTTCCTCTTGCTTTCTCAGCCACTTTCCCAGATGCTTACTGCCTACCTTTCCCGCCTCTCAACCATCGCTGACAACAAGATAAACTGTGGGCCTGCCCTGACATGGATGGAGGTAGAGTATGCACCAGTGGCTCAGTCAATTCCACTCGTTCTTTAATTCTTTTAATTCAGCGTTACAGATGTACTTTTTGTTGAAGAGCTAAAGAACCGCACACACCCATATTCTCACGTAACATTAGTCAGTTGACAGATACAAAGCACCTCTGTATCTAAATAAACTCGGAGTTCACTAACGTGAATACGTCTACCAGACTATTGTGTAGCCTGACTCTGATGAGACAGCAGTGTTTGGCAGAAACAAATTGTCTTCAGAATGACTTACTGAGCGATTTGACAAAAGTGCACGGGATACTTTGGTGGTTAGTATAGAGTTGCAAGAACTTGACAGAAAATGATGTAAATTTGTAAGAACCCTCCTTCACTAAGATTAGTCACCATACTGAAAGCACGCAATGGAAACGTGTTCAAGTGCTCCTTTGTTGAACAGCCTTTAATGGTTCGAACTAGAAATACCTGGCCTTTGTTCATTTGAACTCCTGTGAACTACTTCTTTTGAATTCAGGATTACAGTTAACATAAAGTGATGTTCATTTCTACCTACTAATCCGATACATATGGCAGCTTGGAAAATTCATGACATTTTCTACTCTATAAAGTTCTGGAAACTACAGAAAATGTTTCCCTTTTGTAGGTGTCTTGATCACAAAGTTCTTGCATATTAAAGGGTGGGGGGGGGGGGGGAAGAGTTGTATTTAGTTTCTAGTCTAATTCCACAGAAAGACCCCAACATGGAGACCGTCTAAAAGCAACTGCTATGTATACAGATTGTTTAATTTGTATTATGCATTAAATAAAATATAAAAGTAATAAATATGAACATTACATCAAGATGGATCTCGTTTTTGACATACAGTAGCCTACAGCCATCTTTATACCGTACCTGCATTTGTTAAACTGGCTTCTTATCTACCTAATATGATCTGAGAAGAGTGATAAAATAGAAAGGTAATAAATCAATTTCTGCATTGTTTTGGAGAAATACATTTGTATTTAATACATTGTCGTGCCTGAGAAGTTGCTTCACTCGGAAGTACTGGAAAAACAATGCACGTTTTCTTTGACTGTCCGACTCGGTGCTTGGTGGTTGGTGACAGAATTGGCTTGAGAAGGGAAAAGAGACAGGGCTTCAACAAAATGATGAATTCAAAGGAACACAAAACCAACTTGCTTGTAGAACACGTACAACCCCAATTCCCAAAAAGTTTGGACGCTGTGTAAACTAATTAAAAACAGAATGTGATAATCTGCAAATTGTGGAAAGCCTGTATTTCATTGAAAATAGTACAAAGACAACATCTCATCTCATTATCTCTAGCCGCTTTATCCTCACCGCTACCTTTAACAACACTCTAAACATTTGGGAACTGTGGAGAGAAGTTGCTGCAGTTTTGAAAGAGAAATGTTGTCCCATTCTTGCCTGATATACAGTTTCAGTTGCTCAGCAGTTTGGGGTCTCTTCTGTTGTATTTTGTGCTTCATAATGCACCAAATATTTTAAATGGGAGACAGGTCTGGACTGCTGGCAGGCCAATTTAGCACCTGGACTCTTTTACTATGGAGCCATGCAGTTTTAATATGTGCAGAAAGTGGTTTGGCATTGTCTTGCTGAAAGAAGGAAGGCCTTCCCTGAAAAAGATTTTGTCTGGATGGCAGCATGTTGCTCTGAAATGTGTATACATCATTCAGCATTCATGATGCCTTCCCAGATGTACAAGCTACCCATGTCATGTGCACTAACGCACCCTCATACCATCACAGATGCTGGCTTTTGAACTGTGCACTGATAACAAGCCGGATGGTCCCTCTCCTCTTTAGTCTGGAGGACGTGGGGTCCATGATTTCTAAAAAGAATTTCTTCTTTTGATTCATCAGACCTCAGGATAGTTTTCCACTTCGCCTCAGTCCATCGTAAAAGAGCTCGGGCCCAGACAGGGTAGCGGTGTTTCTAGATATTGTTTATATCTGGTTTTAACTTGCGTTTGTGGATGCAGTAATGAACTGTTTTCACAGATGATGGTTTTCTGAAGTGTTCCTGAGCCCATACAGTGATTTCCACTGCAGACACGTGTCAGCTTTTAATGAAGTGTCCCCTGAGGGCCTGAAGATCACAGGCATCCAATGTCAGTTTTCAGCCTTGTCTCTTGTATAGAGATTTCTGCACATTCTCTGAATCTTTTAATAATATTATGTACCATAGATGATGTGATCCCCAAATTCTTTGCAGTTTGACATTTGAGGAACGCTATTCTTAAATTGTTGCACTGTTTGTCCATGCAGTCTTTCACAGAGCAGTGAACCCCTCCCCATCTTTACTTCTGAGGGACGCTGCCTCTCTGGGACGCTCTTTTTATACCCAATCATGTTACTGACCTGTTGCCAATTAACCAAATTAGGGTTTGTTTGTTTGTTTATTTATTTATTTATTCTTTTTTTTGTTTAGCATTACACAACTTTTTCAGTCTTTTGTTGCTCCTGCTCCAACTTTTCTGAAACGTGTTGCTGACTTCAAATTCAAAATGAGCACATATATATATATTTTTTTCAAAAAACAATACAATTTCTCAGTTTCAACATTTGATATGTTGTCTTTGTACTATTTTCAGTGAAACATGGGGTTTCCATGATTTTGCAAATCTTCACATTCTGTTTTTATTTACAGTGGTGCTTGAAAGTTTGTGAAGCCTTTAGAATTTTCTATATTTCTGCATAAATATGACCTAAAACAGCATCAGATTTTCACACAAGTCCTAAAAGTAGATAAAGACAACCCATTTAAATAAATGAGACAAAAATATTATACTTGGTCATTTATTTCTCGTCTCGTCTTCTTCCGCTTTATCCGGGGCCGGGTCGCGGAGGCAGCAGTCTGAGCATGGAAGCCCAAACTTCCCTTTCCCCAGACTCCCCAGCTCCTCGGAAAGAACACCGAGGCGTTCCCAGGCCAGCCGAGAGACATAGTCCCTCCAGCGTGTCCTGGGTCTTCCCCGGGGCCTCCTCCCAGGGGGACATGCCTGGAACACCTCCCCAGGGAGGCGTCCAGGAGGCATCCGAAAAAGATGCCCGAGCCACCTCAGCTGATTCCTCTCAATGTGGAGGAGCAGTGGCTCTACTCCGAGCTCCTCCCGAGTTACTGTGCTTCTCACCCTATCTCTAAGGGAGCGCCCAGCCACCCTGCGAAGGAAACTCATTTCGGCCGCTTGTATCCGCGATCTTGTTCTTTCGGTCATTAACCAAAGCTGATGACCATAGTCATTTATTTATTGAGGAAAATGATCCAATATTACATATCTGTGAGTGGCAAAAGTATGTGAACCTCTAGGATTAGCAGTTAATTTGAAGGTGAAATTAGAGTCAGGTGTTTTCGATCAATGGGATGACAATCAGGTGTGAGTGGGCACCCTGTTTTATTTAAAGAACAGGGATCTATCAAAGTCTGATCTTCACAACACATGCTTGTGGAAGTGTATCATGGCACGAACAAAGGAGATTTCTGAGGACCTCAGAAAAAGCGTTGATGCTCATCAGGCTGGAAAAGGTTACAAAACCATCTCTAAAGAGTTTGGACTCCACCAATCCACAGTCAGACAGACTGTGTACAAATGGAGGAAATTCAAGACCATTGTTACCCTCCCCAGGAGTGGTCGGCCAACAAAGATCACTCCAAGAGCAAGACGTGTAATAGTCAGCGAGGTCACAAAGGACCCCAGGGTAACTTCTAAGCAACTGAAGGCCTCTCTCACATTAGCTAATGTTAATGTTCATGAGTCCACCATCAGGAGAACACTGAACAACGGTGTGCATGGCAGGGTTGCAAGGAGAAAGCCACTGGTCTCCAAAAAGAACATTGCTGCTCATCTGCGGTTTGCTAAAGATCACGTGGACAAGCCAGAAGGTTATTGGAAAAATGTTTTGTGGACAGATGAGACCAAAATAGAACTTTTTGGTTTAAATGAGAAGCGTTATGTCTGGAAAAAGGAAAACACTGCATTCCAGCATAAGAACCTTATCCCATCTGTGAAACATGGTGGTGGTAGTATCATGGTTTGGGCCTGTTTTGCTGCATCTGGGCCAGGACGACTTGCCATCATTGATGGAGCAATGAATTCTGAATTATACCAGCGAATTCTAAAGGAAAATGTCAGGACATCTGTCCATGAACTGAATCTCAAGAGAAGGTGGGTCATGCAACAAGACAACGACCCTAAGCACACAAGTCGTTCTACCAAAGAATGGTTAAAGAAGAATAAAGTTAAATGTTTTGGAATGGCCAAGTCAAAGTCCTGACCTTAATCCAATCTAAATGTTGTGGAAGGACCTGAAGCGAGCAGTTCATGTGAGGAAACCCACCAACATCCCAGAGTTGAAGCTGTTCTGTACGGAGGAACGGGCTAAAATTCCTCCAAGCCGGTGTGCAGGACTGATCAACAGTTACCGCAAGCGTTTAGTTGCAGTTATTTCTGCACAAGGGGGTCACACCAGATACCGAAAGCAAAGGTTCACATACTTTTGCCACTCACAGATATGTAATATTGGATCATTTTCCTCAATAAATAAATGACCAAATATAATATTTTTGTCTCATTTGTTTAACTGGGTTCTCTTTATCCACTTTTAGGATTTGTGTGAAAATCTGATGATGTTTTGGGTCATATTTATGCAGAAATATAGAAAATTCTAAAGGGTTCACAAACTTTCAAGCACCACTGTCTGTTTTACACAGTGTCTCAACTTTTTTGTAATTGAGGTTGTACCAGTACATACTGTACAAACACAGAACACATTCTTCTGCTAACAATAAGCACTGAATCAAACAAACAAGTCATTAAACATCACATTAACCATCATTAGCACGCTCTACAGAAGTGCAGCAATGCTACAATATATTTTCATTCATTTATCTTCAGTAACCAGTTTATTCTGGTCAGGGTCATATTGGTCTGAGTCTATTCTGGGAACACTGGGTGCAAGGTGAGAAAACTTTCTTCTCAAATGGAATAGGAGTCTGTCACATGGCATCATGCGCATGCACACAATTTTACACTCATTCACACCTTCAGGTAATTCAGAGTAACCAATTTGCATACCAGTATGTTTTTAGAAAGCCCAAAAGGAAGGAAACCGAAGTGAACAACATTATAAGAAACTCCACACAGACAGTAGCCCAAGCTCAGGATCTGTGCTGTTGGCACCACTATTCATGGCCCCACCAAAACATCCAATTTTGCTCAAAATCCAATTTTTCAATCGTTTTCAGAATTCAGCTGCAACATCAAAAGGTTTTCCCAGACCACCTTGCATATATCCCAAATAATCTATTTGGCAGAAGTGTCTGTATCTGTTCCTGCTTAACAAAATTAGTTGATTTTAATTACTGCATTTTCTCATATTACTCTTATCCTTCTGTCTGTGTCTCTCGCTCTTTTTGTCTCACACAGATTGATAATAAAGGAAACCGCCTGCTGGTCCATGATGAGTCTTCCATTAATGTTCCAGCTGTTGCTGCTGCTCACGTCATAAAGCGCTATATTGCCCAAGCTGCTGATGAGCTCTCTTTTGAGGTGACTCTTTAAAATGTAAGTTTTGTACTGCTATTTGACATTTTGATACTTTGTGTCTTGTCTTTTCTGGTTTTAGGTTGGAGACATAGTTTCCGTCATTGACATGCCTCCAAAGGAAGACACCGGATGGTGGAGAGGAAAGCATGGCTTTAAGGTGGGGTGTGTTGTGTAGCAGACAGGAATGCTTAGTGTTTTGTGGGTGGGTTTGTGATTCTGGAAATCTGAATCTGATTCTACTTTTTCTTCTTCTTAAATGTTTGATAAAAGCAAAGAAAGAAACCATATCTTTGAGTGTAATTGTGTCATGATGTGTTATATAAACGTGACTATACAGTAGTCAAGGTTTTCAACTGATTAAAAAAACCTATCATTTTTGCAGGTTGGATTTTTCCCTTGTGAGTGTGTAGAACTGATCAGTGAGAAAGTTCCTCCAAGTGTGACTGGTTCACTGCCAAAACCAGGTATTTTTGTGTAAATTTGGATTTAACCGAAAGAATAACAAGCCGGTTCTTCTCGCTGTTTTATAAGAACTATCATTCATCATGTTCTTTGTCCTGGTACCCGGGTCGCAGTTTATCCAGATCCTATCCCAGAAACACTGGGTATGAGGCAGGAATACAGTGTAGATGGGACATGCAATGTTTTTGAGGCACCGTGTACACATGCTTCCTAAACTAGAGCATCCACAAACCACACCGGGCAGCACGGTGGTGTAGTGGTTAGCGCTGTCGCCTCACAGCAAGAAGCTTCTGGGTTCGAGCCCAGAAGCTGACGGGAGCCTTTCTGTGCGGAGTTTGCATGTTGTCCGCGTGGGTTTCCTCCGGGTGCTCCGGTTTCCCCCACAGTCCAAAGACATGCAGGTTAGGTTAACTGGTGACTCTAAATTGAGCGTAGGTGTGAATGTGAGTGTGAATGGTTGTCTGTGTCTATGTGTCAGCCCTGTGATGATCTGGCAACTTGTCCAGGGTGTACCCCGCCTTTCGCCCGTAGTCAGCTGGGATAGGCTCCAGCTTGCCTGCGACCCTGTAGAACAGGATAAGCAGTTACAGATAATGGATGGATGGATGGATGTTTGTTTGTTTTTGTGTCTCGAGCACAAACTTTCACCAGTGCCATAGCAACCATACATCATCAAATCTGAAACTCTCCGTTTTCCCTGTTCACATTGCAACGTGAAACTGGAATTTTCAAGTTTATGCACCTCGGAGAGCATTGATTGATTGTTTTCGGTGGCAAAATGGAGCAAAGATTAAATACACGGAATGTGAACAAGCTAAGCCTGACATCAGGCGCACACACAGCCAGACTCAGGAGACTGATGCTCAGCAACCAAATGCCATTAGCAAACTGGTAGCTAAGATTAGCTAAATATTAAAAAAAAAAAAATACAGACCGAGCAACAAAATGCACATGCGAAGGCGACCAGGCATCCCTTTAAATTCTCGTGACAGCTGGCTGGAGTGTGTAATCTGTTTACTTACATGGTTAACCAAATTACTTAAATAAAGTAATTAAGTCTGTCAGTTAATAAGCAAATAAGTTAATTGAGTTAGTTAAGTAAGCAAGTAAGAAACTAAGTTGATTTTGAAGGAAATCAGTCAAATATGTAAGTTAGCTAAGCACATTATAGTAAGTTAAGCAAGCAAGCAAGTTGATTGAATTAGTTGGGTAAGTTAGTTTAGTTAAGTTAATTGAATCAGCAAGCTAGTTAACTAAGTAATTTCTTCCTTTTGCATGATGTATGTCACATTGTGGATTTTGATACAACAAATCTGCTCTGATTTATGAATTAAAAAAAAATTACAGTAACCATTTTCACTATTTTTTTCACTAATTGTATTTGCTATTCAAAAGTTACATATAGCAGCTTTAATTACCCCTCCTTTATACGTTATTCAACATGAAGCTTTTAAATGTTTACAATCGACATGCTGTGTCTTAACGTCTTTCAGTATCTAATAAGCATGGGAAGCTGATCACATTCCTGCGTACTTTCATGAAGTCGAGGCCCACTAAACAGAAGTTGAAACAGAGAGGCATCCTGAAGGAGAGGGTGTTTGGTTGTGACCTGGGAGAGCACCTCCTCAATTCAGGCCATGATGGTGAGTAGAAAGAGGTAAAACACTCAAATTCTGAAATAAAGGCTACCTGCTGTTAATAGTGTGCTTTTTAAATTTCCTTTCCTTTCTGCATTTGTCTGCTCTAGTCCCCCAAGTCATCAAGAGCTGCACAGAGTTCATTGAAAAGCATGGGGTGGTAGACGGCATTTACCGCTTGTCTGGGATTTCCTCAAACATTCAGAAACTACGGTGAGCGAGTGCTTTTCAGTGTGTCAGTCACAGAGACCTACAGTGAGGACTTTTTTTTTTTTCTGTTCCAAATTAACTTGGCCCTCATATTTACGTAAGGAATAACACACTTAAAGCTAGACTGCCTTTCAGATTTTTCCAATGTAGGTCATAAAAAGAATTTTCCCCAACACCCAATTATTTTTGTTTAGTGGACTGAAAGCTACTGAATTCAAATCACAGACTTCCAATTTTATTAGTTTTTTTTTAAAAGAACAATTAATGAATTTAGGACCACGTTGCAGGGTGGCACTGTGGTGTAGTGGTTAGCGCTGTTGCCTCACAGCAAGAAGGTCCGGGTTCGAGCCCCGTGGCCGGCGAGGGCCTTTCTGTGTGGAGTTTGCATGTTCTCCCTGTGTCCGTGTGGGTTTCCTCCGGGTGCTCCGGTTTCCCCCACAGTCCAAAGACATGCAGGTTAGGTTAACTGGTGACTCTAAATTGACCGTAGGTGTGAATGTGAGTGTGAATGGTTGTCTGTGTCTATGTGTCAGCCCTGTGATGTCCAGGGTGTACCCCGCATTTCGCCCGTAGTCAGCTGGGATAGGCTCCAGCTTGCCTGCGACCCTGTAGAACAGGATAAAGCGGCTAGAGATAATGAGATGATGGAACGGTCAGTGCACGCTCAAAGGTAAACCTGTAGATGGCAGTAATGGCCTGGTTTTTTTTGAGCTGTTAAAGAAATAAACATGCATCACAATGACCAAATTTCAGAGGGAGCTAAATTTTATGAAATCGACAGGCCGTCTAGCTTTAAGACTGCTGTTATACGAGAATAACGTACACCACAGGGGTGAGATGCGGCATGAGGTGCAACTGAAATGCTACTTGAACAGTCATTCCCTCATTAGCCTTGCTCTCTCACACACACAGCTCAGCCTGTCATTTTACTGAAAAAGCACAGAAAATGGAAAGCATAATCGAGATGCCTTCTATAAACATCTAACAAAAACTTCACCACATCAACGATTTTAAGGAAAGGTTTGTTAAAAACAATGTTTTAAAATCTTTTTATTAGGCTAGATTGTCGTGGCTCAGGTGGCTAAGGCGCCATACCATAAATCCGGGGACCCGGGTTCGATTCCGACCCGAGGTCATTTCCCGATCCCTCCCTGTCTCTCTCTCCCGCTCATTTCCTGTCCTGTCTCTACACTGTCCTATCCAATAAAGGTGGAAAAAGCCCAAAAAAAATCTTTAAAAAAAAGAAATACTGTTTCTGAAGGATTTTAATAATCATATTTCATAGTTAAGTATAAAGTTAGAGTGCGGGGACAGGTAACACATGCTATTTTTCAGTGTTTTAGGTAGTTTTTATGAATCCTTACAATTATATATCTTAAATTTGAAATCAGATCAATGTGCAGGACATTCTGTGTAATGAGGAAATGTATTTTAAAGTACATTTTTATGTGCATTTATACATATAATTTTCCAGGGACGGAAATGGCACCGATACGGTGGAATGGCTCATTAGAATATAGATTACATGAGTATAAATGAATAAAACTTGCATCCTCTACCGTTTCCTTAGGCATGAGTTTGACTCGGAACACATTCCAGACCTCAGTAAGGACACGTATATCCAGGACATCCATTCTGTAGGGTCTCTGTGCAAGCTCTATTTCCGCGAGCTTCCCAACCCCCTGCTCACCTACCAGCTCTATGACAAATTCTCAGTAAGTGTAAAGAGGTGCACATTTTAGAGCATCGTCCCATAGTGCATTTTGATAGGTTTATTATTTTTGTGCATGTGCGTGTTTTTGATAGGAAGCTGTATCAGGAGCTACAGATGATGAAAGGCTGGTCAAAATCCATGACGTCATTCAGCAGCTGCCTCCTCCACACTACAGGTTTGTTTGGTGCACAATGCACTCTGGTGACAAGAAGTAGTACTGCAGTCCAGTCCGTATAAGCACTGCTTTAGGTTTCATACATGTGCATAATAGATCTCGTCAAATAAACCTCTAGATTTTAAGAGTCTGTTCTTTGTTTTTTTTTGTTTTTGTTTTTTTTCAGAACTCTCGAGTTTCTTATGAGGCATTTGGCTCATATGGCGACCTTTAGTTACGTCACCAACATGCACTGCAAGAACTTGGCCATTGTCTGGGCTCCCAATCTCCTCAGGTGGTTTGCTTTTAGACTGTGTGTATAAATAGATTTGAATTTGGAGCTTTGGGTAAAGCTTTATATTTACATTCTATTAATATTTCCTGCACTAGTTAACATTTTAACAAACTGTGGACTTGATATACTTGATAAACTATAAGTATGGTAGCAAAACAAGTAAGCATGTAACGATTCACCCAATTCATGATTCTATTCGATTCATAATTTTCTAATATTCGATTTCATAATATTCGATTTTCTGGTGAAATTTTTTTTTTTAATGCATAAATGAAGGAATGGTGGCACGGTGGTGTAGTGGTTAGCGCTGTCGCCTCACAGCAAGAAGGTCCAGGTTTGAGCCCCGTGTCTGGCGAGGGTCTTTCTGTGCGGAGTTTGCATGTTCTCCCCATGTCCGCATGGGTTTCCTCCGGGTGCTCCGGTTTCCCCCACAGTCCAAAGACATGCAGGTTAGGTTAACTGGTGACTCTAAATTGACCGTAGGTGTGAATGTGAGTGTGAATGGTTGTCTGTGTCTATGTGTCAGTCCTGTGATGACCTGGCGACTTGTCCAGGGTGTACCCCGCCTTTCGCCTGTAGTCAGCTGGGATAGGCTCCAGCTTGCCTGCAACCTTGTAGAACAGGATAAAGCGGCTCGAGATAATGAGATGAGACAAATGAAGGAAATTTTTTTTTTAATTTCTGTTCTTTATCAACTTTAAATATTCCTTTTGTTAAATAAAAAACCCCAACCTTTTGTTTCATTTTCTTAATAATGAACAATAATTATTTACCCACATTTGTAAAGGTTGGAGTAAAAATATAATAACTAAATAATAAGAATAAACTATCCTTTTATTAAAAATGAAAAAAAAGTTAATAACACAGGCCTTTTTTGTGTTTCAGCATTTCATTTGTACAGTCAATCACACAACAGCTTTTTTTCCCCCCAAGTTTTCATGGCATTAGAGCTGTGTTACTTCCACCTATGGTGAAGTCATGGGCATTCCTGGTATCGCATGTTATTGCACCCTCTTCTGTTTGAGCAACACAATTACAGCTAGGACAATCGAAGAGATGGCAACAGCCTGATAATAATCATGATTATTTTTTTAATTGATTTGAATAATGATAAATTTGTATTGCACTACACAGGGATGAGAGTTTTCCGCTTTTCGGCGGATTTCCGCTTTTTCTGAGTAAAAATCGACCTTTTTATATCATGTCAAATCCGTTGAGATTTTTATTTTTTTTTTCATTTATTGAGGGGGGTTGGGGTATGTTCCTTCGTGATACTCAACCGTAATTCATTCCTACGACGATGTTACATGTTTACATTTTCGCCATCTTTAGTCTCGCTAAGTCTCGTGGTAGAATACGTGTTATCTACAATGTAATTGGCTAAAACATCGCTGGCGAGAGCATGATAGCCAATCATAACCGTTCTTACAAAAGTACCTGCATTGTTCTATTTTATCGAAACTTGCACATGTTCATCGTCGCTGCTCTTCAAAAATACGTTTCTCTTTCGTATCGGCTTTTTTACTCAAAATGCCGAATACAATTGACAAGCAAGACGAAGCGAAGGTACGTGAAATCGATGCTGGTATAAAAAACAGAGAGAGGACTGACAAGCTTTTGTCTTTGGCCAAAAAGCTGAAGAAGTCGTCGAAATGATTAAATGAAAATGAGAAGTGACTGTGAACTATAAATAATTGTATAAAGTGTACATAGACATTATCCCATAAACTTAGCATTCGTTTGATTTAATACATTGAACATGTATATGATGGTCAGTAAATCTGAATTAATGCTGACAGTTTTGAAAACTTAAATATTTCAAAAGACTTTTTGAAGAAATCATATGCAACTAATGAGGACATAGGGAGAAAAGGTCAGTCACCCTAAGAAATTTTATTTAATATTTGAACATTTTGATAATTAATCAAACTTGCGTTTAATGTGAATTTAGTTTGTCATTTTTGTTGATCATGAATTATAACCATACCCTTGAATGTAGAATGTGATTTTATTTTGAATTCAAACAATACTCCTATTGGTTTGAAACATTTTCATGTAAATTATATAAAAAAGACAACAGATATTCTTTATCTACTACAGGTCAGATTGCAGGAAAAGTGGTTTGTAAGGCCTTATTTTTCAAAATTTTCCTGGGGGGGTAACCCCCCGGCTTCGGGTGCCATCTTGTTTTCTGCTTTTCTGATGACCACCCACTCTCATCCCTGACTATATTGTCACACATTATATCGTTATGTGCCTAAAAATAATGAAAGAAAACCACTTAAAAAATGATGATGCTTTTTTTTATCCCCTGCTGCCCAAAAGGCCCGAAGGGTGATTATCTCGTGGCGATGTCTGTCCATCCCAGGAAGGGTACTCACCTTCTGAAATCAACTCCTCTCACAATTTTTGGAGGAATTTCACAAAACTTGACAGGATTCTTTGTTGTACAACCCCGATTCCAAAAAAGTTGGGACAAAGTACAAATTGTAAATAAAAACGGAATGCAATGATGTGGAAGTTTCAAAATTCCATATTTTATTCAGAATAGAACATAGATGACATATCAAATGTTTAAACTGAGAAAATGTATCATTTAAAGAGAAAAAATTAGGTGATTTTTAAATTTCATGACAACAACACATCTCAAAAAAAGTTGGGACAAGGCCATGTTTACCACTGTGAGACATCCCCTTTTCTCTTTACAACAGTCTGTAAACGTCTGGGGACTGAGGAGACAAGTTGCTCAAGTTTAGGCATAGGAATGTTAACCCGTTCTTGTCTAATGTAGGATTCTAGTTGCTCAACTGTCTTGGGTCTTTTTTTGTCGTATCTTCCGTTTTATGATGCGCCAAATGTTTTCTATGGGTGAAAGATCTGGACTGCAGGCTGGCCAGTTCAGTACCCGGACCCTTCTTCTACGCAGCCATGATGCTGTAATTGATGCAGTATGTGGTTTGGCATTTTCATGTTGGAAAATGCAAGGTCTTCCCTGAAAGAGACGTCGTCTGGATGGGAGCATATGTTGCTCTCGAACCTGGATATACCTTTCAGCATTGATGGTGTCTTTCCAGATGTGTAAGCTGCCCATGCCACACGCACTAATGCAACCCCATACCATCAGAGATGCAGGCTTCTGAACTGAGCGCTGATAACAACTTGGGTCGTCCTTCTCCTCTTTAGTCCGAATGACACGGCGTCCCTGATTTCCATAAAGAACTTCAAATTTTGATTCGTCTGACCACAGAACAGTTTTCCACTTTGCCACAGTCCATTTTAAATGAGCCTTGGCCCAGAGAAGACGTCTGCGCTTCTGGATCATGTTTAGATACGGCTTCTTCTTTGAACTATAGAGTTTTAGCTGGCAACGGCGGATGGCACGGTGAATTGTGTTCACAGATAATGTTCTCTGGAAATATTCCTGAGCCAATTTTTACCCCTTTTCCACCAAATCAGTTCCAGGGCTGGTTCGGGGCCAGTGTTGGTGCTGGTTCACAACTCGTTCAACTTGTGAACCAGCTGAGAACCAGTTTGCTTTTCAATAGCTTGGGGTGCTAAGGGGAGCCACGTCATTACGTCAATGTATACGTCAGTTACGTCGCTGCGTTTGCATAAACCTTGGCGCGAACATCGAAGCAACAACAACACGGAGAAGAAGAAGAAACAGCAACAACAACAATAATTGATGACTGCTGCTTTACTGCATCCATGTTATCTCGTCGCTTATTTAAAAATGGTGTCCTCTCACGGTCTTGCTAATTGTTGCTGGTCTTAACAACTCCCCCCCGACGTAAGCAGTTCTTTCCTCTAGCCCAGCAAAGAGCTGGTGCTACCCTGGAACCGGTTTTTCTGGCCCAGAGCCAGTTCTTTGTCAGTGGAAACAGAAAACCCAGTTCCAAACTAAGCACTGGCCCCAAACCAGCCCTGGAACTGATTTGGTGGAAAAGGGGTATTTGTGATTTCCAATACAGAAGCATGCCTGTATGTGATGCAGTGCCGTCTAAGGGCCCGAAGATCACGGGCACCCAGTATGGTTTTCCGGCCTTGACCCTTACGCACAGAGATTCTTCCAGATTCTCTGAATCTTTTGATGATATTATGCACTGTAGATGATGATATGTTCAAACTCTTTGCAATTTTACACTGTCGAACTCCTTTCTGATATTGCTCCACTATTTGTCAGCACAGAATTAGGGGGATTGGTGATCCTCTTCCCATCTTTACTTCTGAGAGCCGCTGCCACTCCAAGATGCTCTTTTTATACCCAGTCATGTTAATGACCTATTGCCAATTGACCTAATGAGTTGCAATTTGGTCCTCCAGCTGTTCCTTTTTTGTACCTTTAACTTTTCCAGCCTCTTATTGCCCCTGTCCCAACTTTTCTGAGATGTGTTGCTGTCATGAAATTTCAAATGAGCCAATATTTGGCATGAAATTTCAAAATGTCTCACTTTTGACATTTGATATGTTGTCTATGTTCTATTGTGAATACAATATCAGTTTTTGAGATTTGTAAATTATTGCATTCCGTTTTTATTTACAATTTGTACTTTGTCCCAACTTTTTTGGAATCGGGGTTGTATGTCAGTAATACGCATATTGCAATTTCATTAAAATGGGTCACGTTTTACCACAGTTACAGCCCTTGATTAACAAAATGATAATTTGACAATTTCATGAAGGTGTTTTCTTTCTGAAATCAACTCCTCTCACAATTTGTAAAGGAATTTCATGAAACTTGACAAAAAGGCCTTGTTATATGACGGTAATACGCAAATTGCGATTTTATTTCATTTGTGAAAATTTTACCAGAGTTCTGACCCTTGATTAAATAACTTGTACTTTGACAATTTCATGAGGGTGCACGTTCTTCTGAAATCAACTCCTCTCACAATTTGTGGAGGAATTTCACCAAAGTTGGCAAAAGGCTTTGTTATATGACAGTTATACACGTATGGAAATTTTGTTTAATTTGGGCAAATTTTCCCAGAGTTATGCCTTCGATTATTAACAAACTTGTACTTTGGCAGTTTAATCAAGGTGTACTTACTTTCTGAAATCAACTCCCCTGACAATTTTTGGAGGAATTTCACGAAACTTGACAGGATTCTTTGTTATATGTTGGTAATATGCATATTGTAATTTTGTTCAATTCAGTCACATTTTACCAGAGTTATGGCCGAGTTTCCAGTGGGGGATATTGTGCTCTCGGAGCACTCTTGTTCACTTGTTTTATCCATCATGAAAAAAAAAAAAACAGTCAACATGATTGCATCAATTTACAGCATGTTGATAATGATCTGAATTCAGTTCTCCATATATAAATATTGGAACCTGCCATACAGCCTTACTTATGAATTATGCACATTAAACACCACAAACTGATTCAAATGTATTAGATTCTGTTGGTCAACATGTTCAGCGTTCATTTTCACTCATGGTGTTCAGAAGAACCCTATCACGTTGCTCATTTTGTTCATTTTTTTAAATAAAAGCAATTAACAACCACTAATTATTTCATAAACATTAGTTATATAAGAGAGCAGAATTTTGTAAATCAACAACAGGGTGGTATGATGCAGCCCTATGTGAAGCAGAGCACCACACTGACATTGATTCTGGTTATATTTAATGTTGTGGAATGTCTACAAAACAAGTTCCTGTCATCACTTGAATTATAGCAGCTGTAAACAGTCATTCCCTCACCAGCTTCTCTCTCTTTTTTTTTTTTTCTTGTGAGGTTAATATGACAAAAAATGCAGCCTGTCACTTTACTGAGAAACCACAAAGACCTCAATGCTGAAGACTTTCCTGTGTTGGAAAACTTGGCAACATCATTATTTCTGACTGTTACAAAGAAATGAAGACTCCTTCAAAAAATGCTGAATAAATGTCCGCTGATAGAAAACTTCATATGGTTTTTAATATGTTTCGGTGGAGTGTCCTTGAGTACAATAATGTAATCCTGTTATTTGCTTTGATCAACACATTCTGGCCAATCCGAATTCAACAGCACTGTCGTATGACTTATTATTGCTGAAGTTCATGGTTTATTTATTTAATTATTTAATAATACTGTAAATAATTTTATTATATTTAATATAAAATGTTCCTAATATGCATCAAAATGTAAAGCCTTGAATTCCAGTGCAGTGAAATACACGACCATTGCGCCTGTGAAATTGTATTAAAGCGCCATAAATGTTTGCCTTTTCTCTGTTAGTGAATACGTTGGACATGGAGGTGTCTGAAATTGGGTTTTTATGAAAGCATACCTGCTGTTTGTGCTTTGAACTGAATCCATGTAAACATGACTCAGACCTTAAATGTTTTAACTGATTCTGGTCATTATAGGTCAAAACAAATCGAGTCTGCCTGCTTCAGTGGCACATCTGCCTTCATGGAGGTGCGCATTCAGTCAGTGGTAGTGGAGTTCATCCTCAATCACGTCGATGTCCTTTTCAGCCCCAAACTCAGCACTCTGATCCGAGAAAGCTCAGGTAATGAAAAGGGAATAAAAAGCTCACTCTTAGTGCACCACTAAATGTTCAGTTTCCAGCATTAACTCTTTAGTGACATGTTGCTGATGAAAGTTTTTCTGTTATGTGAATCCATAGGCCATGGCACTTTGTCCCGACCCAAGTCTCTGCTTGTGTGCTCTCCATCCACCAAGTTGCTGTCTCTAGAAGAGGCACAAGCCCGCACTCAGGCCCAGCTCACCTCTCCTGTCTCCCCTGAAAGCAAGTACATCGAGGTGGGAGAAGGTCCTGGCGCCCTACAGGGAAAATTCCATACCATCATCGAGTTTCCAATGGAAAGGTGCGTCCATTTTAAGTGTACTGTATTACTGCAGAAATTCTGTTCAGGCAAAATATTTAACAAATAACTATGAATTCATTCAGGAATTTTAGCATGTGTGTGTAGAAATAATAATAATGACTTTGTCTTGGTTGGAAACACAGAAGATTTTTTTGGGTTTTTTTCCTCCAGAAGTACTGCTCTCACAAGCTCCCTGAATATAGAGCTTCAAAATGGTCCTTTGTGTGCTTTTAGTTCTGTGACATGGAGTAGCGTGCACATTTTCTTTTTATTATACCCCTGCTCCGAAGGATATCTTTCCATCCGTCCATATCTCCGTCTGTCCGAAACACCCTTTTTCTCAGCAACCACAAATCATAGCCACTTGGTACCAAACTTCAGCTTGGGGTTCTATACCATGTATACCGTTTTCAGGTCTGTCGCACATCGACTTCCTGTTTACCGACTGAATGTATTTACAAAACATCTAGGGTGGATTTTGATGCTATTCCAAGAAGCAAAATGTGATTTCAAAATGGCAGTTTCCCAGGATGCTATGTGAAATCCCTGGGGAGAGACACTGCTCTTTACTTGTTTCAGGGTTCATTATTTGTTGAAGGCAACATTCATAATAAGTGTCCCTATTCTTTCGATTGCTTGCATTCTGATACAAGCGAGAGCAGGGGGATACGGAAGTGAGCAGTAGCTCACAGCTGATCTTGTTAGAGCTGATTTAATATTTAAAATCTAAAACCTTAATTTCTGAAGTTAATTAATCTTAAGATCCCAACAGCACGAGAGCTGCTTTAGTTTTCCAGATTTCATTATTGTTTTGGTTTCTTTTTCTCCTTCCATCATTGGTTTTCATTAATTTGGCCTATTATCTACGTTTGTCACCACTGTGGTGTATATACATATTTCCGTTTTATGTTCGTGTTTCTCAGTTTGCGTTTGTCGTTTCATGTTTTTAGCTTATGAGGTTATATTGTGTGTGCTTCCTCAGTTATTACAATTACCCTATATGGCCAAATGTTTGTGGACAACTGTCACCTATATGTCAGCCTTTTCCAGATTGTTGACACAAAGTTGGAGGCATACAATTGTATAGGATGTCTTTGTATGCTGTAACAATACAACTTCCTTTCACTGGAACTAAGGAACCAAGTCTAAACATGTTCCAGCATGAAAGCTACTTTGTGACAATGTCTATTGTTACAAGTGCTATACAAATAAAATTGACTTGACGGTGTCCCTATACATTAACCCTCTGGGGTCTGAGGGTATTTTTTGGCATGCTCTAATGTTGTTGTCAATTTCAACAAATCTAAGCAGTATTTTCAAAGTCATATGACTTTTTCTTTGTATTTAGCACAAGTTCAGCTACAATAATATCTCTGTAGTATGCATGTCATGATTGTACTTTTTTAAAAAAATAACAGATAAATGAAGATGTTGTAAAAAGCAGTTTTAGAACTGTGTTGGAATGTGTGAAAAAACATGACCTTACCCATTGTGAAGAACCATTCTGGTGACTTGAAATGATTCCTGTTCAGTCTTAGGAATGGATCAAGCACAAAAACTTAAATCTACTCCATTGATTTGGACAATTAACTGGCCATCAAAAAAAAAATTGTCCTATTTTGGGATGGGGCGGCACAGTGGTGTAGCAGTTAGTGCTGTCGCCTCACAGCAAGAAGGTCCGGGTTCGAGCCCTGTGGCCGGCGAGGGCCTTTCTGTGCGGAGTTTGCATGTTCTCCCTGTGTCCGCGTGGGTTTCCTCCGGGTGCTCCGGTTTCCCCCACAGTCCAAAGATGTAGGTTAGGATAACTGGGGGTTCTAAATTGACCGTGGGTGTGAATGGTTGTCTGTATCTGTGTCAGCCCTGTGATGACCTGGCGACTTGTCCAGGGTGTACCCCGCCTTTCGCCCGTAGTCAGCTGGGATAGGCTCCAGCTTGCCTGCGACCCTGTAGAACAAGATAAAGTGGCTAGAGATAATGAGATGAGATGAGACTATTTTGGGATAAAGGATTGGCAGTGGGAGGAGTACTCGATGAGAAAAGTAAAAATTTCCATTCCATTCAATGAGAAGAGTGAAAACCCCTTCCACTGCCATCTCTTAATCCCATCAGGTCATGTGATCAAAATGGTTTGACACAATAGGTAAGGTCATGTTTTTTTCCATACATTCCAACATAGTTCTAAAACTGCTTTTTACAACATCTTCATTTATCTGGTATTTGACCTTTATTTTGGTATTTGATTCTATTCAGTGTGTCTTGAAATTAACTCCTGTACTATTTTACTCCATTCAGAGCCCCAACCAACTCTGTTACATAATTACTCTGTAATTTTACTCTCTAAACTCAAAATCGAGCAAAATTAACTATTTTTGAGGAAAATACTTTTAACTCTGGAAAAATTGCTCAGTTATTTTTCCTGTGCACACACATCATTATACACACTTGCTCATCAGAAATAGAAGAAACATTTACACTTACTTGAGTTGATTTTCGGCTGGATTGAGTTGAAATAAAAAAAAAAAAAAACGATTGAATTGAATCGCTGTCCTGAATCATTAATTGAATCACTGTCCTGAGTCATCTGAAGCACATAAAATCTGCATGCCATCTTGAAACAAGTTTTACCTCCAAACAGATTGTTTAAACTATGGCTGACAGATTTTATGCTGTTTATGGTGGGTGTTGCCACTGTGAAAGAGAAACCAATCGAAATTGAAAGAGTGAAAGTGATCATGCCGTTACCATGTGAATAGACTTTTATGAATGTATAAGTGGGCGCTCAGCGCTCCGACTCAGGTGTGACTGAATAAGGTGACCTAGTTTTATGTTTCATCTAATTTAGGTACTTTAAAAATATACGGTATATTGTTATTTGGCAGTGGGTACATAGGAAAGTGTAAAGTTTCTGTCAGTATGTTTATCATGCTTGGATGATAAAAACTCGTTAAGATATTTATCTAAATATATGACCTATTCATTCTAAACCTGCTGAGCTTCACCGGCAAAGCTCTTGACCTCAGAGGGTTAAGTAAAGTCTATGAAGACATGGAGTGGAAGAATTTCAGTGGGCTGCACAGAACCCTGACCTCAAGCCCGTTGTGAACACCTTTTGGGATAAATTAGAACGCCGACTGCATCCCAGGCTTCCTTGTCGGACATCAGTGCCTGATCTCACTAATGCTCTTGTGGCCGAACGAGCAAATCCCCACAGCCACTCTCCAAAATCTAGTGGAAAGCCTTCCCAGAAGATTGGACGTTATAAAACCAGGAGAGGGGGACTAATTCTGGAATGGGATGTTCAAAAAGCATGCATGTCCATGGCTCCTCAAAAAAATCACACAAAAGGTGTCCACACACTTTTGGCAATAAAGTGTATGTTTTATGCTTTTATTAAAACCTTTGTGTATCCAGGTTTCCTTGTACTTCCTGATTTTGAATCACCACATCTATTGTGTAAAATGTAATCATGTTTGATTCATAAATCTGAATACAACTTTTTAATTTGAAATGTTATTTTAATTTCTCAAAAGGTATTCTTTACAGTCCCATATTTGTACTCCTATAATTTTGCCACACGACTCTCTAAATACCAGGATTGGCTTCAGCTAGCCACAAAAAAAAAGGTCGTTTTTGTAAAACGAAAGGTGATACAACTAGGCTATGTAGTAAATGTATTTATCTTGCCTGGTTCTTTCATCCTGTCTGTAGTTGTCCCTGCTAATAATTGTCAAAATTACTCCCTGTTTAAATGGTATAATTACAATTTAATTTACCACATCTGCCTGGAAAAATATACATCTGCCAGGAAAAATATATACGTGGCTGGGTACATAGAGAAGTGCATCGAGGATGTCACTGTTGAAAAGATCATAACCACGCGCACCAACCAGAAGCCGTGGCTGATGGCTGAGGTCCACGCCCTGCTCAGAGCAAGAGATGCTGCCTTCAAGTTGGGAGAGAAAGAGCCTCTCAGGTTGGCAAGGGCTCAGCTTTCCAAGGCCATCAGGAAAACAAAATGCCAGTATGCACAGAAGATTAACAACCACTTCTGTGATACGAAGGACCCCAGACGCATGTGGCAGGACATCCAGGCCCTAACAGATTACAGAATCACACCACATGCCACCAGCAGTGACGCTCATCTCCCTGATATGTTAAATGACTTCTCTGCACAGTTTCAAGCCTTGAACAACATGTGGGCATGCAAGTCCATGCCCACCCCTGAGGAGCAGGTGCTCTGCCTGGTTCCAGCTGATGTGAGGAGGATGCTATCCAGAGTCAACTCTCACAAATCTGTGGGCCTGGACAACATACAAAGGAGAGTGCTCAGGAACTGCTGGCAGGTGTCCTGACAGACATCTTTAACAACTCCCTGAGACAGGCTGTGGTCCCCATGAGCTTCAAAAAGACCACCATCATCCCAGTGCTAAATACAGTGGTGCCTGAAAGTTTGTGAACCCTTTAACATTTTCTATATTTCTGCATAAATATGACCTAAAACATCATCAGATTTTCACACAAGTCCTAAAAGTAGATGAAGAGAACCCAGTTAAAGAAATGAGACAAAAATATTAGATTTGGTCATTTATTTATTGAGGAAAATGATCCAAAATTGCATATCTGTGAGTGGCAAAAGTATGTGAACCTTTGCTTTCAGTATCTGGTGTGATCCCCTTGTGCAGCAATAACTGCAACTAAACATTTCTGGTAACTGTTGATCAGTCCTGCACACTGGCTTGGAGGAATTTTAGCCCATTCCTCCGTACAGAACAGCTTCAACTCTGGGATGTTGGTGGGTTTCCTCACATGAACTGCTCGCTTCAGGTTCTTCCACAACATTTTGATTGGATTAAGGTCAGGACTTTGACTTGGCCATTCCAAAACATTTAACTTTCTTCTTCTTTAACCATTCTTTGGTAGAACAACTTGTGTGCTTAAGGTCGTTGTCTTGCTGCATGACCCACCTTCTCTTGAGATTCAGTTCATGGACAGATGTCCTGACATTTTCCTTTAGAATTCGCTGGTATAATTCAGAATTCATTGTTCCATCAATGATGGCAAGCCATCCTGGCCCAGATGCATCAAAACAGGCCCAAACCATGATACTACCACCACCATGTTTCACAGAAGGGATAAAGTTCTTATGCTGGAATGCAGTGTTTTCCTTTCTCCAAACTTAACGCTTCTCATTTAAACCAGAAAGTTCTATTTTGGTCTCATCCTTCCACAAAATATTTTTCCAATAGCCTTCTGGCTTGTCCACGTGATCTTTAGCAAACTGTAGACAAGCAGCAATGTTCTTTTTGGAGAGCAGTGGCTTTCTCCTTGAAACCCTGCCATGCACACCATTGTTGTTCAGTGTTTTCCTGATGGTGGACTCATGAACATTAACATTAGCCAATGTGAGAGAGGCCTTCAGTTGCTTAGAAGTTACCCTGGGGTCCTTTGTGACCTCGCCGACTATTACACGCCTTGCTCTTGGAGTGATCTTTGTTGGTCGACCACTCCTGGGGAGGGTAATATTGGTCTTGAATTTCCTCCATTTGTACACAATCTGTCTGACTGTGGATTGGTGGAGTCCAAACTCTTTAGAGATGGTTTTGTAACCTTTTCCAGCCTGATGAGCATCAACGCTTTTTCTGAGGTCCTCAGAAATCTCCTTTGTTTGTGCCATGATACACTTCCCCAAACATGTGTTGTGAAGATCAGACTTTGATAGACCCCTGTTCTTTAAATAAAACAGGGTGTCCACTCACACCTGATTGTCATCCCATTGATTGAAAACACCTGACTCTAATTTCACCTTCAAATTAACTGTTAATCCTTAAGGTTCACATACTTTTGCCACTCACAGATATGTAATATTGGATCATTTTCCTCAATAAATAAATGAGCAAGTATAATATTTTTGTCTCATTTGTTTAACTGGGTTCTCTTTATCTACTTTTAGGACTTGTGTGAAAATCTGATGTTGTTTTAGGTCATATTTATGCAGAAATATAGAAAATTCTAAAGGGTTCACAAACTTTCAAGCACCACTGTAAATCAATGGTGATCTGTCTTAACGATTGCCGCCCAGTAGCACTGACTCCCATCATGATTTAAGTGCTTTGAGCATCTGGTCAAGAGACACGTTCGGCCCACTGATTATGCTATCTCCTCCATCCTGCACTGTTTTATCACATCTGGACACAAAGGACACATATGTTAGAATGCTGTTCAACAACTTCAGCTCAGCATTCAATACAATCATTCTCCAGCAGCTGGTGAGGAAATGCTCTCGGCTGGGCCTCGACACTCCACTCAGTAACTGGATTTTAGACTAATTGACAGAGACCGCAGTCGTGTGCATCGGCAGCAGAACATCAGACACCAACACGCTGAGCACACAGGTGACACCCCCCCCCCCCCCCCCCCCCCCCCCCCCCCCAAGGCTGTGTGCTCAGCCCATTGCTGTTCACACTGCTCACCCATGACTGCACAGCCAAATCGGAATCCAACCTCATTGTCAAGTTCGCTGATGACACAACAGTCATGGGCCTCATCAGCAACAACAATGAAACACCATACATAGAGGAGGTGGAACAACTTGTGAGCTGGTGTCACAACAACAATCTATCAAAATCAAAGTCCTTCCCACACCATGCGGCGCATAGAGCGGCGCCGATCTCCGTTTCCGTAGCCCTCAGCCTCTCGCCTATTCCATAGCTAGGGTTACAGTGGGGAGTTAGTCCTCTGGTAACTGTGAGAGTTTGACTCCCCACTCACATCTATATTGCAGCCTGCCTCGCCAGACGACAGTAGGTACCATTTTTAGGATGGTCTTTGGTATGACCCGACCGTGAGTAGAACTCAGTCTCCCGATCGAGAGGCAGACACGCTAACCACTAGGCCAACTCGCGGTCATCTCTTAATATAGACAAAACAAAAGAAATTGTTTTCCGAAGAGGGTCAGCTGAACCTCCCCGCCTGGCTACTCAGTGGCTCTGTAATAAAAAGTCAGAAGCACCAAGATTCTTGGTGTGCACAAGAGGCAAGAGGTTTTTAGACATCTAAGGGTTTTAGATGACCTCACCTGGTCGACCAACACCAACTCTGCTTGTGATGAAGGCACAAAAACAACATCACTTCCTGCAGAGGCCGAAGAGAGGTAGCCTTCCAACACCCATCCTCACTACCTTCTTCTACATAGGAACTGTGGAGAGCTTCCTAGCCAGTTGCATCACTGTGAGGTTCAGGAACTGCAAAACACTGGAATGCAAGACCTTACAATGCATAGTGAGGACAGCCATGAGGATTATAGGGGTCTCCCTCCCCTCCATCAAGGACATCTTCCAGGCATGTGGTCTACACAGAGCCTCTGCCATTGTAATGGATCCCTCTCACCCCTCCCACAGTCTGTTTGACCCTCCGTCATCAGCCAGGAGGTTTCGCAGCATCACGACCCACACTCCAAGGTTCTGCAATAGCTTCTTCCCCCAAGCTGTCAGAGCCCTGAACACCCTGGCGCCACCCAACACCTTACTCCCAAAACAACGTGCCTCCCCCATCCCACACCACACGCATAACAGAAGATGGACATCCCAAGCACCTGTGCTCTGTCACTCAAAGAAGGGACAATGGACATTCTATACACAAACTGCACAATGGACATTTAACACACAACTGTGCACAAGCCTCTCTACCTCTTCACAATCCTCACACCTGATTTAGCTCTTATATTCTTATTGTTTAATGCTTACCGTTTTGTCGTGATACTTGTTTGCACTGTCTAAGCACCTTAGTATGTTGAGAATGACATTTTGTTTTTCTGCATACTGTGTATTTGGAAGAATGACCATAAAGTTGAGTTGAGTTATGGGTATTTGGTGTACTATAAATAATATTCTATGTTCTCATAGAAAGAAGGCCCAAACAAAGGTAAAGAAATCTCCTGTGGCAAGCTGGCGTTCATTCTTCAATATGGCAAAATCCTCTACCACAGCCAAGCGCAAGCTGCTCCGTCATCCCAGTGAGCCCAATAACATGAAGACCTCACAGGCACTCTCAGGTAAGGCTTTTTCCATACACCATTTACTGTTCAAGAAGTATTGAATATTCAGATTTCTCCCCATTAGGTTAGGATTGACCGGCCCACCATTCATCTCCTTTTGCTTCTTTCTTGTATACAAATTGTTTTATGTACAATTCATTATCCTATAAGTGTCATGTGCCAGGTCAATCACAGATGCCAGTGAATTCATCTCATCTCATTATCTCTAGCCGCTTTATCCTTCTACAGGGTCGCAGGCAAGCTGGAGCCTATCCCAGCTGACTACGGGCGAAAGGCGGGGTACACCCTGGACAAGTCGCCAGGTCATCACAGGGCTGACACATAGACACAGACAACCATTCACATTCACACCTACGGTCAATTTAGAGTCACCAGTTAACCTAACCTGCATGTCTTTGGACTGTGGGGGAAACCGGAGCACCCGGAGGAAACCCACGCGGACAGTATGCAAACTCCACACAGAAAGGCCCTCGCCGGCCCCGGGGCTCGAACCCAGGACCTTCTTGCTGTGAGGCGACAGCGCTAACCACTACACCACCGTGCCGCCCTGCCAGTGAATTAGTTTATTAAAAATTTCCTGACATTGTGATGTATCTAACTTTAACAGTGAGTCCAACTGTTGTAACAAAAAGTGGAATGCAAGTTATTATTTTTACATAGGTAAGGCCCTGGTCACACTACAGTTTGTGATGGGTTTGCGAATACTTGACGATGAAACATTGGTAGCATCGCCACCAATTGTGTGATGCACAGCGAATGTTCTTCGAGCTTAACGAGTTGTATTTTAGTGTGTCTCCAACTCATGAGTGGCCAAAAACATTGCAAAAATTTTCAGTGCATGCATTGAAATTTGGTGGCGAAGTTTTCATCAGCAAACTAAGCGGTGAATACTTGCAAATGGGTTTGGGAATACTTCTAGAAGCTCGGGAAACCTTCATCAAGCCTCTTGAGATGCATTTGTCTCAAATCCATGGCCCTGATGGTTGCGAGAGCCTTATCAACACAGCAGCTCGGTACAGCCTAACCTTCACCGAGACTTAAAACATTTACATTCAGGGATCTTCCAGAGTATGTTGTGCAAGCGCTTGGGACCCAGTCATTATGGGAAACACCTGATGCTGATTTGAGTGCAATTAGCACATGCATATAAGGACGCTGTTTTCATAGAGACTTTGCAAGTATTCTGTCAGTTAGGCGGCAGTAGACGGATCTAAGTGCAGGAAGAGTGTTTATTAGCAGGCGTGATTATTTACAAAAACAAAGTAGTGTCATAAAGCAGATTATTTTTTTTGCGGTCTGGTTTCCATCAAATCGTGTGCTCTGATTGGTTTGCGAGTGGTCTGGAATCTTATGATACAGACCCCGGTTACGGACCTTTGGCGACTCGCTCGTTCACAACAACAAACATGGTAGCAATTTTTTGTCAACATTTATTTTCGCGTTTCTCAGCATAATAGCATTAATTGTACAGCATGGATAGCAATAACGACAGTGTTCACAGTGAAAGCGAGTTTTACTACCCTGATGAAGATGAACATTTCAGGAGGAAGCTGAAAACCTGTAACTGTTGCTAACGCCGAGATGGCTGAATCCTGAATAACTCAATTTTGTATAAATAGAGGACTACATAGGCGGCAAAATGTAGTTTTTTTTTCCTGCCATGGAAGGGCACTTGTATACCGAGGAGGAAATCATTTGCATTACAGCCGTGAATGAGGATTCAAAATGCCAGCTCGCCTTGGCTTTGTTTTCCCTTTCGGGCGCTCTCGTTTTCTGTTAGAATTTGATAAAGAAAAAAAAAAAAATATATATATATATATATATATATATATATATATATATATATATATATAATTTACCAGCTTAAGGTCGGTCTGTATCGTGAAATACCGTGACCTCGGCCTTGAAAATACAGACCAGAGGCCTCGGTCAGTATTTTCAAGACCTCGGTCATGGTATTTCACGATACAGACTGACCTTAAGCTGGTAAATAATATATTTGTATTTAACCAAAATCAGAAACATGTCAAGAAACAAACATGACCATTGTTTTCACAGAGGCTTTGCCTCTGTGAAAGTGTCCTTACATGCGTGTGCTGATTGAGCTCAAATCAGCATCAGGTGTTTCCCATAACAACTGGGTCCTGTGAGCGAGGGTGGCCACTCAAGCGCACAAAGGCATGACAGTCAAGTGTTTGCCTGCTGTGTGACCACAACTTTTAGCTCACCTGTACATTGCCATGCATCGTCACCAAAACGCCTCATTTTCATTGATAACCCATCGCAAAGCATCACGAGCTGTAGTGTGACCATAACTTAAAGGGGGGGGAGACTATGCTTGAACCATAAGGAAGGTGTTCAGAGAATACAGTCTCAGTTGGCATTTGACTATCAAACATACTGTTATGGAAGGTGTGCATATATTCTTAATAAAAGAGCCAGATAAAAATTGAGTAAAATGAGGTCATCATACAGAACATATTGAGGGAATTGATGAAGACTCATGATGAGATCAAAGTAGAGAATATATCAGAGCTACAAGTAATTGATGTATTCTCAGCTTCACAGCCCACTTTGCTGAAGAACCCTTTTGGGTGGGAATAGCTCTCTTTAGTGTAATTGTTAACATTGATCTCGTAAACCTGTCCTGAATTTTAAACTTGCATTGGGCTTCATCTATCTACATCAACAGCAACATGAACTGGGTCGACATGAAGTACCTTTAATTTTATGTGACACTTGGGCTAAAAACCATGCTTTATCCAGTCATGCTTTAGGTTCCTAGTAAGTGTAATGCACTAAGTGCATTTGGAATGATCAGATTTGTTTTTCCAGGTGGTAGAGGAGATACTGGAACACTACGATCATCTAAAAGTGAAGAATCTCTGTCATCAACCAATCTTGAGGGTAAAGTGCTATTTTGTTGAGTTAGATTTTTTTTTCTCTGTAACATGTATGATATTGGAATATCTGTTCTATATCAAGTAAATGAACATGTTGCCTACTTTAGGTGGATCAGCAATGTATAAAGCACGCAGGCCCCGCTCTACTAGTGTTGCCCTGTCCACTTCCTTCAATGAAGAGCTACTAAACAACCGAGTCCACAGGGACTCTCAGTTAAGCCATAAAGACAGGAAAGACACAGCTTTGTTCACCACTTGTGTGCCTGTTCTTATATCAACCCCACACTCTGCTGATGCAGATATTGGCAAGGCTTCTCGAGACTTTGACCCAGTTTCGTTTCAGTGCAGTTCAACGCCAATTGAAGCTTCTGCATCTGAAGAAAGAAAAAGAGGCAGCAGACGGAAGACTGGAGGCAGTTCCAGTGAATCAGAAACCTTGAAAAAAGTCACCCCTACAGGACCATCTGATGCAATCCCAACAGCTTCAGAGGACACAAATCATAAGCACTCAATGTCAGCGAAATTTGCAACAACTATTACAGCTAAAGAAAACCTGAAGTCCTCTCAGACTGTTCCTGTGGGTCTTATCCAAAAACCTGAGGTTGCATTAGAGATGAAAACTCTGTCTGTGCCTCCCGCTGAAGTGATCTCACCCCTAGTCAAGTCCAGTGAGTCAAATTGGGGACAAGATTGTCAAAACAAGCCTTCCTCTTTACTCCAGACAGAAGCTGAAAGCCTTGATGAAACTCACAGTGAGGAAACAAGAGCAGTGAAACAAACAGAATCGGGTTAGTCCAAGGGCTTTTGCCATGTAATGTTTACGAAGAGTGATCATCCTCACGTATTCATAGTGATTGATGGCATACAAGCCTTTTCTGCATCTTTTGTTGTTCATTTTTTTTTTTTTTAAATCTGCAATTTGCTGTTTCTATAAAGTGCAATTATGTCTTGTGGTTTGTTTTTTTCCCCTATTCTTAGGTGCTGTGACCTTTGACTGCACTCCAGGGCTGGTAAGATCAGTGTCCCTCATAACCTCCCAGCCTGCTGTAAAGAGTGCTGCCCGTATGTTGGCTCTGGCCTTGGCTGAATCAGCACAACAGGCCACCTGCCTGAGGAAACGAGGGAGTTCAGAACCACCAACTCCTGTTTCTCCAAGTCACCTCCAGGACCCACTGTCCATCCTACAGTGGCCTCCAAAACCTTCTCAACAAGCCCAAACATCATCTGCCAGTAGAGGACACTGCTGTGGCACCTGCAAAACTGTGGGCAAACCTTCAAGTGTCATCTCTACAGGAAGTTACACCGATGCTGGCAGCCTGCAGAGCACCTGTGCATGTCATGGCAGTGAGAGCGGACATAGCTACTCTGATGGAGGTGATGTTTCTGCTGAAAGTCACAAAACAAATTTGCCCCCAGAGGACTTGCCTGCTGTTAAAAATGTAGATACTGAGCAGGATGCTGAAAGCCATATGCCCTTGAGAGAAAACGTCCGCCATGTTGGAGTTGGTACAGATGGTGGTAGCCCAGAGCAAAGCTCTGAGATGGAGTCATACAAGAACCTGATGCCATCTCCCTCACAGACGGTGACATCGCTCTCTACCACTAACAGTCAGACAGCCAGGGCTTCTCTTCTCAACAAACAAGCTGCCAATGCTTCCAACTTTCGTGTGATATTAGCTGAAGCTTCTATGCCAGCCTCAGTGCATGATGTTCTTCCACAATCTCCAGTTTCTCCTCTGAATTCCGCTTACGAGTGCAGCCCCAAAGATGAGATGTTGAGGCCATCAGGTCAAACTTACTGGTCAGGTCCATTTGAACAGGCCAATTCCTTTCAGCCTGATTACCAAGCTAAGATCTTCTCCAAGGACCACTACAACACCCTGGCACCAAGGTCCCTCCACCAGTCCATTAAATACAAGAGTCAACAAAGGAACGAACACTCTCCCAGCTTCCTTTACCGACATGGTGGCCCAAGATACCCACCAATGGATGGTGCGTCTGTGTATCCCACTATTCGTAGAGTGCGCTCCATGCACGCGCCACCAGAGGATACATTCTTCTTCCCACATCCGTCTTACCAGAAGAATACTTACCACAGGCAAGTTCTCTCAGATATCCACCAAGTGAGGCCTTATTTTGAGGATGGTAAAGTTCAATATAGGTACAAGCCCTATTCAGGAGCGCAGTATAACAATCTGGATCAGTATCGAGTAAGTAGTCATGGATACGGCCACTCCTACACCCTCCTCAGGCGGCCAACCTATCCTGGTAGAGTGATGAGCAAAGCTGAGAACTATCCCAACATGCCCTATAGCAGAGAAGCTAGTTTTATAAAACAAGGCACTGGCCATTTTCCAAGAGCAAGAAATGTTGGTGTGTATGAGGGTTTTGATGCTGGATTATCAGGTCAACATTTCAGTCCATCTTTTAGACAAGGAAATATAGAAAAGAGGAGAATGCAAGATGTTGTCCCTCAGCCCCATCTTCAGAAAGAGAGCCAGAGGGGCCAAGAAACAATGCGCACTGGGAATAAATCTGATTCAACCAAAGATCTGCTTATTTCTACTGAAGGGGCTGATGGGAAATACAGGGTTACTATGGTGTCCCATTACTCCCCTGAACACCCACACTCTGAATCTAACATACCCCTTTCCACCCAGATGGAGAAACAGAGGAGTGGGCACAGTGCCAAACCTGCCCTGATGCTAAAGCAAAGTCGGTCCATGCAGAACTACATGCAGAAAACGCTTGAGGCCTTGCCACAACCTCGTAAGCTAACTCTGCAAAAAGAATACAGCTGCCCTGATTTTAAACACACCGATTCTTCTGAGCACAGCAGTGCTCGACTTCACAGCCAGGATAAGCTGATTAGGGTCCACGGCAGCCATCCTAAAGCGGATTTTCAGTACGCTTGGGTTAAGGGACATGATTTGCAAAGATCAGCGAGGTCACAGAGCATGAAAAGTCATCGGCAACCCAGACACACCAAAATGACACTGGAGCATGATCATAGATTTTCATATCCTGTCCAGAGCAGGCCAAGGACTCGTAGCATGTTTGCACCTTCGCGTACTGATTACATGGATGGTTACGTGTCTTTGCAAACCAAGGTACATGGCATTTTCCCAAACTACGGCTGCATGCCCCCTCACAGTAACAGACTGTACTCTTCAGCCATGGGCACAGGACGCTTTCTTCACTCTGAGATTAGGCCCGAGACAGAAATATATGCTGAATGAAGCTACTTGTGTATGGGGGGGGGAGTGTTATTTTATTCTTCAGAATCTATTATATAAAAGAAAGAGACGCATTACATGTATTTTAATATGGTATGAAATTTTACTTGTACATTATCCCATATTAACAGACATCAAATAACACGAGTGATGGAGCTTGGCGTCATCACGTTCACATCAAATCACTAAAAATTTTTATTAATTATGAAGAAATTGTCTAAATTATTTGTAATAGCTAAAATAAGTAATTTTATTCAGTAAGTCATTATAAGACATTCTTCAGCTGTTAGTAATTTCTTAACTATGAAATACATCTTCTGGAAAAAAATTTCAACATAAGATTTAAATGTATACTTGGTCTTAAAAGGTATTAATTAACTGATAAACCTGGTATTTCTTTGAGCTGCTTTGATGTTCTAACACAACACCAAGTGGCATCCAAGGACAGTTTCACAAATTCTTAATGTGCATTTTTTTTTTTTTAGGTTTTTTTGTGTGTGTTTTTATATAGTGACTTCAAAATCAGTGATGAATCTTGTCAACACATCGTCTGGTAATTTAAAGAGAAATAACAAATTTTAGACACCGTAAGGCCCTGATTTACTAAGATCCAGAATAATGTGGTAATTTGTGTGTGCAGTGGGGGGAAAATGTGTAAACGTAACATATATAAGGTCATGGTGAGTTCAAATCTCAAAGATTTCTGGAAGAATAAACTGAATTTGGAGGTACAATATGAGACGGGTTGAAATACTCGACATTCAATGTAATTAAATGAATCAAAGTGTGTAAATGTTAATAACTTTTCTTATGAAGGCTCTAAATGCCTTTAGCATCTGAACATGCAGTGAACATCTCAGATGACTGTGGTAATTTTGAAAAACTGATTAAGGCATACCTGGCGACTTGTCCAGGGTGTACCCCGCCTTTCGCCCGTAGTCAGCTGGGATAGGCTCCAGCTTGCCTGCGACCCTGTAGAACAGGATAAAGCAGCTAGAGATGATGAGATGAGATGATCAAGGCATAATGACGCAAAACTTTCTCATTATTAAGACGTAGTAAAATGGTGTAATTTTAACGTCTGGAAATGTAATAAATACATTTTCGTTTATATTCATTTGTGCATTCAATTGCTGTTCCCAAGGTGTCTTTTAGGTAAATCATGTTGCACTTGAAGCCATGGCTTAATGCTTAGAGAAGCAACTTTGGGAACAAAACGTTGCTGGTTTGATTCCCTGGACCAGCAGGAATGGCTGAAGGTGCCCTTGAGCAAGGCACCTAACCCCCAACTGCTCCCCCAGGCTGCTCAGGGTATGTTGTATATCGCTCTGGATAAGAGCGACTGCTAAATGCCATGTAATTAAAATGCATTGACACTGCCGTGTATTTTCCACCTTAAGGTATGATCTCCCAAATTGAAAATCCATTCAGGCAAAATATCCAAGACATGAAATTTTGCTCACGTGAACAGTATGGTCACCTTTCAATCACCTTTTTGTTGTTAATATAAAGCCTTTGGTAAATCAGGGCCTTTGTGCATCGCATACCATATTCATGACACTTGCAAAACACATTTTAGTTACAGGAGTCTTAATCTGTTCTTTGAGAACCGGTTTGATTATTGATTGGTACGTGTACCCAATCCTGACCAAAATTGTGCTAGCTCCATTTCTTGTCATTCTTCTTGCATTCGTTTTGCCTCAAAGTCATCAAATGTGTTCCAATTTACATTGTAGCTTTAACACACAAAAAGATGTCCTAAATGAAGCAGAGGTTGCTGTTTCAACTCTAATGTATAGAAGTCTTGTGGTGTTGAAATATATTTTCCTGCTGTTTATTGCTTACTGTACATGTAGTTGGTGGCTAGGCAAGCACTTTGATTAGACCCCGTCTGTGAAACAACCAGACACTTTAACAGAATGAATTTAATGACAATAACAATTTTACAACTTCAGTATGCAATGGAGAATTGAGGATACGGCTTGACTGTGATCCTGGAACTAAAATTCAGGGTCCTGAAGTTGAATTGACCATTAAATGGTTACAAATGGAGGTATAATGTAAATTCAGATATATTTATTTAAATGAAATCGGTCATTCTTGTGTAGTTGAACATGTGTAATGTTTATTATTCTAAGGGTTTTTATGTTGTCTACTCGTTTTTTTATGTTGTACTATTACTTTCATTAAATATTCAAAATGATAAATGTATCCTTTATCAAGATCATGTGTTTTACAAAACTACACTTGAATTTTAATGATTGTTTTCTTGACCCTATTTTTATTTAAATTAGTAAATTCAGTCTTGTACTCTCAGGTTGTGCTGATGAAAGCAGGATTAGCAGGGTATAAGCTATTACCTAACTCTAATGGTTTACAGGACGTTTATTTATCTGCTCATTCATGATCCAAATGTGTTGAACACTAAATGAGAACCTGCTGTAGGATTCACTTTCAGATAGCAACAGTAGAGTTCCTTCAATAACTGAACACATATGAGACAAAAAAAGAAATAATGGATTTATCTGGGTAAATTGCACACTGCCGATAAATGCTGGGAAAAATCATGCCGATGCGGGTCAAAAGCTTCAGGCAATGTTCACATCAAATATCCCAATGAGCAAAAAAAAAATCTCAGTGACTTTGACCGTGACATGTTTGTTTACGCCAGAGGGACTGCTCTGAGAATTTCAGAAATCACTGATCTCTGGGGATTTTCACACACAGCAGTTTCTAGAGTTTACACAGAATTGTGGGGTGGGGTGGGGTGGGGTGGGGGCAGTTCTGCAGGCAGAAATGCCTGGTTAACAAGAGAGGTCCGAGAACAACGATCAGACTGGTTCAATCTAACCAGAAGGTGATGGTAACTCAGTCGCTCTTTATAAATGTAGTGAGCAGAAAAGTATCTCAGAATGCACATCAAAAGGGAACCCGTTCTCTTCAGTGTGACACAAGATGGTGAGATATTAAAGCATACTACTTCACCTGTATAATAAAAAGTCAAACAAGTGTGCTTAAAGGGTGTTCAGTTTGTGGAGGCATATTTTGTGAATAAGAGTTCTAGGATGAATGCAGTGTTTGATTACAGCAGCAGCAGCAGACTGAGATTATCCACCAAAGCAAGGTGAGATCCATCCATCCATTATCCATAACTGCTTATCCTATGCAGGGTCGCAACTCCTGAGGAGGGTAACTATGGTCTTGAATTTCCTCCAATTGTACACAATCTGTCTGACTGTGGATTGGTGGAGTCCAAACTCTTTAGAGATGGTTTCGTAACCTTTTCCAGCCTGATGGGTATCAACAACACCTTTTTCTGAGGTCCTCAGAAATCTCCTTTGGTCGTGCTATGATCCACTTCCATAAACATGTGTTGTGAAGATCAGACTTTGATAGATCCCTGTTCTTTAAATAAAACAGGGTGCCCACTCATACCTGATTGTCATCCCATTGATTGAAAACACCGAACTCTAATTTCACCTTCAAATCCAAGAGGTTCACATACTTTTGCCACTCACAGATGTGTAATATTGGATCGTTTTCCTCAATAAATAAATGACCAACTATAATATTTTTGTCTCATTTGTTTAACTGGGTTCTCTTTAATTACTTTTAGGACTTGTGTGAAAATCTGATGATGTTTTAGGTCATATTTATGCAGAAATATAGAAAATTCTAAAGGGTTCACAAACTTTCAAGCACCACTGTAGAGACAACCAACCATTCACACACTCATTCACACCTACGGTCAATTTAGAGCCACCAATTGGCCTAACCTGCATGCCTTTGGATGGTGGAGGGAAAAACTCGAGCACCCAGAGGAGACATGCAAACTCCACACAGAAAGGCCCCCGTCAGGCGCCGGGCTCGAACCCAGAACTTTCTTGCTGTGAGGCGACAATGCTAACCACTACACCACCATAAGGTAAGATGTGAGTGTAAACTCATTTGAAGATGGATTGAAGTGGGATCATCCACAGCAGCAGAACGTTTGTCACAAGGAGTGAAAGCTTAAAGCAGGTGTAGCGTGTCAGCTTGAATCTGGAAGGTCCAGAGGGTCAGAGAAGCCATAGCAGTAGAAGAGTGTCAGGATCAGGCTGATGCCTGGATGAGAAACATGGAGGTTCCTTGTTTTACATCATTTACTGTGTGTATGTATGACTGTAATTCACCATCAGGGTATTTGGTGAAAGTAGAAATGATAGCTTACTTCATGTGTTTGTGATTTATTTTCAGCCCTGACTACTACTTTCTGAAACTACCATCTGCATTTGGGAGCACAGAAAGCCACACATTATAGCTCTGCTGAATAAATACAGCACACCGTGCAGTTGTGGGCCCATCTAAATATATCTGCTGGCAGCAAAGTAGCAAACTATTATACAGACTGAAACAGAAACAATATCCGCAAACAGTTAAAGCTAGAACAAGTAACCTAGGAAAAATGACACTAACATTAATTGAGTCCCATTTATCAGAAGAGCAATCAACTGATCTCAGAATATAGTATGCATACAGCACACTGCACAAATTATATTTTTTTTTTAATGTGGGTTATCCCTAAAAGTAGCTTCTGAATTATACTTCTTTGTTTAGAGAGCAAAATAAGTAATTTCCTGTTTCTTCTTTTTTTAAAAACTACAACCCCAATTCCAAAAAAGTTGGGACGCAGTGTAAAAATAACAACAGAATGTGATTATTTGCAAATCATGAAAACCCTAGATTTTGTTGAAAATAGTACAAAGACAACATATCAAATGTTGAAACTAAGAAATCTTATTGTAACATATTTCAAAAAGGTTGGGACAGGGGCAACAGAAGACTGGCAAAGTTGTTTAGTGTTTAAAAAAAAACAACAACAACAAACCCTAAGGTTAATTGGCAACAGGTCAGTAACATGATTGGGTATAAAAAGAGCATCCCAAAGAGGCGGCATCTCTCAGAAGTAAAGATGGGGAGGGGTTCACTGCTCTCTGAAAGACTGCATGGGCACACAGTGCAACAATTTAAGAATAACGTTCCTCAATGTAAAATTGAAACAAATTTGATGATCACATCATCTATGGTACATAATATCATTAAAAGATTCAGAGAATGGCGGCACGGTGGTGTAGTGGTTAGCGCTGTCGCCTCACAGCAAGAAGGTCCGGGTTTGAGCCCCGTGGCCGGCGAGGGCCTTTCTGTGTGGAGTTTGCATGTTCTCCCCGTGTCCGCGTGGGTTTCCTCCGGGTGCTCCGGTTTCCCCTACAGTCCAAAGACATGCAGGTTAGGTTAACTGGTGACTCTAAATTGACCGTAGGTGTGAATGTGAGTGTGAATGGTTGTCTGTGTCTATGTGTCAGCCCTGTGATGACCTGGCGACTTGTCCAGGGTGTACCCCGCCTTTCGCCCGTAGTCAGCTGGGATAGGCTCCAGCTTGCCTGCGACCCTGTAGAAGGATAAAGCGGCTAGAGATGATGAGATGAGATGAGATTCAGAGAATCTGGAGAAATCTCTGTATGCAAGAGAAAAGGTTGAAAACTGACATTGGATGCCTGTGATCTTCAGGCCCTCAGGAGACACTGCATTAAAAGCAGACACGTGTCTGTAGTGGAAATCACTGTCTGGGCTCAGGAACACTTCAGAAAACCATCATCTGTGAAAACAGTTCATTACTGCATCCACAAACGCAAGTTAAAACCAGATATAAACAATATCCAGAAACACCGCCACCTTCTCTGGGCCCGAGCTCTTTTACGATGGACTGAGGCAAAGTGGAAAATTGTCCCGAGGTCTGACGAATCAAATGTAGAAATTCTTTTTAGAAATCATGAACACCACGTCCTCCAGGCTAAAGAGGAGCGGGACCATCCAGCTTGTTATCAGTGCACAGTTCAAAAGCCAGCATCTGTGATGGTATGAGGGGGCATTAGTACATCTGGGAAGGCATCATTAATGCTGAATGATATATACATGTTTCAGAGCAACATGCTGCCATCCAGACAAAATCTTTTTCAGGGAAGGTCTTCCTTCTTTCAGCAAGACAATGCCAAACTGCTTTCTGCACATATTAAAACTGCACGGCTAAGTAGTAAGAGAGTCTGGTTGCTAAACTGGCCTGCTGGCAGTCCAGACCTGTCTCCCATTTAAAACATTTGGTGCATTATGAAGCACAAAATATGACAAGAGAGACCCCAAACTGTTGAGCAACTGAAATTGTCTATCAGGCAAGAATGGGACAACATTTCTCTTTCAAAACTACAGCAATTTCTCTCCTCAGTTCCCAAACATTTACAGAGTGTTGTTAAAAGTAGAAGTGATACATACAGTGGTAAACACACCCCTGTCCCAACTTTTCTGAAACAAGTTGCTGACATCAAATTCAAAATGAGTATATATATTTTCAAACAACAATAAAATTTCTCAGTTTCAACATTTGATATGTTGCCTTTGTACTATTTTCAATGAAACATAGGGTTTCCATGATTTGCAAATTATCATATTCTGTTTTTAGTAAATGTTTTACACAGTGTCCCAACATCTCATCTCATTATCTCTAGCCGCTTTATCCTGTTCTGCAGGGTCGCAGGCAAGCTGGAGCCTATCCCAGCTGACTACGGGCGAAAGGCGGGGTACACCCTGGACAAGTCGCCAGGTCATCACAGGGCTGACACATAGACACAGACAACCATTCACACTCACATTCACACCTACGGTCAATTTAGAGTCACCAGTTAACCTAACCTGCATGTCTTTGGACTGTGGGGGAAACCGGAGCACCCGGAGGAAATCCACGCGGACACGGGGAGAACATGCAAACTCCGCACAGAAAGGCCCTCGCCGGCCACGGGGCTCGAACCCGGACCTTCTTGCTGTGAGGCGACAGCGCTAACCACTACACCACCGTGCCGCCAGTGTCCCAACATTTTTTTTTTAATTGGGGTTGTAATTCAATTTGTCTTACTGTCCCAAAATGTAAACACTGCACACCAATGACTAACTGCTCACTTAAATGAGAGGATAGACATGTACCAAAATAGATCATGGTTTAAAGTGTTTTTTCATAAATAAACCAAGTTGTTTCTATATGTCAGCTGTATTTTATTGGTACCTTGCCAGAATGCAATGGCAAGTATTTGGTCTGTGATGTCCTAAATACCTGGCCATGTTACATCAGAAGTTCTAGCACACTGTAAACAAGCCCCAAGGCGTCACGTCTGTTCAGTTACCGAGTGCTCCACAACAGCGACACAGAGAAAGCTCAAATTTCATATGTAGATAGAGAATGTTTTCCTTTGAAAAATGACATGCAGCTTTTGTTGATATTCTTGCTATTTTCTTTATATAAAAGCTATTTTCGCACAACAGTCATACTATAGATACCAGCGTCTACACCACTAGGGGGCCTGAACAAAGAGACTATGATGAATAAATGATGAGGAACCTGAATGTTTACAGGGTTGAATCAATCGTATTCTAATTCCAAGATGGTGCAATGTCACTGACTATATCTGGTAAAAATGTCACTTCCTGTCACTCCCCTGTTGATTGTCAGTGCCAGAAGCAAAGAAATGGAAATCCCAGAAAGTCATGCTATAACTAAAACAAAACAAAGCAAGCAAAAACCCTTGCACAGTTTTCCCCAGGTTTTTGTTAAACAATGATCAAATATAGGTCAACCTTATCTCTAACAGAACACTGTAGGATCGGTTTCGGATGTTAAAGTCCTAGAACAAATACACTGACGAAGGTGCTGCAGATCCAAACCAGATCTGAAATAAGCATGAGAAATGTGATGCACAGTTGGACCACATGGATAAAATAATCATTAAACACTTTATGGATCTGGTCAGGAACTTCTGAGTGATTGAGGTCATATCTGGGAGAAATGATTTTTGCCTCCTGTGTTCCCTTGGAGGTGGAAGTCATTGGGTGGAACACAATAACATCACTCAGCATCTGACAAAAATGATCTAAGTAGTCAATACAGGCCAGTTGGTCCAGATTATTAGTTCATGTCTACATGTTTTTGCTCCAGTCTCAACCTTGCTTTGATGCTTCACCTGAATACTGCTGATTTATATGTAACATCTTTGGCTGTAATCATAAAGACTATTCCAGGACCGATACACAATATACTCACACAGAACACCCTTTCAACACAGTACTGTTTTACACCTGGATACTGTAATGATTAATAATCATTACAGACACAGGGAGAACATACAAACTCCACACAGAAAGGCCCCCATCGGCCACTGGGCTCGAACCCAGAACCTTCTTGCTGTGATGCACTAGCCACTGCACCACCATGCCGCCCTGTTTTGAAAATGTCTATTGTTAAAATTAACTGTAGTCTAAAGCAGTGTTTCTCAACCACTGGGCCGTGGCCCATTAGTGGGCCACAAAGCGCCATCTAGTGGGCCGTGAAATTTTTTTCAAGTTTGAAGCCAAATACTAAATAGTTCAGGATGACGTAGGGTCCCAAATCCGGTAGCTGGTTTGCCGTATACTTTTCAAGTGGAATAAATACATTTGTGGGTAAATTAAGAAGAACAAGTCTTTATTTTGTCACATTTAACCATACATGCACATAGAGAGAGAGAGAGAGAGAGAGAGCGCAGCGGGCTGAATAAATAAATACATTTGTGGGTAAATTATATGGATCTGTGATGCCTGCTGGAAGAGAAGAGCAGGGTGGATTGAGAATCGCGTGGCTGTGGTTTGTTTACACCCGATACTGAAACTTGTAGCGTTCTTGTAATCTTCTCAAAGATACATACGAAAAGCCCAGAAACTCCAGTTTACCCAGGCAAAAACGATACAGGATTTATCTTGTAGTATTTTGATCCCCACAGCTTTACGTAACTCAGCCACATATAAGAAGTTGTACCCCTCCATGCTCTTCCAGGTTTTCATCTGTGTGTCCGTGTAGAACAATGTCAGCAACACCAGGTAGTTTGAGATGTCAGGGAACTCAACGGATGGATAATTTTCCAGCTCATAATGAATGAATGAATGAATGAATAACTTTACTTAAACATAAGTTGACCGACCAGCACAGCTGGTGGGGTCATGCATGTACAGATACAAATAATTACAAATACAAAAAAGATGAAAAATATACACAATCTTTAAAAAAAAACCTTAAATCTGTCGATTATCTGTTATCTTCACATTAAGTTAATTAACAGTATGCATAACTATAGTCTTTGTATTTAGTTACAGCTACAATAGGGTCAAAATGTATTCTACTCATGTCAAATTTAGCTGGTAAATTTTTCTTTCGTGGGAAAAATCCTTTTTTGTTAGCGTGTAAGGATCTAATCCCATTGAGTGGTTTCTAGATCCACTTCTTTTGAGTGTACTTCTTGGTTTTAGTCACTTGCTTGTTTTCTGAACACAAACACGGAAATAAGTTCTTGTGTTAATGGACCAGATTCCACTTTTGGATCATTAATCCCTTTTGACTGAGAATGCCCTGCATGCATGGTTTGGCTTCTGGTACATCCATACAGTTTTAAATACAATACCTACAATTAAAAAAAAATGTTTTTATTGCATTTATTTAATTCCTGGGCTTCCATCTGTAATAGGGAGTGGTGTTGCATCCCATTAATACACTTTACAGTAGATTATTAGATTCTAATAGAATAGATGAGCCAAAATAATTGGGGATCTTTTTTAATGGGCCCCGACTCGTTACAAGTATGAATAGGTGGGCAGAAAAGGTTGCGAACTCCTGGTCTAAAGCGCAGCACAATCTGTAACGTACAGCTCATTTTTGCACGCTGTGTCTTCTTAAATTGGTGTAAAGCACCTGATGCTGTATTAGGTGGTTATTACGGCTTTGTTGTAATATATGTTGAAGGATTTAAATAAAATAAAAACTAAAAAAAAAGGTCTAAATCATTAATGATAGTTGTCATGGTTGCCTGTAATATTTTTAAGAGATGAAACAGCAGAGGGCGCCTTAGCACTGGAGGAGCTGGATGCTTCTTAATGAAACCATTAGATATACTGTAGGATTCTTCCTCACCTATGGTATGATGTACATCAAGACCATTTTATTTATTTATTATGTATTTTCATTGTAATAATTAATGAATCTTTCCATTTTGACTGTTGCAGCAGGGCTGCGACCACTGAACCAATGGGTTTGAGGCCATCTACGGTATTGCCTTTTACAGACACGCAGTATGAGAGAACCAGAAATGGAAAAGGTTTCCACATGGGATACTTGGTGTAAACACAGTCCAAATGAAAATAACTCTAGTTACATAACTGTGGGAACTGTTGGTTCCTTCTGACATTCTAGCAAACCAGTGATTCTCACCTCCCCTGGCATTTCGTAAAATAAAGCGCTAATTACATAACTAGCTGTGTTCCTTTAAACCCTGGATAATTGTCAGGAGTGGTGCAAATTACCTGGATACCATCTTGAGCGTGTGCACAGGCATGCTGAGCCCTTTCAGTGACGTAAGACTTAGCATTTGCAAAAAATACCTCTGTCATACTACCATCTGTCCCTGGAACTTTCTCAGCAAGTTCTCACAAGGTAGGTGTAGCTTCTGAATGAGAATGAACCCTGGATCTTATCCAGAGTTCATGGAGGTATTTCTTTAGACTTCCTGGAGTGGCCTTCAAATAATGCTCATGAGAAGGAGATGCCATCCAGCATCTGGTGGGCTAGGATCTGCTTTGATAAGGGATCCGCTTGTGACAAATGAACAGTTTGTTCAGTCAGATCAGGTGGCTGCTGTCTGGTCTAAAAGAGTACTATACCAGATACAAGGAACACTGCAAACTCATCTTCCTGGAGTACTGCAAATGTAATACTTTTTTTTTTTTTTTTGTATTCATAATATGTTCATATCACCTTGGGGTTAATCCTGGGTTCAACCAAAAGGTCAACCCAGAATCCTCTGGCCGTCAGTGCATGCCAAGTCAGATTATTACTAGATCATTCAATTCTTTTTCACTCTTCTAGCAATTGCTAGAAAAAAAGGGCATTTTTTTGGACATAACCATTTCAATTTGACTTGAATAAGCTTGTAAGGAGGCAGCTTAAGAATGAAATCCCACTCTGAGCTCTTGTCTCTAACAGCACAGCTCTGACAGGAGTACTGGCTGCAAGGCAAATCACAGGTTTATATTAATGCATTTGTTCTAATACTTTTCATTATTACAGCAACAGCTTATTCTCAGGTATAGCAGCCATTTCACAGAATATAATAAGACTAAATCTAATAATAATCAAATCAAAATTGTATTGTTCTTGAGGAAAAACAAATAGAAAGGCACTCAGGAGAGTGCATACCTCCACCAAGCCACATACGACACTCACTGGCCACATTATTAGGTACACCCATAGACCTGCTGTTTTATGCAGTTATCTAAATCAGCCTTGCTTTGGACTTGTATTGACAGCCCTTTACTCTCACTTCACTCTCCAGGATGGTGGGTTCAGGATGGTCTGGGTATCAGGTGGTGAACTGGGACTGGGTGTTGTATATTCCCTTGGGGTTTAGTAGGCCAGTGCTTCGGCCATCTTATCATGATGCCAACCAATCAGCCAGCCTACAATTCCAGACACTCTGGCTCTCGAGCCAGGGGAAGACCGAGAAGGAGATGGATTGATGGGGTAAAAGAGACACTATGAGCCCTCCAAGCCATCCGCCGTGCCACAGAAAGAAGGTTACATCTCCCCGTGACACCTCAGAGAAGAAGTGGACGGAAAAAGGAAAAGATCTAATCAGCCGATCCCTTGACAGCAGCACAATGCATAAAAATCATGCAGATACAAATCAAGAGCTTCAGTTAATGCTCACTTCAAACATCAGAATGGGAAAAATTGTCATCGCAAAGTGTGATTTTCTTTCACTGTGGCATGGGTGTTGGTTTGAGCCAGGTGGACTGGTTTGAGTATTTCAGAAACTGCTGATCTCCTGGGGTTTCCACACACAACAGTCTCTAGAGTTGCAGGTTAAATCCGGTCTTAGGTTAAACCTGTATTCAACCTAGGTAGAATTGGTGAACCACATTTTACCTTTGTAAAATGTATATTCAGCCTAGGTTCAACTGTCTGAAAAGGGATTTTTTTATGGGGTGTCGTAAAAAAGGGGCTTTTGTTGTTTTTTTTTTGGGGGGGGGTTTGAAATATATATTTATTTAAATAAATAAAGAAGAAAATGGAAATTGTCTTCTCTCACACGTGCTCTCTCTCCTCTTTCTACCCACTAATCTCCTCTCTCCGGTCCTCATCAGTTGAACTGCCTTCTCTTGATGTCGTACCTTCTCAACTATCTCTCTACAAACACGCAAGAAAGAAAAGAAAGCACAACTTTATTAATCACACACTTGTGAAATTCCTCTCTGCATTTAACCCATCTGAAGCAGTGAGCACACATGTGAGCAGTGAGCACACACACATACCCAGAGCAGTGGGCAGCCATGCTAACAGCGCCCGGGGAGCAGTTAGGAGTTAGGGGCCTCGCTCAAGGCCGTCCCATATTAACCTAACCGCGTGTCTTTGGACATTTGCAACAAAATAAATAATTTTTATTGAACTCATCCTCTCCAGATCTGTGAACCACAATGTTTACCACTACACTATGCAGGTCAGTGGCGGCTGGTAGTCTTTCAAACAGGGGAGGCTGGTCGGTTACGATATTTCCAGATTTTAAAAGAAAAAACATCAATTTTGCCCATACTCTTGCCTCTGATCTGGCTGATTGTTGGCAGCGTCACAAACTGTGAAATAACAGGTTCTTTTGGCCCATTAGCCTACTGTCCAATATACATGATGGTGGTGTTGGGGGGGTATATTTTAACATTTTATATTTTAAAATTGTGGCATGTTGTTTAAAAATTGATCATAATTGAAAGCAGCTCTTTGTCAGGAACCTCAGCAGTAGAGCTGGGTGCCACACATTTCATTCAATGACACTTTCCCTATATTTTACTTATTTTGACTGAGAAATGTTTTATTGAGGGGCGGCACGGTGGTGTAGTGGTTAGCGCTGTTGCCTCACAGCAAGAAGGTCCTGGGTTCGAGCCCCGTGGCCGGCGAGGGCCTTTCTGTGCGGAGTTTGCATGTTGTCCGCGTGGGTTTCCTCCGGGTGCTCCGGTTTCCCCCACAGTCCAAAGACATGCAGGTTAGGTTAACTGGTGACTCTAAATTGACCGTAGGTGTGAATGTGAGTGTGAATGGTTGTCTGTGTCTATGTGTCAGCCCTGTGATGACCTGGCGACTTGTCCAGGGTGTACCCCGCCTTTCGCCCGTAGTCAGCTGGGATAGGCTCCAGCTTGCCTGCGACCCTGTAGAACAGGATAAAGCGGCTAGAGATAATGAGATGAGATGTTTTATTGACAATTTTGATTACCCTTCACTTTTAATCCAGGTCTGTAGTGTGAAATGTTCTCGGCTGTGTTTTTGTTTAAAAATGTTTTCCAAATTGTAGCTGTGTTTAATTCATATCCAGAAAAATATATATTCCAATATAATATACTCAGCATAAACATTTTAAATAGATTCTATATTTTTGGTCCATCCATGACATATTACTAAAGTAGCCTATTTACTGTTGTTGATGTGGGTCACTTGCTGTTAGCCAATTCACTTTCTCGTACCAGGAGAGCTGAAAGGAACGAGTATTATTCCCTACCTTTTTCACCAAGTCAATTTGAGGCGTTGGTCTACCCTGCTCTTTAATTTTAATTTTTTCCTCGAAAGGAAGACTGGCAAATGGCTTCGCCAAAATTAAATCAGCAATGCTTGGCATCCGTGCACAGCTTTCTTGCTAGCTGACTAGCCCCCTCAAGTTCAGTCACTCAAATAAACGACATTTCTGGAACTAAGATAGCAAACTTGACAACACTATATTTACACTTTATTTACAATGAAAATATATACAAACTAAAAAAGCTGGTAGAAACCGTATGTAATGAATGAAATCGAAATGTAAGCTGATCTCTTACAATACACCACAGCACTTGCGAATCCGCATGGGACTGAACTGAAATTCACTGCTGCCTGTCTATAGTGTGAGGCTGGGAGTCCGTGGGCGGGCGTTTTCGCAGTATTTGTCCAATAACCGTCTTCCATTTTGAGATTGAAAAGCGCAGAGCTCCCAATGCCATTGAAGTGCACTGAGGCTGGGAGTCCGTGAGACTCCGTGGGCGGGCGTTTTCGCAGTATTTGTCCAATAACCATCTTGCATTTTGAGATTGAAAAGCGCAGAGCTCCCAATGCCATTGAAGTGCACTGAGGCTGGGCTGCATCGCGCTGTCACGAGGAGGAAAAACTCACGCACACATTAAAGTTATAATGGAATTATTTCACACTGTAGTTTCTATGATTCTGGATCTGAAATAGCAATGTTATAAGGTTGACTATAACATAAGCCTAGTGCAATTCATCCTACACGATGTTCGTCATTTTTAGAGGAGGCTGAGCCTCCCTCGTTGTCTTAGAGCAATCGCCCGTGATGCAGGTTAACATTGCAAGTTCTCCCATACCCTAACAAAAAGCTAACTGTCTCAAAACATACAAAAATGATAAATTTTACCTAGGTTAAGTATATATATATATATGTTGCGGCGACCTGCCACAAGGAGTGCCTGAACGCAGGCTCACATGATTGACAGCTGCCTCCGCCACTTCCTGCTACGCTGAATCGCTGCGCTACCAGCGCACGCACGCTGCGCTGAACAGGCAGCCAATCACAACGCTAGTTAGCAGGGCAGCCAATAGCAGGGCAGCGGTCGTTCTAGAACGCTAGGCAGAATTGACATTCAGTTTGTAACGAAGCAGCAGCGCAGCAGTTGCCAAGAAAACTTCGCTACTAACACAAACTTTACAGCACATCAGGGAAAAAAGGACAAAAAAGGCTACCGGTAAACCCACTGAACTTTTTTATATGCAAATGCTGCGCTCGCAGTAATCCGTGGGCATGAGAAATGTTTGTTCCTTACCTGTGATTGGTTTAATGTGATTGGTTTAAACTTCCTTTCTCAGTGGCGTGTAGTAAAAGATCTTCAGTTAAAGTGAACAAACTACCTGTGAAAGGGCTAATGGTTAAAATGGTTCTTAGTTTAAAACTGGTTTTCTGTTCATTTATATTTGTTCAGCAACATTACCTGAATGATTAAAAATGGTTAAAATATACTTAATTTACCTTATACATAAATATTTATATATTGTTGCCTAATTAACTTGGGCTTTGTTATAGAAAAACAAGCATTTATTCACACATGCTTTGTTGTAGAAAAACAGGCATTTATTCATACATTTATTTTATGTTTGTATGTTTAAAGGTTTTTCACCTTCTAGCTTCGGCTTCAAGCTCCAAGCTTCTAGCTTCTACTTCTGATTCTACCTCTGAATCTACTTCTGATTCTAACGTCAGTTCCACTGAAAACCAATAAAATACAAGAAGAGTGGAATCCTGTGTCCAAGTCCTTCCCTTTCAAGTGTGGGAAACCCTGATGCTCACATACACTTGACAATATATATTAGTGCTGTCAAGCGATTAAAATATTTAATCGCGATTAATGTCATAGTTAACTGGCGATTAATTGCAATTTAATCGCACATTTTTGTCACACGAAAAACCATTGTAATTCTCTTACCAGCATAAAAAAGTGAATGGGCTTGTTTTGTACCAATGTTTTTCTTATTGCAAAGCATAACACGTCTTGACACAGCCACTGCAAACTGAAACCTAAGCTGAGCACCAGGGCTCTTCGTCCCGAGACTAACAAGAGAACCATCTCATCTCATCTCATTATCTCTAGCCGCTTTATCCTTCTACAGGGTCGCAGGCAAGCTGGAGCCTATCCCAGCTGACTACGGGCGAAAGGCGGGGTACACCCTGGACAAGTCGCCAGGTCATCACAGGGCTGACACATAGACACAGACAACCATTCACACTCACATTCACACCTACGGTCAATTTAGAGTCACCAGTTAACCTAACCTGCATGTCTTTGGACTGTGGGGGAAACCGGAGCACCCGGAGGAAACCCACGTGGACACGGGGAGAACATGCAAACTCCACACAGAAAGGCCCTCGCCGGCCCCGGGGCTCGAACCCAGGACCTTCTTGCTGTGAGGCGACAGCGCTAACCACTACACCACCGTGCCACCCCAAGAGAACCATGAGTGAAGTAATCTACTGCTTGAGTTAGTCTATCAGAGAGACAGGTTACACAGTGACGGTAGGCTTGACATGCTTGATTATAATATAAAGTACACTATTATGTTAACTTTAAGTTGTTCGTTGATAAATATTGCATTGAATCTGATCTTTACTGTTTCAGCTCACTTAACAGATTTTGTACTTTTACACTTTCTGCCTGTTGATGCGTCGCGCTGTCCAATCAGAGGCGGCCAAATTTGCATATTACAGGAAGGATTTCTGGGATAGCATTGAGTTTACAGTTCAGAGGGATCTGGCTTCTTTAGACGCTGTCTTCTTAAAACTGAATAAATATTTAAAAAGAGCCAAATGAGCCAGTCTTTTGAACGGCTCTTTTCAAAGAACGGATCCCATCAAAGAGCCATAAATCCCATCTCTACTAGCGCACCCTGCCCGCGCTGGTTCTTTGAGGGAGGAGGGCCGAGGACTCTGGCTGTGCGGGGCGTGTCTAGCTGCTATCGTTTTTCTAAGCAAAGTCTCTGTTCCAAGTTCCTGGCAGTTTCAAAAGCTTATGAAAAACCTACATCATGTCACAGAGCGTTAATCTCGCGATAAAAAAAATTATCGCCGTTAAAATTGAGTCAAATTAACGCGTTAATAACGCGACATTTTTGACAGCACTAATATATATATATACACTTAACCTAGATAACATGTGGTTCACCAATTCAACCTAGGTTGAATACAGGTTTAACCTGAGAATGGATTTTACCTGCAACATTCACACAGAATACTGCGAAAAACAAAAAACACTGAGGGTGGAAATGCCTTGTTTCTTGTCACTTGAACCTAGGATGATACAAAAGCTGGACACCAAATTTCATCAAAATCCGTTAGCTACTTTTTCAGTTACGTTGGGAACAGACAAACAGAGTGGGAAACATGAGGTCCTCCAACACAGTTGGCAGAGGTAACAAACAAAAATAATTGTTGAAATGATGGATTCTATAAGGAGACATTTAATTCACATTTATGGAAGGAGTCTTGATTGTCAACGGTCTTTGTAACTTTTCCACAGTGGGAACGTCTACAAACCAAGCACATCGTATTTCACAGTTGACAACAATTTGCTATTTTTCTGTCTCTCCGAGAGAGAAAACAAGAGAAGTTGTTGAGAGAGCTGCTGGTAGTTTATAGCTGTTATATGATAATAGGAACTAATTTGTTTTATGGACATTTCACAACATTCAATGTAGCCCTAATGGATAAAACAGTAGCTTGATGTGTCATTATTTTTAATAAATAAAGTTGGCAAGCTGCTGGGTAATAAAATGAGAATATAATCAACTTTGTAGTGGGAATAGTAACTCAGCTTTGCTCTAGGCCACATCACACCACACAAATAATATTGATTATTTTTCCTGTAACAGCATGCCAATCATGTTTTTCTTTCCCCTTTACACAGGTACTACAATAAAAATTAAAGCTAGACGGCCTTTCGGTTTCATAAAATCAGTGAAATTTAGTTCCCTCTGAAATGTGGTCATTGTGATATATGTTCATTTCTATAATATCTCACAAAATATCAGGCCATTCTGTGGCTGGGAAGTTATTTAATTTGAGGGGATTAAAGCAAATAATGTGCATGAAATCGCTCGCTTCACGCAGTCAAGCAGACAGAGGAAGTCCGTGTGTGTGCGCGTGCGCAGGTTTACCTTTGAGCGTGCACTGACAGTTCCATCATTCTGTCGCTAAACGAACAGCTGATCACACCGAGGTGCTCGCTGACCGCCGATATTTATTAGTTTGGTCCTGCATTTGCTTTCCTTCGTATATAACATAACGTCTTTTCTTCTCGCTTTCTGTTACTGTAGTTGGTCTTTCACATTTCATTCACACACTCACGTCCTCCATTTTTCTCTCCTGTTTCAAATTTGTATCCCACAATGCCTTGCGTGAACAGAGAAAGCCCACCACATGATGCATGACATAGTATCTTGAATTGGGTCATGGTGAAGCAGGAAAAAACAGCGGAGAATTTAGGGCCACATGGAATTAAATTTATTAATTGTTCCATTTTTAAAAAATGATAAAATTGGAAGTCTGTGATTCAAATTCAGTAGCTTTTGTTCCACTAAACAAAAACAACTGGGTGTTGGGGAAAATTCTTTTTATGACCTACGCTTGAAAAATCTGAAAGGCAGTCTACCTTTAAATAATGACAGTCACCAATACTTCACTCCACACATTGAGGATGTATGGAGCTATTTGTAACAGAAGTCAAGATGCCAATTTATGGTTAGCTGGTATAGTTTTTTTTTTAATATTTAATGACCTAATTAATTTAGGATGCCAATCTATGCCATGTGTAATGTGTAAAATTGTTAATTTGCTATAACCCCCTTCCACATGTTTAAGCATTGTTGTTGTTTGTCTTTGTTTTTATTAAATCAAAAGTAATTAGCAAAAAAAAAAACCAATTTGCAACTTTCATGAATATACATGAAAAATACCTCAGTAAAAATAACCGCAACAGACAGAGCAAACTGTTGCCCTAATATACTCCTGTTACTGAAGTGCAGTCTTAAGTGGTAGCTAATGCTAGTCACAGCCATCCAACATGCACTAACTTGACATTTTTTGGAGGGTAGATATTTAGCTATATTTAAAAAAAAAAAAAAAATCTATATACAGAGCATGCGATCCAGTTGACTGGTGACCTGCCCAGGATGTACCGCACCTCTTCCCTGAAGTCAGCTGGGATTGCCTGACCCTGTTGGATAAGATAATAGATGGATGGATGAATGTATATACAGTTCGTATATTAGTGGCTCAACTGTTACTGAATGTTATCTTCCTACATTGCCTGTTGTGGAAAGGAATAATTCTTCACACACACACACACACAAAAAAAAAAAAGTGTCGTGCATGTTTGTCATTCGGAAGTCAGAAAGGAATTTTTGCACGGTCTCTAACTCTGAAATCAAAAACATCTTGCAAAACCCCAAACCTTGTTAAACAATACTTACAGTTGTGGTCAGAAGTTTACATACAGTGACATGAATGTCATCTTGGATATGAATGTCATGGCAATATTTGGGCTTTCAGTAATTTCTTTGAACTGTTCTTTTTCTGTGGCAGAATGACTGTACAGCATACAGCTTTAATTTTAAAAAAAAAACTAGAATTTGGTTCACAAGTTTTAATTTTCTTTGGGTTTTCTGAAATCAACACAGGATCAAAATTATACATACAGGGCCAAAAATATACATATGCTCACTTAGATTATTAATTCAGAGGTGCTGAAACTTTCAAAATGTCTCTTATCTGCCAAGGCCTCTTAACTTCCTGTTAGTGATCATGATTGACTACAGCTGGTAGCTTCTCTGTGCCTTCATAAAAAGGGTTTGTTTACAGCACTCATTGGATTGACTGCCACACAGTAAAATGGGAAAGTCCAAGGAACTCAGTGCAGATCTGACAAAGAGGATCACAGATATACACAACTCCGGAATGTCTCTTGGAGCCATTTCTAAACAACTACAGATCCCAAGATCAGTTCAAACAATTGTATGCAAGTTATTGTGAGGTGTAGTCACTTTTCCAAGCCACTTTGCTTCAAGAAACCCCAAACTGTCACCCTCAGCTGAAAGGAAATTGGTTTGGATGGTCAGGAGCAACCTGGGAACCACCATGGCACAGCCCTGCCATGAACTGGAAGTTGATGGATCACTGTCTACAGTTCAGATCACCATGGACTAAGAAGCTGCTATCCAAGAAATAACCCCCTGCTCCAAAATTGACACCTTCAAGCTTAACTAAAGTTTGAAGCTGACCACACGGACAAAGAAAAAGCCTTCTGGAGGAAAGCTGTATGGTCAGATAAGACAAAAGATTGGGTTGTTTGGCCACAATGACCAGCATGTACAGAGGGACACTGTACCCGCGGGTGGTAGGATCATCATGCTCTGGGGCTGTTTTGCTGCCAGTGGAACTGGTTCATTGCACAAAGTGGATGGAATAATGAAGGAGGACGTCCTCAGAATTCTTCAGCATAAACCATCAGAAACTTGAACACGACTTGGGACTTACAACAGGACAATTAACCCAAACACGCATCAGAGCTGGTTGTGGAGGATAAAGCAGGCTAACATTAAGCTTAAAACAAGTCCTGACGTCAACCTGATCGAAAATATATGGACCGTGCTTATAAGTCGAGTCCATGCCAAGAAAAAAAAAAAAATTAACTGAACTCTACCAATTCTACCATGAAGAGTCATGAAATAGCCAACCAGAATTCTGCCAGAACCTTGTTCATGGTAAACAAAATTGGTCAAGGTGAATCTTGTAAAGAAACATTTTACCCAAATGTTAGGTGTGCTGTATGTATATTTTTGACCCTGTATACAGGTAGTCGTCGACTTATGACCTATGCGACTTACGACCAATCGACTTTACGACCGTCTGGTTATGACTGGCAAGTGTTTCCCAGCTGAGCTAGCTGAGCGTACAACAGTTTCTGCCCCAGCTCCCGGCAGCGCCTCTTGCCGCGTACAACAGTTTCCGCCCCAGCTCCAGGCCCATGCGCAGTCTCTCTCGCGCACCCTTGCGCACTCCGTCATACAGTTTCCGCCCCAGCTCCAGGCCCATGCGCAGTCTCTCTCGCACTCCCTCGCGCACTCCGTCATACAGTTTCTGCCCCAGCTCCTGGTTTATGAAATGGCTCCCGCCAGCCCGAGCGCTGCAACAGCTGATGATGATGTAGACGACCTACAGCCAAGCACCAGTGATGCCAGCGGTCACTAAATTTTGTATTTTGCTATGTTTTACATTTGTATTTTGGTATGTTTCAAACTAAAATGTTTTCTATTTTTCACACCTGTATTTCGTATTTTTTGTTTTGCACATATTAAACGAATTGTACTGTACGCAGTGTAGTATGCAGTGCTTGATTTAAACCAAATAATGAGTCAAGGTAATGAAATAAGAAAACGTTGATAAAATAAGACTTTAAGATGATTACAATATCATTACACATCACAATATACTTACGTTCATTTAACATAGGCCGACTTACGACCAGATCGGTTTACGACCAGTCAGTCGTAACCAAACGCAGTCATAAGTCGACGACTACCCGTATATAATTTTGATCCTGTCTTGATTTCAGAAAACCCAAAGAAAATTAAAACTTGTGCACCAAATACTAGTGAGGTTTTTTTTTTTAAATTAAAGCTGTATGCTGTACAATCATTCTGCCACAGAAAAAAAAATAGTTAAAGAAATGACTGAAAGCCCAAATATTGCCATGACATTCATATCCAAGATGACATTCATGTCACTGTATGTAAACTTCTGACCACAACTGTACCTATGACTAACAGTAATGTTGTATAAATAATTAATAGCAGTAAACAGGAACAAACCATCCATCCATCGAGGCTCCATCCATTATCTATACCATTTACCATCAGGGTCATGGGGGAAGCTGGAGCCAATTCCAGCTGACTTCAGGTGAGAGGCGGGTTACACCCTGGACAGGTCATCAATCTATACATGGGTTGCATCCGACGTCACATCCGCCTCTTTAGATATGCAAGACATGAAGTGGTGGTCAGCTAAGCTCACTGTTCACAAAGTGGTACTATCACTGGAATGCTTTGTTAGTCATTAAAATGCCCTACACTTGTGTTCTTTCGCACTGTTTGAATCAAACAAACCATGAAACTGATACAAGTTTCTTCTGATTTCCCCGTGAAGTGATAAGGGTGAAAGAGCAAAAGATTTCACCAAAAGACAATGACAAAGTTGGCTCTTGAACCTTTCGCTGCGATGGAAGGTAGCGAAGTTGAAGAACACGACAAAGAGTTTGCAGTGATCACTTTGTGAATGGTTTGTAAATGCCTCTGATTTATTTTGTTTGGATTCACAAATCACCTTTCTTGCCATTTTCTGTTATTTCGTGACGTTTTGAAGTTCAGGAGGTGCTTAAGTCCTCATGTGTTTGTTTACTGTTTGATCGTGGTCACCATATTGTAAACTAATGTGTATGTTTTCACTTTATTTTTCACGATGTCCTAGCAATCTTTACAAGGATGTAGGATTGTACACTTTATTTATCAGGATGTAGATCGGGCTCCAACACTGAACTAGATCAATAAGATAATCGAGACAATCGACGTAAACAGAAAAGCAGAGCTCACGAGTTAACAGCATGAAACTGTTTCCCTGGCCATGCAGTTACAGTGAGCCATGATAAGTTCTCCATCCTATTTCACCAATCCCCAGGTCTTTAAAGAGGTTTCTGTGGATCTTTGTGAATGATTTAGCTGGAAAAGAAGAGCAGGGAGGATTGGGAATCGAGCGGTTGTGATTTGTTTATACCCAATACTAAAACTTGTAGCCAATCCAGAACCTTCTTGTTGTGGTGCTAACCATTGCACCACCATACCACCCCAGTAAGAAACCAAAGAAATATAAAAGTCAATATTTGGTGTGACAAGCTTTTAGAAATCATCAGTAGTCTTAGGCTGATGATACACGGGGCAACTTTTTGGGCAATGTTGCCCGGCAATTGCACTTTGACACTTTCCCATTGACATTGAGCAACATCTTTTCTATCTGAACAATTTTGATAGTTTTGGGCAACTTTAAGATCATCCAATCAGAGTGCTAGCAGCAAATCACATGCCCACCTGAGAGCTTCTGATATTTCCAGCAAAGATGGCGGCGTCTCCAGCAGTGAAACGAAGAAAAAGAGACAACATATCTTTTTATGGCGGTAAATTGTCATGTGTAAAGCCAAACGCTTTGGAACATGCTAGGTGCTGAAGAAAGTCCATATGGCATTACCCGGTACTCAAAATGGCTGGCGGTCATGCTGAATGCTGTTTTCCACTCATCATTCCTTTTGATTCTGATGAGACTGTATGCACTGCGCAAGTCGAGCTTAGAAAAGCTCTTGGTCAATTTGAGTTGTTTCAAGGCTGCTGGGACAAGAGGGAGTGGATACGGGTACTTGACTGACACTTGGTTCAATCCTCTGTAGTCGATACATGGGCAAAGACCACGGCATTTCTCCACAAAGAAGAATCCTGCTGAGGCTGGAGACTTTGAAGGATGGATGTAGCCCTGTTTGAGGGCTTCCTGGATGTATTCCTCCATAGCAGCTTCCTCATTCTAAGACAGAGGGTAGATGCACCCTCTTGGTGGTGATGTGCCCGGCAGTAGGTCAATAGTGCAGTTGTATGGCCTGTGACGTGGCAACCCGCACGCCTTACCCTTACTAAAAACCTCCTTGAGGTCAAGATAACATGCTGGGACATTGCCCATAGAGTTGGGCATAGGACTCTCCACAGAGGTGGAGGCGAGTGTGAAGAGGGGTTGTTGGCAAGTAGAACTTCTGGATGACAGCGCTGCTGAAAAAAAGTTCCCCTCTGCTCCTGAGTCTATGAAAGCAGAGAGGATGTGGGTGGAAGAAGTCAACTTTAACAACATTGGAACCTTGAACGACTTGGAATTAAATCTGCATGTGGGACTAACATGATGTGCAGGACACTCTGCAGAAGATGGATGAGGACGATGAACGGGACAGTGGCTGAGCTGATGTTCAGAGCTTCCACAGTAAAAGAAGAGTCCTTCCCTTCTCCTCTTAAAGCGTTTGGAGCGAGTTTACTGGGTGCATGAGACTTCCATGGCGGAACTGTCCTCTGGGATCGGAGCCGGATTTACAGCCTCCTGCAGGGAGGGTCAATGAGTTAGGAGATTGCCCAGATGAACTGCGAGGTCAATGAGAGAATCCAGTGTCAACTGTTCATCTCGGCAGGCGAGCTGACTCCATATCTCAGGGTACAGTCCTTTGCGAAAGACAGCCTTCAGAGCAGATTCATTCCATCCATTAGCGGCTGTTAGCATTCTGAATTCCAGAGCATACTCTGCTACGCTTCTGTAACCTTGTGACATGGTGAGTAAACTTTCACTTACTTCGATGCCTTCGGGTTCGTGGTTGAAAGCTCTTTTGAATTGAGTGAGAAACTGTTCATAAGACTTCATGAGTCTGCTGCCATTGTTCCAGATGGCACTGGCCCATCGAATGGCTTTACCCATGAGAAAGGAGAGGAATTTAGCAATCTTGTGCTCATCAGACATGTTAGGCTTGGCAGCGAAGTACATGACGCATTGGAGGAGGAAACCCTTACATGCGAGCGGATCTCTGGCAAACTTCTCCGGAGCAGGAAGTTGTAGTGCTGGGCTCAGAGATGGTTCGGAGCATGGTAGGAGGGCCTGCGACATCACAGTTGCTAATTGAGACATCCTTGTGTTGAGGTCGGCTAGCATCTGCTGATGTTCTCCTAGTAAGTGTCCTTGAGTGTTGAGAGCTGTCTGCTTCACCTCTTCCACTACATCCATGTTGGCGAAGTATCCTGTCACGGTGCAGGCACCCACAGACGTATGCGCAGAAGAGGAGCATAGAGCAAACAGTGAGCAAGCCAAAACATGAGATGAGAATCAGAGTCGAGGGACTAGCGATGGTCGGGCAAATGGCAAACAGGACAAACAAGAGAAGACAAAAGAGTAAATGTGAAAGAGGGAAGCAAAGGTCAGAAAACCGAGAATCAGTCAGAAGAACCAAGGCTTGGTATGAACTGAGGATAGCAGAACAATACTTCAGAATGAAGTGATGTGAGAGTGAGGTTTAAATAGGCAGAGGGACTAATTAGAGTGATGAGTGACAGCTGTGGTTAATAGTCAGGAGACAGAGGGCGCTGTGAGTTTTGGGAAGTGTAGTTCAAGGAGTCCATGTTTGTAGATGATATCAGCAGGTTTACTGACATTGTCTAACACTGTCTGATCTAATTCCAGACCATACTCTGCTACGCTTCTGTAACCTTGTGACATGGTGAGTAAACTTGACTACTTGTCAACACACACAGCATGACTACTTGTGGAACCCGAGGGTGAAACAGTACAAACTTCGGGATGTAAAAAAGAAAGAAAGCCTTTCAGGAGCTCTGCCATGCCATTTTCCTCCTCAGCAGCCATCTCCTGGTCCATGCCCTTTTTTCTTTTTTTGCTGAGATGAGAATTAAACCATTATGTTTTTGTGATGTTTGTGTCAGTTATTAGTTATAGCATATTATGTGATTGAGGCTGGTAGCATTTTTAAAGAGATTTAAAGTGTTTATTATTAACAGAATAATGTGTTGATTGACTTATAAATGTCAAAATAATGGCAAATTATCTTTTGACCAGAATATCTATTCAGTTTTGTTCCAGAAGTGATACTTACTTGAGTGAAATAAAGGCTGAAGCCGAGACAAAAGTGACAGCTGCAAATGTTTCAGTGTCCATCTTTGCGGTGTCTGTGTCCCTGGCAATAGATTTGCTCATATCTGATTGGTTGTTGCCAATTGTCTGTTGCCCTAATTAGTTGCCCTGTGTCTCACCTGGTTGCCCGTTGCCGGCAACATTGCTCAAAAAAGTTGCCCCGTGTATCGTCACCTTTAGGAACATTTGGTAATAGGAATCTAGGAGAATCTGCTACAGTTCTTCTGAATCTGACACATTTGCAGTTCTTCTTTACTTTCACGCCAATATTTTTCCTGTACCATTTAAGTTTCTGGGTTTTTTGGGTTTTTTTGTTTTGTTTTTTTGTTTTGGAAAAGTAATGTTTGGAAATCTAAAATGTATTTGTAACACTTCTAAGGAAGGGTGGAGCACAGAGGACGGCAGGACAGAGATCAGGTTCAGCAACAGGGTTTTTATTGCCACACTTTTCAGTGAACAACTTTTATACTGCACAGACACACACACACAACCGGCGTCTGGTTCAGGGATCAGCTCCTCTGCTCTCTGCTCTCCCTCCTTATATAGGGCGCGGTCACTGGGAAGACACACATAAACACAGGTTAATTGACATCAGGTGTAGTGATTCTGCCACTTACCTTCCCTGACTCCGCCCTCCTGTCACAGACCGGCGCTTGACCATGCCCCCGCTGCCACATACCCCCACTGCCCGACTCAGGCCGGGCGGCCGTCCGGCCTGCAGCCGACTCCCCCCCCCGACGGGAGAGGAAGTCCGCCACAACCATCTGCGCCCCCGGCCTGTGGACCACCTTGAAATTGGAGTGCCAGATACCAACGGGTGATCCGCACGTTGGCATCCTTCATGCGGTGGAGCCACTGGAGGGGCGCTTGGTCCGAACTGAGGGTGAAAGGGCACCCCAGCAGGTAGTACCGGAGGGCGAGGACCGCCAACTTGATTGCTAGACATTCTTTTTCTATGGTGCTGTAGCGCCCCTCATGCACCGACAGCTTTCTACTGATGTATAGGACTGGGCGGTCCTCCCCCTCCACCTCCTGGGACAAAACCGCCCCCAGCCCTCTGTCCGACGCATCGGTCTGTAATATAAAGGGGAGAGAAAAGTCAGGGGAGTGTAAAAGTGGCCCCCCACGCAGTGCAGCCTTTACCTCAGAAAAAGCCCGCTGGCATTGCTCCGTCCACTGGACCGGATCTGGTGCCCCCTTTTTAGTCAGATTAGTCAGTGGGCTGGTGACTTCCGAATAATTAGGTATAAAATTCCGATAGTAGCCAGCCAGCCCCAGGAACTGTCTCACCCCCTTTTTGGTCTTGGGCCTCGGGCAGGCCGCAATCGCTGCGGTCTTGTTAATTTGGGGACGCACCTGCCCGTTGCCCAAGTGGAAGCCCAGATACCGTACTTCCACCCGCCCAATCGCACACTTCTCCGGGTTGGCTGTGAGACCCGCTCGCCTCAGCGACCTAAGGACGGCCCTCATATGTTCGAGATGCCTCGGCCAGTCATTACTATAGATGATAATGTCATCAAGATAGGCGGCCGCATAGGTGGCGTGGGGGTGGAGGACCCTGTCCATCAGCCGCTGAAATGTAGCGGGCGCCCCAAACAGCCCGAACGGAAATGTGATGAATTGGTGTAAACCGAATGGTGTGGAAAAGGCCGTTTTTTCTCGGGATAGTGGAGTCAAGGGGATTTGCCAGTATCCCTTCGTCAGATCCAGTGTCGAATAAAAGCGAGCAGTGCCTAGCCGATCGAGCAACTCATCAATACGAGACATTGGGTACGTGTCGAATTTAGACACCGCGTTGACTTTTCTATAGTCCACACAGAACCGGACCGACCCGTCGGCCTTGGGTACCAAGACCACCGGGCTGCTCCAGTCACTGTGGGACTCCTCGATGATGTCCATTTCGAGCATGGCCTCGAGTTCTTCCCGAACCACCTTTTTCTTGTGTTTGGGTAGCCTGTAAGGGTGGCTACACACTACCACCCCCGGGGGCGTCTCTATGTGGTGCTCTATGAGGTTAGTATGACCGGGCAGGGGCGAGAACACATCCGAAAACTCGGTCTGCAACTGGGCGACCTCTGCTAGTTGGGTCGGGGAGAGGTGGTCTCCACAGGGGACTGGAGGGGTACGTGATGCCAATGCCCCTTTTTGAACCTCCGGCCCCAGCTCCGCCTTCTCCAGAACCACCGACACCAATGCCATGGGGACCTCCTCATTCCAGAGTTTAAGCAGATTGAGGTGGTAAATCCGTAGCGCCCCACCCCTGTCCGTTCGCCTCACCTCGTAGTCGACATCCCCGACTCGCCGTGTGACCTCAAAGGGTCCTTGCCACTTGGCGACCAATTTGGAGCTCGACGTGGGCAACAGTACGAGTACTTTATCTCCTGGTGCGAACTCTCTAAGGTGCGTACCCTTGTTGTACAGGCGGGTTTGCCATTCTTGGGCCTGCCGCAAATTCTCCTGGGTTAGGCGGGTGAGGGTGTGGAGTTTTGCGCGCAGGTCCATAATGTATTGAATTTCGTTTTTGCTTTGTGAAGGCCCCTCCTCCCAATTTTCCCGCAGCACATCTAGAATGCCGCGCGGCTTACGCCCATATAATAATTAGAATGGGGAGAACCCCGTGGAGGCTTGGGGGACCTCTCACACTGAAAACAGCAAGGGCTCGAGCCACTTATCCCAATTACGTGTGTCCTCACTTACGAATTTTTTAATTATATTCTTAAGGGTACGGTTGAACCATTCAACTAAACCGTCTGTTCGTGGGTGATACATGCTGGTGCGGATCGGCTTAATACCCAATAACCCATACAGTTCGTTCAATGTTCGTGACATAAACGAGGTGCCTTGATCCATCAGAATCTCTTTCGGGATTCCAACGCGGGAGATGACGCGGAAGAGTGCCTCCTCAGTACTGTGTGCTGAGATATTGCGCAGAGGCACTGCTTCCGGGTATCCCGTTGCATAGTCCACCAGAACTAATATAAAGCGGTACCCTCGTGCTGACCGATCTAATGGCCCGACGAGATCCATCCCAATTCTTTCGAACGGGGTCTCGATTAACGGTAGAGGGCACAAAGGCGCTTTTGGAATGGCCACTGGATTTACTAACTGGTATTCGCGGCACACCGTACACCACCTACGGACATCACTGCGAATCCCCGGCCAATAGAATCGGGCCATTAATTGGGCTAGTGTCTTATCCTGCCCTAGGTGTCCAGCCATGGGATTAAAGTGAGCTGCCTGGAATACCAATTCCCGGTGGCTCTTTGGAATTAAAAGCTGTGTGACTCGCTCTTTAGTTTGAGTGTCCTGCGTCACTCGGTATAACCTATCCTTCATAATCACGAAGTAGAGGAAGGACGGGGTGGCGTTCGGCGGGAGCGTTTAACCATCGATTACTCTCACTTGGTCAAACGCGTGCTGCAGAGTCTCGTCTCGCGACTGTTCTAATGGGAAATCCGCGAGGGATTCCCCAATAGAGAGAGGAGGGGCCGGCGGCTCCTCAATCTGACGTGGAGATGACGTAGACGGCTTTGTGACAGCTGCTCCCGCCAAAGCGACACCGGGACCTCCCCCTGTTAAATGGCAGGACCCACTCTTTACTAAGTGTGTCATTAAATCCCGAAATCCCAGCCAATCCGTCCCCAAAATTAAAGAGTGGGTAAGGCGAGGATTAACCGCCGCCTTCACTATAAATTTTTCCCCTTGGAAAAAAATGTGGACCGACACCAAAGGATAGCTGTGAACGTCCCCGTGCACACACAACACCTTCACCCCCTGTGCTTCCCCCAATGCCTCATTTTGCACCAGGCTTTGGTGAATTGAGGTCTGATTACAACCCGAATCCACCAACGCCTGATATGTATCCCCTTGAATACTCACCGGTATGCGATACGCTCTGGCCCGATCGAGGGCGGCTCCTGGCATGTCGGGGATCCGAACCACCGCGCCCACCTCCATGACTGTGCACTGTTGTTGGAGGTGGCCTGGCTCCCCGCAGTGCCAGCAAACCGGCCTGGGCTTTTTCTCCGCACCGGTGTTCTGGGGCTCACTCACCTGAGGGGGGGGGAGAGACAGACACAGAAGGGAGAAACAGGAGGGCACCGCGGGTGCCTCCGCGGTGGGGGAATGGGGCGAGGACGAGACACAGGAGGAGAGGGAGAGAGAGAGAGACAGAGAAGAAGAGAGGAGAGAAGAGGCTGTCTGCTGTCCTGCCGCCGGGACAGCCGCCATATGGTCCTCCGCCAGCTCGACTGCCTGATACAGCGATGCCGGGCGGTGGCACTGGACCCACTCTGCGGTTCCTGCTGGTAAGCGTGCGATGAATTGCTCCAGCACCACCTGGTCGATGATCCCCTCGGCGTCGCGGTTGTCGGCCCTCAACCACCGCCAGCAGGCGTCCCGGAGTTGCTGGCCAAACGCGAATGGCCGGCCGACTTCCTCCAGGCGCAAAGCACAGAAGCGCTGACGCTGCTGTTCCGGGGTGCGCCCCACACGCTGGAGGATGGCCCGGCGAAGGTCCGCGTAGGCCAGCCGGCGGTCGGCGGGGAGCTGTAGCACAGCCAGCTGTGCCTCTCCCGTTAGCAGGGGAGGAGGCGCGCCGCGCGCTGCTCCATCGGCCACCCTGAGGTCTCCGCAACTTGCTCGAAGAGCGTGATGAACACCTCAGGGTCGTCCTGCGGGCCCATCTTTGTTAGGGTGAGGGGGGACGGGCCCGCGGTGGGAGCGTTGGTGGACCCCGCCGATGCAAGGAGGTGCCGGAACGCCTGTCGATCTTCTTGTTGGGCCAACACCAGGGCCTCGAACCGCTGTTCTTGCTCCTTTCGGAGGGTGAGTAGCGCGTGGTGCTGGCTTTGCTGGGCCGTGGCGAGGGCGTGGACCAGTTCGGCGAACGGGGAGGACTCCATGGGGCTGTTAGGCTGCTGTGCTCCAGGCCCAGGTTTCGGCACCACTGTAACACTTCTAAGGAAGGGTGGATCACAGAGGACGGCAGGACAGAGATCAGGTTCGGCAACAGGGTTTTTATTGCCACACTTTTCAGTGAACAACTTTTATACTGCACAGACACACACACACAACCGGCGTCTGGTTCGGGGATCAGCTCCTCTGCTCTCTGCTCTCCCTCCTTATATAGGGCGTGGTCACTGGGAAGACACACACAAACACAGGTTAATTGACATCAGGTGTAGTGATTCTGCCACTTACCTTCCCTGACTCCGCCCTCCTGTCACAGACCGGCGCTTGACCACGCCCCCGCTGCCACAGTATTTATTGTTTGTTGCTTTGTCCCGACTTAAAACATTAATAACAAAGATTTGTATTTAAAAATGAGAGTGCCTAAGACTTTTGCACAGTACTCTATTTAGGCATTATATGACACATTACATTTGCATTTCTTTATTATACAGGCTTACTCAAACTACAAGTTAGACTCCTGCAGTATCTAAAGAGAGTCAATTTACTCTTTCCCAACAAATGTCTTCCTTCTTAGAAAATAAATCAAATTACACAATTTTAGACAAAGCTCAATTTGTTTCTGCTTTGAAACACAATATTTTGATGGTTTTGATGGAACGCTTATCTGTGAAATTTGAAAAAGCAATTAAACAGAATGTTAGTCCTTGATGGTTGACCAACTTGATTTAAGCTGAAAGTGTGTTTAATGGGGATAGATCTGAACAGACTGCTTTAATCATCTACAAAGCAAAACTGAAGTGGATTGATTTTTAAGAAATGTGTAGTTACAAAAAAAATCCATACTAATAAACATGACAATCTGGAAAATGAAAGTGTGTGTGTGTGTGTGTGTGTGTGTGTGTGTATTCACACCCAATACAGTATATCATTGTCCTCCTCACACATGTCCATGTCTTCCCTGGTGAAAAATAAATGTACTTTATTGTATTTAAAGTATATTCATATTTTCAATAGTATATTGAAAATACAGTTAGGTCCATAAATATTTGGACAGAGACAACATTTTTCTAATTTTGGTTCTGTACATTACCACAATGAATTTTGAACAAAACAATTCAGATGCAGTTGAAGTTCAGACTTTCAGCTTTAATTCAGTGGGTTGAACAAAATGATTGCATAAAAATGTGAGGAACTAAAGCATTTTTTAAACACAATCCCTTCATTTCAGGGGCTCAAAAGTAATTGGACAAATTAAATAATTGTAAATAAAATGCTCATTTCTAATACTTCGTTGAAAACCCTTTGTTGGCAATGACTGCCTGAAGTCTTGAACTCATGGACATCACCAGATGCTGTGTTTCCTCCTTTTTAATGCTCTGCCAGGCCTTTACTGCAGCAGTTTTCAGTTGCTGTTTGTTTGTGGGCCTTTCTGTCTGAAGTTTAGTCTTTAACAAGTGAAATGCATGCTCAATTGGGTTGAGATCAGGTGACTGACTTGGCCATTCAAGAATATTCCACTTCTTTGCTTTAATAAACTCCTGGGTTGCTTTGGCTTTATGTTTTGGGTCATTGTCCATCTGTATTATGAAACACCGACCAATCAGTTTGGCTGCATTTGGCTTGATTTGAGCACACAGTATGTCTCTGAATACCTCAGAATTCATCCGGCTGCTTCTGTCCTGTGTCACATCATCAATAAACACTAGTGACCCAGTGCCACTGGCAGCCATGCATGCCCAAGCCATCACACTGTCTCTGCCGTGTTTTACAGATGATGTGGTATGCTTTGGATCATGAGCTGTACCACGCCTTCGCCATACTTTTTTCTTTCCATCATTCTGGTAGAGGTTGATCTTTGTTTCATCTGTCCAAAGAATGTTCTTCCAGAACTGTGCTGGCTTTTTTAGATGCTTTTTTAGCAAAGTCCAATCTAGCCTTTTTATTCTTGAGGCTTATGAGTGGCTCGCACCGTGCAGTGATCCCTCTGTATTTACTTTCATGCAGTCTTCTCTTTATGGTAGATTTGGATATTGATACGCCTACCTCCTGGAGAGTGTTGTTCACTTGGTTGGCTGTTGTGAAGGGGTTTCTCTTCACCATGGAAATTATTCTGTGATCATTCACCACTGTTGTCTTCTGTGGGCGTCCAGGTCTTTTTGCTTTGATGAGTTCACCAGTGCTTTCTTTGTTTCTCAGGATGTACCAAACTGTAGATTTTGCCACTCCTAATATTGTAGCAATTTCTCGGATGGGTTTTTTCTGTTTTTGCAGCTTAAGGATGGCTTGTTTCACCTGCATGGAGAGCTCCTTTGACCGCATGTTTTCTTCACAGCAAAATCTTCCAAATGCAAGCACCACACCTCAAATCAACTCCAGGCCTTTTATCTGCTTAATTGAAAATGACATAACGAAGGAATTGCCCACACCTGCCCATGAAATAGCCTTTGAGTCAATTGTCTAATTACTTTTGGTCCCTTTAAAAACAGGGTGGCACATGTTAAGGAGCTGAAACTCCTAAACCCTTCATCCAGTTTTAATGTGGATACCCTCAAATGAAAGCTGAAAGTCTGGACTTTATGTTCATGTCCATTATATAACTATAACTTGAATATGTTTCAGTAAACAGGCAAAAAAAACAAAATTTGTGTCAGTGTCCAAATATATATGGACCTAACTGTATACTTACACAAATTGTACTTTTTGTAAATATATAAAAAGTATACTAACATCACACTTTCACGCTAACACTTTTAACACACTTTAAAATAATTATACTATATTACACTTTATACAAATATATTATACTAAAATATACTTGAAGTGAAAATTATCTGTAATTTAGCACATAAAAGTACACTAAATACACTTCAAGTTGTGCTTTTCTACAATTTAATTACAATTAAAATATATTTAGTACAAAATTAGTTGTTCCAAAATAGCATGCCTCAAGTTAACTAATCATAAACACACTTGGAGTATACTGATGATTAGTGTGGCTTCAAGTACACAAAAGTATGCTAAATTTTAGTACACTTAGCACATTTATTTTTCACCAGGGCTCATACGTACGTATGTCTCTGTACAGGGTCTCTGGCACTAAACGATGTTGTGCTATTCCGACTCCTTCTGTTCTCTCAGTGTGCTTGTGATATTGATTGGAGAAAGAGACGGAAAGAGAAGAGGGCTTTTTGTGTCACACCCGCTTGCCTTGGACATGCATCAAAGTGAGCAAATGATCACTGTGACTGCGCAATATGCAACGTAATCTGTTTCTTTTTGAAGGAGAAGAGGGGGAAAGGGAGGAAAGATGTACAGCAGTCAGGAGCAAACACGTACAGAAGAACTGTCAGCTTGATTTGTCCTGTGAATTGGTGGTTTCAGATGGTACAGGTTTCAAATCGTGACACATAAAAGCAACTGTGTGTTACCTTCTGTGTGTCTCTCTTTGTCTTTTTTTCTCCTTTTTACAGTATTCACCAAGTTCATTCAGAGCCCCTCGGTGGATTTACCACACAGTCAAAAGCAAGGCTTTTCTCTCCTGCTTTTGCCTCAGGCCCCACGTTTGTCCTTCATCATTAAATCATGACAAAAATGCAGTTTAACTTTCTGACCCTTCTAATACCTTTTACAAAATAAATAATCCAGGAAGAGCTGAGACCTTCATGCACGAAACCATGACACAAATGTAAGTGCAGCGAGGGCTACAAAGTTTAAATCGCGAACCTTCGATATCAAACCCCTGCCTTTCTATCAATCTTTAAGATTGATAGCAAGTACATTGTAATATGAATAGTATGCCAAAATAAGGTGACCAGATTGCTGAGAAGAAAACCGAGGACATTTTCAGTTCTGTGGTGAAAAAATATAATTAAATTAAAACATCTAATGTTTTCATCTTTAGTGAAGATGAAAAAGGGGGACATTTCTGGTTTTCATGTATTTTGATTTCTGTGCGGAGTTTGCATGTTCTCCCCGTGTCCGCGTGGGTTTCCTCCGGGTGCTCCGGTTTCCCCCACAGTCCAAAGACATGCAGGTTAGGTTAACTGGTGACTCTAAATTGACCGTAGGTGTGAATGTGAGTGTGAATGGTTGTGTGTGTCTATGTGTCAGCCCTGTGATGACCTGGCGACTTGTCCAGGGTGTACCCCGCCTTTCGCCCATAGTCAGCTGGGATAGGCTCCAGCTTGCCTGCGACCCTGTAGAAGTATAAAGTGGCTACAGATAATGAGATGAGATGATTATTATTATTATTATTATTGAGGATACAAATGATTGCAGGGTGTAAAGGGCTGCAAACTAGCCCTTTGCACCCTGCAGCATCTCACCCTTTAGCACCTATAAAGGGCGAGATGCTGCAGGGTGGCGATTTAACTGTTTCACCATAACAATGACCTTGTACTTTACCGAAAAGTATTTTACAACTCACAAGCCCCCCTCCCAAAAAAACAAAAACACTTTATGTGACCAAAATAAGGTCTGCTCAGCCTCATTCTGTTTCTCTGCATGCCCCTGTCTGATTTAAAGAACTTCCTTCTGTCATGCTGTCTTGATGTTTCAGCTGTTTATTACACCATGATTTTTCTTTTGATGGTTTCAGTATCCAGTGCTAACAGTATTTTAGATGTATATTTCCCACCACAGCTTAGTTTATATATATATATATAGGTTTACCAGCAAATCATATACGCATAGCCAGAATGCATAATCATTGACGGACACCCAGGTTTGGGCACAGAGAAGAAATTTCCCATCCTCATTAAAGAAATGTGGGGCTCATTGATATCATTTTTCGGCAGAAAGCAACCAGAATGTGAGTCCTGTGCAAACAGACTCCCACATAGTGAGCATGACTGGATGCAGTGGGACCTCAGAGTGGGAGTTCTGTTGCCCGCGGCCTATAATGACCCACCTACCTGATATTTTCCATCTGCTTGCAAAGTCACTGTAAATGCAGGGAGTTGGAAAAACAGATTTGATTCATTGCCAGCACTGATAACTAAATGACATAACATTTTTTTTTGTAATTGAAAATCGAGGCAAGAGGCCTTGAGAAGCAAAAAAGAAAGAATAGAAAACATTCAGTCATGAGTCAGGCTCCATATAAAAGCCTCTTAGCATCACAATTATTATAAAAGGTCAATAATAAAACTAATAATAATAATAAAAGCAGAAAATTTTGCAGATATAATCCTGAGTGGCTATACCATGGATTTACCACGGCTAACAGAAACAACACTTTACTGGAGGGCTTAGAAGGAAGGTGGTAAAATATCTGGCAACAATCTGCACATGGCACGAAGAAAAACAATATGTAACCTGAAATATGTTTTCACAGATCAATTTCTTATAAATATTTAGAAAATAATTATCCTTTGGAAGTTGCACAAACTTACAGAGGCTACAAAATCAAGCTGCTCGTGTTATCACCATCATCTAAAGATGCTATAGAAGTTTTGAACTGGATTGATTTAGAGACAAACAGAAAAATTCATAAGCGTTTACTAGTATTTGAATGCCTTCATAATTTTAGCTCCTAAATATTTGAACAGGCGGGCGGCACGGTGGTGTAGTGGTTAGCGCTGTCGCCTCACAGCAAGAAGGTCCTGGGTTCGAGCCCAGGGGCCGACGGGGGCCTTTCTGTGTGGAATTTGCATGTTCTCCCCGTGTCAGCATGGGTTTCCTCTGGGTGCTCTGGTTTCCCCTAAAGACATGCAGGTTAGGCTAATTCGTGGCTCTAAATTGACCGTAGGTGTGAGTGTGAATGGTTGTTTGTCTCTATGTGTCAGCCCTGTGATGATCTGGTGACTTGTCCAAGGTTTACCCCGCCTCTTGCCCATAGTCAGCTGGGATAGGCTCCAGCTTACCCGTGACCCTGCACAGGATAAGTGGTTACGGATAATGGATGGATATTTGAGCAATTATTTCACTAGGAACTCAAGTATTCATAGTTATAACACTTGATGTAAATCTGACCTGCATTTACCAAAACCTAAGCTTAAAGCAGGTGAAGTAAAATAAATAAATAAGATAAATAAATTTCTGAGTGGATAGTATCTCCATCCTTGACTCTTTTATGCTGCATAAATGGGAATTTAAAATATATATATATATTTTTGAGAGTTAAAATCGACTGCAAAGTTGGCATTGGAGCTGCCCCGCTGAGCCAGCCAGCCCTGAGTGCGTAATGTCACTGCAGTAAGCGGTTTTAAGGCCAAGGCCTTTGACAGCTATAGACCAAAGTCATATAAATAAAAATTTATGGTGAAAGTAAGAAATACCGTCACCGACTTGCTCAACTAAGACTGATCTGACTTCATTGATTGTGGGTTGACTCTCATTAAAACAGGATGGGTGTTATAACTTATGCAACATACATGTACATGCATGCATTTTCACTGATGAAACGTAAAAGGCTAATTAAATAATCAGATGAACTGAGACAATCATATTCTGAAGCAAATTAAATAATCTTATACCGGTAACTTAAACACACAATACAAGTTACATGTATTAATCTAAATGCAGGTAAACAACGTGTTGTTTTTGTTGTTTTTTTATCCAAATGAGAGTCGGAGCTTACCCGTCTGTGTTCTCGCTTCTTGAAGGCTGATCTTCTGGCCGATTGTTTTGAAACAATCTGACTTTCGGTTGTTTGTTCAGTTCTCCGTTCATTCACTTCTTCCATGTAAGGGCGAGGTGGCAGCAATATCCAGTTTAGAAATAAGACGGCTGCTCCACTCTTTCTCCATTCTCTCCATTACTGAGTACTCCGCCATTACTGCTGGGCTCAGGCAATTACTAAAACCCGGGACAGAATGGGATGTCACCGGTTTTAGCAACAACCGCGGGGAGGTCACTGCCCGAGCAATATGTCACGTCCCGTTCTGTCCTGTGTTTTATCAACAACCCTCGGCTCACTCCAGGAAAACTGGTGCAACGAAACTCACTTTCCTTTAAAAAAATAAAATAAAATAAATACTTTCCTTTTCTTGTAGTTTTATTTAATTGTTGATACTGCACCCTCTTTCAATACAGGCTTATAGCCAACGCTCCTCAACGGATCAGAGGTCTCGTACGAGTCCTCAGTAAAATGTACAGAGCAGAGGAGAGACCACTTCATAGGCGCCCAATGTACCCATGAACTTCTTGCAAAACGCATCCAAATCTTTGCAGTTTGAACATTCTTGGGCCATGAATGCAATGTAAATCCACCTTCTGTCGTGTTGCTGCATCCGCCAGCAACACATCTATGTGGCATGGTGATAAATTAGCTCAAAATGGAGGATCAGAGTTGCAGTCAGCTCTGTGTTTTAGTCTAGCGGAAATGGCGATGAGACCAATAGACTTCCTGCTGTGACGTTATGGACGTCAAGGTCATTCACTCAGACCGCTACCTATATAAATCACTTTAATCATAAAAATTACTATATTAGATTTACTGTTAATGCTTAAAACTATTCCTGAGCCATTCTTGAGGTCTCAAGGCATTTATAAGCGAAAGTGAGGCCATGGCTCTGCGTATATGGTTTAAGCTCAGTAAATGAACTTTTAGATATTCAGGTTCAATACTTTTTAATTCATTGCCAGCAAATATTAAATCAACTACATCTCTCAATCAAATTAAAAGGCTCATTAGGTCATATTTTTCATAGTCTTATTTATATTATATAATTATTTTGATATTTTTGTTTGTTTCATATAATTTTTTTTTTTCTGAAAATTTTCATTGTATTTTTTCCTCTTAAGACCATAATGGTAGCTGAAATTAAATGTTTAGATTAATCATATTAATGAGATTTTTAAAGATTATTATAACATATTTTTGAAATTGTAAATTAGTATAGTTTTTGCAGGGCCCCTATGGATACCAGCTGTGCTGAATGGGCCCCCCTGTCGAAATTAAGTTTACGTATCTATCTGTCTACTATCTGTATTTTCATAAAATAAAATATTTTTTCAGTTCAAATGACAAATTTATGTCTTATTTCATAAGTGTATAATGATTACAGACTGTTTTGGGTCTAGTGGAACAATATTTCATTTGTTCTACATCACAATAAACCTAAAATACAGCACAGATTAGCTAAATAAAGTTATATTTTGGGAACATTTCTTAATTTGGACTTTGGGTAGTGGGAGGAACCATAATTGGGGCCCTATACCTACATCATGACGTAACGCTGTGACGTACAACTGCTCCAAACAGAACAAAGTAAGGCTGCTATAACACAAAACACTAGCTGCTATAATAATAATAATAATGATAATAAGAAGAAGAAGAACAGCACATAGTCATTGTGCAGTAAGAGACATAGAAGTACCCGAATTATAGAGTTGTTGTGTTCTAAACAAGGCGCACAATATTGTACAATTTATTTTTAGCAATAGCCTATAGTTAACCATTCAGAATCCAAACTTGGAGGTGTAGTATAATCTAGAGACATTGAATAACCTTGTCCAACTTGTTTGGAGCAACATAACGCAAATATCATGTTGACGTGGAATTAACAGTCAATTTATGACACAGCAGTAACTACTCATCAACTCTTACACATTAATTATATCTGATTACCATTTTTCTATTTTCTCTATCAGTATCAATTGTATATTTATTTAAAAATCCATAACATGTTCATTACAAATATGTTAAATATATAGAGGATATTAAACGGTTGCATGAAGATATGAAGTTTATCTTCAAGTGGTGAACAAGTGGTAATTAATCACTTGAAGTGGTGAACAAGTAGTGAGCAAGTGATAATGTATAAGAGTTGGTAAGTAGTTACTATTGTGTCATAAATTGACTGTTAATTCCACGTCAACATGGTATTTGCATTATTTTGCTCCAAACAACTTGGACAATGTTATTCACCTTCTCTAGATCAGTGTTTATGACCACTGGGCCGTGGCCCACTGCGCCATCTAGTGGGCTGCGAAATTTTTTCAAGTTGAAGCTAATTTTTACTCATAGTAGTACCCTACTAGGCGGCACGGTGGTGTAGTGGTTAGCACTGTCGCCTCACAGCAAGAAGGTCCGGGTTCGAGCCCCGGGGCCGGCGAAGGCCTTTCTGTGTGGAGTGTGCATGTTCTCCCCGTGTCCGCGTGGGTTTCCTCCGGGTGCTCCGGTTTCCCCCACAGTCCAAAGACATGCAGGTTAGGTTAACTGGTGACTAAATTGACCGTAGGTGTGAATGTGAGTGTGAATGGTTGTCTGTGTCTATGTGTCAGCCCTGTGATGACCTGGCGACTTGTCCAGGGTGTACCCCGCCTTTCGCCCGTAGTCAGCTGGGATAGGCTCCAGCTTGCCTGCGACCCTGTAGAAGGATAAAGCGGCTAGAGATAATGAGATGAGATGAGATATTACCCTACTACGAGTAAAAATTAGCTTCAACTTGAAAAAATTGCTGGGTTGCTTCTGATGCCGCCTCATTAAGCTCAGGTCACACTACAGCTCGTGATGCTTTGCAGTGGGTTATCAATGAAAATGAGGCATTTTGATGGTGATATTCACATGAGCTAAAAGTTGTGGTCACAAAATAGGTGAACACTTGACTGTCACGCCTTTGTACACTTGAGTCTGGCGCAGCTCGACAGAGCATGTTGTGCACGCACTTGGGACCCAGCTGTTATGGGAAACACCTGACGCTGATTTGAGCGCAGTCAGCATGTGCAGATAAGGAAGCTGTTTTCACAAAAGCTTTGTGAAGTTTTATCATTATCACAGTCACGTTTGTTACTAGCCATGTTTATACGGTAACACTGTTTAAAGACTCTGATTTCTGTTTTGCTTTTGTAAAAAAAAAAAACACAATTGGAAAATGCTCTGGACACTTACAGTAATACATTTATATCTGAGGACTACAGTTAACTTGCTAACTTTAGGACTGCAGGTGTCATGAACAGTTTTGCACTCAAGTTTCCATCAATAAACAGCTTATAACTTCAACAAAACAGACTTCATGTTAAAACTTTAATGATTTTCCTGGTTTCAAAGTTATACTTTGGGACTCTATAGGACACAGTTATAGAAGCGAGTTATTTATCATCATGCTATCTGTCATCACCCTTTTGAGTCTGGTTCTTCTCGAGGTTTGTTCCTCGTGTCATCTGAGGGAGTTTTTCCTCAATACCGTCACCTCAGGCTTGCTCATTGGGGATAAATTCAGGATAAAATTAGCTCATGTTTAAAGTTTTCAATTCTCTATAAATGTCTATTGTTAAAAGCACTATAAAAATAAACTTGATTTAAATATCATGCCTGCTAATAAACACTCTTCCTGCACTTAGAGGAAGACCACCGTCTATCTTGTAGTGTCCTGATCCCCAGATCTTTAAGCCAGCCACATATAAAAAGTCATACTCCTCCATGTTCTTCCAGGTTTTCATCTGGGTGTCCCATGTAGAACGATGTCTGCAGCACCAGGTAGTTTGAGATGTTGAGGAACTCAACGGGTGGATAATTTTCCAACTCATAGGAAAAATCCTTCTTTGTTAGCGTGTAAGGATCTATTGCATCACAAAGAACACCTTTCTGAAGGTTTCTTGACCGTGTATTGCCCTTTAAACTGTGAAAATAGTCAGAGATGGTTTCACTAGCTCTTTACATGCCGGCAGCCAAATCAGTTTGCCTGACCACCACTTAATTCACCGGAAGTAAATTCACAAGCAAAAGTCACATGACTGAATGCAACCTATATTCTATTCCAGGTTAACCACTCGCAAAGAATGACTGAAAAGCCTTTAACTCCGTGGATTATCAGTGAAAAAAAAAGGCAAAATTGTGGCCGCACACTGCAGCTGTATGGCAGGCCTTGAGAGAGCTGTTCTCACATAGCATCGGTGTTGTGGGCTCGAAGCTCAAGTGAAACAAAGGGATTCACTGACAGTTACAGATAAAAAGGTGTACTGGGTTCTTCTTACTGCTGTGAAAAAAAAAAAATCTCCTACTCCCACTTCAGAGATATTTCCTTTCTAAAGAAATGCCCGAGTCAAGTTCTTAAGTCACAGTCAGAAGTTCAAGACAAAGTTCCAGGGAGACGGTAATACCTTTTGTCTTTTTCTCTGTTTGATCGATTGGAACAACCAAAAACAGCACAAAAATGAACCATATTTAAGACTGATAAAGCCTTGCTTACAGGATAAATTATCGTATGATGCGTGATGTCACCCACAAGGGGTCTATAGACATATTCACAAACAAAAAGTACCCAAATTTATCAAAACAATTCATCAATATCCTCATGAGTGACATTTCGAGATTTATGTCATGGTTTTGGTTCTCCATGTCCCGGATGGAGCTCGTATGAAAAATACGAGTGGTGTATTTCCCAGTAAAATATTCGTGTCCATAATAAGATCCTCAGAGTAAGTTTTCAGACTAAACCGGTAAAATTGATTCTCCTTTTGCTTACATTCAGGTTGTGTGCTATTGACCAGAAATATCTGTCTGTCTGAATATCTAACTTTGCTTTCATATTCTATCCTGATGCCCTACTTCTAGCTGAGGTACTCATCACTTCACTCCTGTGGAGGATGGCCCCATATGGACAGCATAAAGATACACTTAAAAGATGCTCTGGACACTTACAGTTTGGCTATGATGGTTTAGGACTACAATTTATATGATAATTTTAGGACTGCAGTTGTCATGAACAGTCAAGTCTCCATCAATGAACAGTTTAATATATAGATTTAGGCACTGCCTAAAAGCAGAGCTCCCATCTGTTTCTGGGTTGTAGAATTTTTTTATATCATAGCCAGTCTCTTTTGGTTTATTTCTTTACTGGCTAGCACTGGCCACTAGGCGGTCTGTATGACTGGTAATTACTAACACTGACCACTAGGCGGTGTGTATGACTGGTAATTACTAACACTGGCCACTAGGCGGTGTGTATGACTGGTAATTACTAACACTGGCCACTAGGTGGTGTGCATGACTGGTAATTACTAACACTGACCACTAGGTGGTGTGTATGACTGGTGGTACACGTACATGGACACGGACAAACGACAAAAAAATCGACTCGATGGGTTTACCATTTTTTCTTAGGTATGGTGCTCTGCTGGGAACTCCGCTATAACTTCAACAAAACAAACTTCATGTTAAAACTATAATGATTTCCCTGCTTTCACAGTTATACTCTGTGACTCTATAGGACACAGTTATAGAAGTGAGTTATTTATAATCACACTGTTATCACCCAGATGAGAATGGGTTTCCTTTTGAGTCTGGTTCCTCTCAAGGTTTCTTCCTTGTGTTGTCTCAAGGAGTTTTTCCTTGCCACTGGCACCACAGGCTTGCTCATAAGGGAAAACTGATTAGTTCATTTGTTTAAAATTTTTATTTTTCTGTAAAGCTGCTTTGCGACAATGTCTATTGTTAAAAGTGTGATACAAATAACCTAACTTGATTTAACTTTACTGCACTAAAAGAAACACAGTGCCACCACATTAGCTGAATCTCTTGACACAGTTCACACAACATCGTCATTGGCTGTCCATCTCTAGCGATGATGACTGCTTCATTGGGATGCATAGAGATGCAGATGGGCTGCAAGGCCCACACCAAAGTGACAGAGTTGTCCACAGCCGTGGCACGAACAGGCGGCACAGGGCTTTCTTTCTTCTTTCCTAATGAAGCACCTTGCACAGTAAGGTAAGACAAATGATGCCATGCTCCCATCGTGTTGTCTCTCTGGAACTCCAGACCTGATGCCAAGTGGTGCACAAAAGTGCCACAGACCGGACGGGTATGGAAGTTGCCCCACAGTGACAACTGACTTGCTGAGTGATGCCATCTGTTAGCCATTTGAGTGGCTCTTCTGCATGCCATCTGGTGGTGTGCCATTGACCCTGTTGGGTTCATCTGCTACATTGCACCAAAAAGCGCCCTGCTGCCAGCGCCTTATTGGTGATGTACTATTTAACCCATAGCTGGAACCCAAGCAGGTGCTACCACTCCAGATCAGAGCAGACCTGGGAGAAATGATGATTAAGGGGTAACTCCACTTCCCCCAATACTCAAGTCCTCCTGGACCTGAAACTTACCACTGGTTGCAATTTAAAGTCATACCCAGTACTAGGAATGACAGTATAATGCATTATGGATAGAAATAGAGAATAGAATAAGAGAGAGTAGGATAACTTAGGAGAGAATAGAATAGAATATGACAAATTAGTACATATTAAGAGAGAACATAGAGAAATAGAATGCATGTGCACAGAACAGAAGAGAGCATGACACACACAAAAAAATATAGAATAGGATAGACATTGAGACAATATAATAGAGTATAAGAGAACAGAAGGGAATATAATCAAATAGAAAGCATTTTGAAGACATAGAAAAGAACATGACAAAATGCTACACATTGAGCAAGCACTAGCAACCCCCTGCTCCCCCTGATCAGGGCTACAACCGAAGACTGGACTTGGCAGTCTGCATGGAGGAGACCACCACTTGATGGTTCAACGGGCAGGAAGGCAGACCCTGCAAAGTGTTTGTGAAGCATGATCAGGGCACAGTGCAACACATAGAAAACTGTTGGCCATCCACTGCATCCCGATCTAGCTCCAGCCATCTTGATTCTGTCTTGCCCCTGGACCCAGTTAGGTCGGGATGAGAGAGTGAGGCTAATGGCTGTGCAACTCTCCCTCACTTTAATCCAAGTTATGCGCAAGTCCATCCATCCATCCATCCATCCATTATCTGTAGCCGCTTATCTTGTACAGGGTCGCGGGCAAGCTGAAGCCTATCCCAGCTGACTATGGGTGAGAGGCGGGGTACACCCTGGACAAGTTGCCAGATCATCACAGTGCTGATACATAGAGACAAACAACCATTCACACTCACATTCACACCTACAGTCAATTTAGAGCCACCAATTAGCCTAACCTGCATGTCTTTGGACTGTGGGAGAAACCAGAGCACCCAGAGGAAACCTCCACAGACACAGGGAGAACATGCAAACTCCACACAGAAGGGTCCTTGTCAGCTGCTGGGCTCGAACCTGGGCCTTTCTTGCTGTGAGGCGACAGTGCTAACCACTAAACCACCATGCTGCCCTTACGCTCAAGTCATGACTTCAAATTCAAATTCAAGTCCTTTGGCGATGGGCAAGTGGTGAAGCAGCAGGTGTGGAAACAGTGGAAGCTGTAGTCATGAACCTGCACACAAGCAGCCCAGGGCATAGGGTCGCTCTCTGCTGGAACGGAGCAGCAGTAGAGTTCGGCAGCCCCCTGGGTGTCTGAGCAGCCCTGTTTAGGACTCACTCTGCTCACCTCCAAGGAGGAAGGGGCTAGAAAAGGTGCCCCAAATATAGCCTGCTTCACCTCCCCTGGCCAGCACACCACGGCTGGGGGGGATCCTACTCAGTGGTCAAAATACAATAAAAAGATAGTGAAGGTCCTCAACCTTGGCACATGGAATGTCGACATGTGGCTGTACCTTCAAAGCTCGGATTGGCCTCATCAGTCACCTCCGGACCCACCAAAATGAAGTCATGGTCATCTTCGACCACAAAGGACCAACATCATGGAGTTTGTATAAAAGAATAGACAGTCATGACAATACAACAGAATAGATTAAAAGAAAGAAGAAGGGAATGTGACAGTATAGAAAGCATCACGAAGACACCCACACAACACACTTTAAAATGGACTACTAATAAACAGCAATGTGGCCTACTAATTAAACAAAAGCCATGGTAATGCTAGTTAAATGCAATCACTAAAATAAAATTCAGTGGTTGGTCATTACTTTTAAGAAGTAGACCATGCAAAAACTATTTTTGAGTTCCACTATCATATTTTCCATTATGATAATCAGCTAACCAGTATCACCCATGTGAGTATATAACCTTCACAATGATAAAAACTAAAGCAATTATCAAAAGCCTAATATGACTGATGTATGACTAAGAAAAACCAGAGCACCTATTTCCACAAAGTGCTGAACTTCAATGAGGAATATTTCTTTGAAAATATCCGGATTGCTGGATTGAAATGCTAAATATTTATTTATAGCTTTTAATTAATTTGGGGGCCCACTTTCACCTGGGGCTCTGGCTGGGCTATGCCCTGGTTAATCTGTGCATAAATCTGGCCCACGCTATAGGGCAAAGGTGGGCATTAGGCCCCGCACTTTTTTGTTTTTAAAAAATTATATAATAGAAAGAATGTAACTTTATTTACAGTTAATAGAACAACAACAACAAAAAAAACCCAACAGAATTACAAACTAACTGGCATCAAATCCAATGATAAAAGTACAACAGTTTTCTATCAAATCAACTTTTTTTTTTTAAGTAGAGCCTATTCCCTACAGGTGTGGGGCAATAAGCCCCCAGCAGAAGAGTCCAACTTTCAATTTCTATTTCATTTTACAGGGTCCAGTTATCACGCATTTTGATTGGCTCCTGAGTAATCTACAATAATGTCCAACATGCTGGTGATAAATTCCATGCATTTTCAATGTAGGGGACCTAATGGCCCCCTTTGCCCTACTGTACTTATTGCCAAATTCCCTTTCCTCTTACTAATATCACTGAAAGCATAAACCTATGAAAACCAGAGAAATTAAGCAGCTATGCGCTATCCTTTAACTTTGTATATTTCAGAAAGTCTTATTAACTTGTAATGCCTTAGATGAGTTATGTTTTTTCTATATTCTGGCTATGACCAAGCAAGTAAAAGCCCAGTTTGTTTCCTACTTGCATGTTTTTGATGCCTGAAAATCCATTTCACTTAACCAAAAAAAAAAAGGCAGCAAATGTACTATATATATGATATTACATGGTGGCACGAAGATATGAAGTTTATCTTCAAGTAGTGAATATATTCACGAGTGAGCAAAGTGAACGAATGAAAATATTTTCAACACAAGAAGATAAACTTCATATCTTTGCACCACCATGTAATGTTCTTTATATTATATGCACACATCCACAAAAAAAATGCAAGTTAATCAAAATAATTTAAATTTTGAACTGGTTCGCCATTTTGACGATGCACGTCTAGTCAGCGGGAAAACACTGGGAGTGACATCATTGGAGTGAAATATCGGGAATTATTATACATACAGGACACGTTTTCCATGGAATAAAAACGTGTTCTATTCCCTTCTAGTGGGTTTATTGATGGCATGCAATATTGTTATCATATCGCTTATCCTCCATGTATTACGCCACTCTACCCAATGGAGAATGAGCATGCAATATTTCATGTTGTCAAAACAATACAATGTCACACACAAAGATCCAATGACAAAACTTTTCTGTTGCGCATGCACACAATCATTTCTTTGTCGGCCGGGTGAGAGAGAAGACCGGGCTAAATCAGTGCTAGGTTTAAGCACAAAATAAATAAACTGAAACAAAAGACACACTGAACACCCGAAAGGCTACCAAAACTTCATTAGATATTCTCCATGCATATTTACAAGAGAAAAAACTGGAAAAGAGACACGTCGGAGATGTAAAACTTCCACGCTAGCGAGTGACTGTGACAGTTTGTTCACAAACATGGCCACGAGGTTTGCTTCATTAAAAGTGGAAGATTTCAAGAGAAAGATGCGCTGAACACCCAAAAGGCTACAAAAACTTCCCTGGATATTCTTCACATATATTTATAAGAGAAAAACAGACCAGCAGACATAAAAAAAAACTGGAAAAGAGAGCAATAGCAGAATTATTGTCAAAGTTCTACTTGGAGGTGAGGAAAAGTGACGGAGACTTTTACAAGAGGACTTCACTCGTGGACTTCACTCAGCAAAGCCCTTTTGTTTTGAACAACTGCAATGTAACAATTAACTACGACCAAAAGTAACTTTAAAATTGAACTGTCTACCTGTATATAGCTTGTATATCAGAATCAGCATTCAGTATTGGTAAGTTACCCCCCTGTTCTTAACTTTTTGTAAAATCTATAATTGTTCCATCAAATGTGTATGTATAATAATAATAATAATAATAATGGCAGCACGGTGGTGTAGTGGTTAGCGCTGTCGCCTCACAGCAAGAAGGTCCTGGGTTCGAGCCCTGGGGCCGGCGAGGGCCTTTCTGTGCGGAGTTTGCATGTTCTCCCCGTGTCCGTGTGGGTTTCCTCCGGGTGCTCCGGTTTCCCCCACAGTCCAAAGACATGCAGGTTAGGTTAACTGGTGACTCTAAATTGACCGTAGGTGTGAGTGTGAATGGTTGTCTGTGTCTATGTGTCAGCCCTGTGATGACCTGGCGACTTGTCCAGGGTGTACCCCGCCTTTCGCCCGTAGTCAGCTGGGATAGGCTCCAGCTTGCCTGCGACCCTATAGAAGGATAAAGCGGCTAGAGATAATGAGATGAGATAATAATAATAATGAAATAATAATAATAATAATGGCTTTCTTGTGGTCTATCAGATATATTCCATTCAGTTACTCATCTTCGACTCATTCAGTATGATGCTAGCTGAATGGAATATAGCTGAGATACAGTATCATGAAAAAAGCCAAATGATATTATTTAAATGTGTCACTCAGATCCACAATGCATTTCATATGAAAAATGAGAGTTTTTCAACACAAGAAGATAAACTTCATATCTTCAAGCCAACGTGTGATGATCTTTTTTATTATATAGAAACAAAAATCCCACTGGGGAAGCTGGGGAAACATGTCTCTGACTCCTGAACCATCAGCACTGGATACCCCCAAGGCTTCATCCTTTCTCCTCTACTCTTCTCTATGTACACCAACAGCTGCACCTCAAGTCATCAGTACATCAAGCTCCAAAAGTTTGCACATGGCACCACCCTCATTGGACTTGGACTCATGTCTGATGTGGATGAGTCTGCCTACAGGTGGGGGATTGACCATCTGGTGTCCTGGTGCAGGCAGAACAACTTGGAGCTCAATGCTTTCAAGACAGAGGAGATGACTGTAGACTTCAGAAGAAGCTTTGCCACACCCTCCCCATCACCTTATTTGACTACCCAGTGACGACTGTGGAGTATTTCCACTTCCTGGGCACTATAATCACCCAGGACCCCAAATGGAAGACGTATACTTGCTCTCTCACCAAGAAAACACAGCAGAGGATGTACTTCCTGTGACAGTTGAAGAAGTTCGATCTACCAAAGACAAGGATGGTGCACTTTTACAGTGGTGCTTGAAACTTTGTTAACCCTTTAGAATTTTCTATATTTCTGCATAAATATGACCTAAAACATCATCAGATTTTCACACAAGTCCTAAAAGTAGATAAAGAGAACCCAGTTAAACAAATGAGATAAAAATATTATACTTGGTCATGTATTTATTGAGGATAATTATCCAATATTACATATCTGTGAGTGGCAAAAGTATGTGAACCTCTAGGATTAGCAGTTAATTTGAAGGTGAAATGAGAGTCCGGTGTTTTCAATCAATGGGATGACAATCAGGTGTGAGTGGGCACCCTGTTTTATTTAAAGAACAGGGATCTATCAAAGTATGATCTTCACAACACATGTTTGTGGCAGTGTATCATGGCATGAACAAAGGAGATTTCTGAGGACCTCAGAAAAAGTGTTGTTGATGCTCATCAGGCTGGAAAAGGTTACGAAACCATCTCTAAAGAGTTTGGACTCCACCAATCCACAGTCAGACAGAAGGTGTACAAATGGAGGAAATTCAAGGCCATTGTTACCCTCCCCAGGAGTGGTCAACCAACAAATATGACTCCAAGAGCAAGGTGTGTAATAGTCGGCGAGGTCACAAAGGAACCCAGGGTAACTTCTAAGCAACTGAAGGCCTCTCTCATATTTGGCTAATGTTAATGTTCATGAGTCCACCATCAGGAGAACACTGAACAACAATGGTGTACATGGCAGGGTTGCAAGGAGAAAGCCACTGCTCTCCAAAAAGAACATTGCTGCTCATCTGCAGTTTGCTAAAGATCACGTGGACAAGCCAGAAGGTTATTGGAAAAATGTTTTGTGGACAGATGAGACCAAAATAGAACTTTTTGGTTTAAATAAGAAGTGTTTTGCTTGGAGAAAGGAAAACACTGCATTCCAGCATAAGAACCTTATCCCATCTGTGAAACATCGTGGTGGTAGTATCATGGTTTGGGCCTGTTTTGCTGCATCTGGGCCAGGACAGCTTGCCGTCATCGATGGAACAATGAATTCTGAATTATACCAGCGAATTCTAAAGGAAAATGTCAGGACATCTGTCCGTGAACTGAATCTCAAGAGAAGGTGGGTCATGCAGCAAGACAATGATCCTAAGCACACAAGTCGTTCTACCAAAGAATGGTTAAAGAAGAATAAAGTTAATGTTTTGGAATGGCCAAGTCAAAGTCCTGACCTTAATCCAATGGAAATGTTGTGGAAGGACCTGAAGCGAGCAGTTCATGTGAGGAAACCCACCAACATCCCAGAGTTGAAGCTGTTCTGTAGGGAGGAATGGGCTAAAATTCCTCCAAGCCGGTGTGCAGGACTGATCAACAGTTACCGCAAACGTTTAGTTGCAGTTATTTCTCCACAAGGGGGTCACACCAGATACTGAAAGCAAAGGTTCACATACTTTTGCCACTCACAGATATGTAATCTCTCATCTCATCTCATTATCTCTAGCCGCTTTATCCTGTTCTACAGGGTCGCAGGTAAGCTGGAGCCTATCCCAGCTGACTACGGGCGAAAGGCGGGGTACACCCTGGACAAGTCGCCAGGTCATCACAGGGCTGACACATAGACACAGACAACTATTCACACTCACATTCACACCTACAGTCAATTTAGAGTCACCAGTTAACCTAACCTGCATGTCTTTGGACTGTGGGGGAAACCGGAGCACCCGGAGGAAACCCACGCGGACACGGGGAGAACATGCAAACTCCACACAGAAAGGCCCTCGCCGGCTCAATAAATAAATGACCAAGTATAATATTTTTGTCTCATTTGTTTAACTGGGTTCTCTTTATCTACTTTTAGGACTTGTGTGAAAATCTGATGATGTTTTAGGTCATATTTATGCAGAAATATTGAAAATTCTAAAGGGTTCACAAACTTTCAAGCACTACTGTAGCTACATTTTGTCTTTGCTAAATTTGTCTATCTTAACTGTTCAACCACCAATCACCAAAGCAAATTCCTTGTATGTGAGAACAGACTTGGCATTCAACTTGATTCTGATTATAGACACATTCACAAGCAAAAAGTACCCAAATATATCAAAACATTTCCTTGATTTCCTCACAAGTGACATATAGAGATTTATCTCACGGTTTTGGTTCTCCATTTCCTGGATGTAGCTCATATGAAAAATATGAGTGGTGTATTTCTCAGTCAAACACTTGTGTCCATATCATATAATTTACCAGCTGGGAGGTCCGTATCGTGAAATACCGTGATCGAGGTCTTGAAAATACTGACCGAGGCCTCTGGGCCGAGGTCAATATTTAAGGCCGAGGTCACGGTATTTCACGATACGGACCAACCTTAAGCTGGTAAATAATATATATATTTTTTTCTTTACCAAATTCTAACAGAAAATGAGAGCGCCCGAAAGGGAAACAAAGCCAAGGCAAGCCAGCATTTTGAATCCTCATTCACGACTGTAATGCAAATAGCTTCCTCCTCGGTATACAAATGCACTTCCATGGCAGGAAAAAACCCTACATTTTTCTGTCTTTGTAGTCCTCTTGAGTCATTCAGGATTCAGCCATGTTTTTGCTCAGCATTAGCAACAGTTACAGGTTTTCAGCTTTCTCCTGAAATGTTTTCTTTTATTTGTCTTCATCAGTGTAGTAAAACTCGCTTTCACTGTGAACACTGTCGTTATCGCTATCCATGCTGTAAAATTAATGCTATTATACTGAGAAATGCAAAAATAAATGTTGCCAAAAATTGCTACTATGTTTGTTGTTGTTGTGAATGAGCGAGTCGCCAAAGGTCCATAACTGGGGTCCGTATCGTAGGATTCCGGACCGCTCGCGAGCCAATCAGAGTGCACGATTCGATGGAAACCGGACAGTGAAAAAAATAAAAGAACATATGGTGAGCTAGTTAGCTAGTACCTTCATATGTATGATGATGCAGTACATCATGTTTGTGTTTTCAACAAAAAGTCAGCAGGGCATTGGTTGTAAGATGTAGTGTTCTGTCCTTGCTAAAAAGTTTGGTTAGCATCCTGACATGTTTAAAACCACAAAGTGACTGTGTATTGTGCTAGCATTACAGTTATATGATCACTACGTTCTGTACTATATTTCACTCAGATTTGTCAGTGTTTCAGCATAACTTTGTACCATCAACCAGATCGTGGCTCAGCCGATGTGTGTAGTGCAGCAGGCAGTGGGATTTGGAAACATGTGTTACAGTTACACCATTGAGGTGCATCACACTACTGTGAGGAACATTAAGTTTAAATCATTCAACACATTTTTTTTTTTTTGTGTGTGTGTGTGTGTGTGTGTGTGTGTGTGTGTGTAAGCTGATAAGGAGCTTTTGTTCGGTTGGGTTTTTTTCTCATTTTCTCATCTGCATGTTGATCCTACTAGTTTGTCAGAAAACTATGAACAAAAAAATAATAATAATAAGCATGATATGAGGGCGGCATGGTGGTGTAGTGGTTAGCGCTGTCGCCTCACAGTAAGAAGATCCGGGTTCAAGCCCCGTGGCCGGCGAGGGCCTTTCTGTGTGGAGTTTTTATGTTGCCTGCATGGGGTTTCCTCCATAGTCCTAAGACATGCAGGTTAGGTTAACTGGTGACTCTAAATTGACCGTGAGTGTGAATGGTTGTCTGTGTCTATGTGTCAGCCCTGTGATGACCTGGCGACTTGTCCAGGGTGTACCCCGCCTTTCGCCCGTAGTCAGCTGGGATAGGCTCCAGCTTGCCTGCGACCCTGTAGAACAGGATAAAGCGGCTAGAGATAATGAGATAAGAAGCATGACATGAAATTTCATGTCATACTTATTATTATTTTTTATTCATAGTTGCACTTGAACAATTATCTCATCTCATCTCATTATCTCTAGCCGCTTTATCCTTCTACAGGGTCGCAGGCAAGCTGGAGCCTATCCCAGCTGACTATGGGCGAAAGGCGGGGTACACCCTGGACAAGTCGCCAGGTCATCACAGGGCTGACACATAGACACAGACAACCATTCACACATTCACACCTACGGTCAATTTAGAGTCACCAGTTAACCTAACCTGCATGTCTTTGGACTGTGGGGGAAACCGGAGCACCCGGAGGAAACCCACGCGGACACGGGGAGAACATGCAAACTCCACACAGAAAGGCCCTCGCCGGACCCGGGGCTCAAACCCAGGACCTTCTTGCTGTGAGGCGACAGCGCTAACCACTACACCACCGTGCCGCCCTTGAACAATTATATGAAAAAGTTTAGGCACTCCTGATTACATAAAAATGCCATATTTTTAAGTGAAAAAGTAAACGCAACAAACTATTTCAAAAAAATAAAATTTCTGTGTGGAGTTTGCATGTTCTCCCCGTGTCTGTGTGGGTTTCCTCTGGGTGCTCCGGTTTCCCCCACAGTCCAAAGACATGCAGGTTAGGATAATTGGTGGCTCTAAGGTGGGGTTTACATTAGACCGTATCAGCGGATCATCAGATTAACGTTTTTAAAACGATTAGTGTGCACACAGCAACGCCAATACACGATTCGCGTGCACACAGCAACGCCAAAACACGGATACGCTCGGCTCCGCAGGCATCCTGCGCTCCAAATCACTCCGCCCTGAACAGCGAGTGCCCTCTGGAGGGTGCGCACTCCGGCCCTGCGCAGCTCACAGAGTGCGCGAGTGAAGTGCACAAGCAGTGATTCGGGACTGAGCCGCTGTGTGTGTGATCCTAGTGCGTATCGGGCATGCGCGTCACTTACCACTTGCAAGTGGAAGGATGGCAAGCCTAAAGACAATCATAACTACACAATGGGCAGTATTTGCATCAGTATTTGCAGTATTTTCATACTTTTATACTCTTTAATGAAAGGTGATACAAGGCGGAAGTCCGCGCCGTTTTTCAGCAGTCGCGTCACATGACCAACGCCAGCGAATCAGGAAGGTGGTTGTCACAGTGACGTTGTCCAATGACGACGCCAGCTAGAGCTCAGCACAGCGTATCCGCGTATTCTCAATGTTTACACAGCACCGGACCAGACACGATCTGGATTGAATACGTGGACCCTGGCGGATTCCCGTTTCCCGGCGTTTCCAGGTGTTTTAATGTAAACGGACAGTGCATCCGCGAAGAAAACGAGACAGATACGGTCTAATGTAAACTTGGCCTAAATTGACCATAGGTGTGAATGTGAACGTGAATGGTTGACACTCTATGTGTCAGCCCTGCGATGATCTGGCGACTTGTCCAGGGTGTACCCCGCCTCTCGCCCATAGTCAGCTGGGATATTGTAGGCTCCAGCTTGCCCATGACCCTGCACAGGACAAGCAGTTACAGATAATGGATGGATGGTTACAGATAATGAATAGATAATTTCTTGCAAACATTAAGTGGAATTTTTAACCTTTATTCATCGCATGTACATGAGAACTCAGTGAAATTCTTTCCCTGCATTTAAACCACCTGAAGCAGTGAACCCATACATACCCAGAGCAGTGGAGCGCCCAGGGAGCAGTTGGGGGTTTGATGCCTTGCTCAAGAGCACTTCGGCCATGGATGTAGAGGGAGGGAAAAAGGCTGTTCATTCACTCCACCCACACACATTTTTTCCCCTGCTGGTCCAAGGAATTGAACCAGCTACCTTTTGTGCCCTTCTCTAACCTTTAGGCCATGGCTTCCCCATAGTTCCTTTATATATGATGGACTTACTATCACATTTGCTTTCAGAACACCCTGATATTTACTGGGATCCATTCTTCCTTCTGTCTGTGCAATGTTCCTTGTGCCACTGGCTACCATACAACCCCCAAAGCCTAATACCTACCCCCATGCTTAACTGTTGCCAAGGTGCTCTTTTCATCCAGATATTGTATTGCATAGATCAGACACTCATTTTGTCATAAAATCATTGCTAAGGTTTCTATCTGATGACTCCTCCATGCAGATCATATTTGTACAAGCAGTGCTTCACAGAACACCACTGCACCCCCATTCCTGTGCCAGTCAAACCTTCCTGCAGGTTATGAGTGTCATGTGGGCTTTGTTTTTCCTTTCTGGTTTGCATACTGGCAGTTCTGAGTGTTTTCTTGGGCTTTCAATTTTTGCCTTGATTTCCATATTTCCCCCAATTGCCATTTCTTAATGATATTTTGGACAGTGGAAATTGTGAGCTGGAGGCACTTTGATATCTTTTTATAGTCTTCTTCCACTTTGTAAGCATTGATTAACTTCATTTTCAGATCCTCAGTCAGCTGCTTAAAGGAGCCCACGGTTGTTGAGTGTTAGCACAAGGTGTGAAGAGTCTGAGAATTTATAATACTCTGGCATTGTTGTTTGAAATGACAATTCAAGACCTGCTTAACATCCTAATGAGTCAATTATGGCGTAATTAGTTAATTATGGTTAACTCATTGCAACATTACACATTTGTTTACTATCTATCTATCTATCTATCTATCTATCTATCTATCTATCTGAGTGGTAGTTAAGGACACTATCATGGCCACTTCTTTGGTTGCCATTTTTATTGCGCGCATGCGCTGCACACACACACACACACACACACACACACACACATTTGTCTCACTGTCCTTGTGAGGACTTCCATTGACATAATTATTATTGCAGTTAATTAAGACTGTGCCTGCACCTCAACCTAACCCTAACTTCAGTAATGAAAAGGAAACTTTTTGGCTCTTTTCCCCCCCAGTTTTTGTTAAAAAAAAAAAAAAAACAGCAATTTCCTTGTGCGGACCATCCGAATGACCTCACAAGGTCAAAATTGTCTAGATTTTACTATCCTTGTGGGGATATTTGGTCCTCAGTAGTATATAAAAACAAACACATGCATGCACACACACACACACACACACACACACACACACACACACACACACACACTTTCTTTCCCTCTTTCTCCCAGCACACATTTTTCACCTCCTTCGTCTTTGATTACCCATTTGAAATGGTAGCTCTGGCTCTTGCTTCTGCATGCTGATGATTTGATTAAGGAAGAGGAGCAATGCTGATTTTCAGCTTTACTCTCAGTGAAATAGCCAGTCGAATTCATACAGATAACCTCAATAGCACGACTCATACCCTGAATACAAAAAGAGAATTTATGTTAAGCACCAAACTGTAAAGTATATATTGTTTTTACTCACTTTAGACTGTACATATCATGGACTTGATTCAAGAAGGCCAAAAATATAATAACCTGCTGGTCATTCTAGTTGCGTATTACTTTGTCTTTTTGGCTGATTTAGTGCAGCTCATCCTTTTCATTGGGCAGGCCAAAACTGAGTGCTCAAAATACCCACAGAGTAGGTGTCTGTGTACTGATAAAATGTTGATTCTCCAAGTCTGTCAATACTCCGTGAGTAATTATGTCTACTTATCGTTTAATCCACAGTATCTACATAATGTGCTACCAAACAGCTGCTACTGCAATTACTGAGAGGGAGAAAGAAGTGGAATGTTTTAGATTAGATAGATTTGCTCCATTCTCGAGGTAGCCTCTAGACACACACATCAGGACCAGGATCCTGTGGGACCCAATGAAAAATGTGCAGTACTGAGCAGCTTTTACCTTCATGCCTTCATGTGGGAGTGAGTGGACAGATACTCTCTAAAGCTCATGGAACAAAAAAGAAAAAAAAAGACCTTTATTCACATGGGGAGTGTATTGGATGCATCAGGTTGCTCGCTCAGAGTTGGGTGACTCATTTAGTGCATTCATTTGTCTTTCATTAACTACTTGATCCTGTTATGGTTCTCTGCGGCTTGAATTCCTAATTCATTTATATTTTGGGAAATTGAACCAAATAACTTCCTTAGAAAATATCACAGATGACGCAGATTTTGCAGCAAGATGATATCCAAGGCAAGCTGTAAGGTAGCTGAACAAGCTACCTTAATATTATAAAAGATGAAATATAATAATAATAATAATAAAAAATTCACTTTGTATAGCGCCTTTCACAAACCCAAGGACGCTTTACACAGGAGTTACCAAAAAAAAAAAACACACTAGAAAGAGTAGTGTGAGGTAAAGGGGAAAGTTTTCAGGTTAGCTTTGAAAAAGTTGACTAACAGTTATTCCACGAAATCAAGTTGTACAGGAGCTGATAGCTGACAAGACACGTAGCACCGAGTTGTCTATAAACCATGCGTGACAAGATTGAGTGGAATAACTGATTTATTCTCTCCACATTCACTGGATTTTGAGAAACAGAGCATTTTTATTTTTAGCAAATTCGATAAATAAAAACTTTACACAAAATATCTGACAAAATAATTTCTGTTTAGAATGTAAACAAACCAGTGAAAAGACAGGAGCAATTTGTGAAAAATGCGATAAGAATAATTCTTGAAAAAAATTGTGTTCTTACCATGAAATACTTTCATTCTATATTTTTTTTTGCTTTTTTTTGTATTTTGGGGAGTTTTGTTTTCGAGTAGAGTTTTTATTTCTTCCTTGGTTAGTTCAGCAACACATTCCGCCATTTTCTTCTTCTTATGGCGGTTGGCAACCCAACTTAAAAATGCATTACTGCCACCGACTGGGCTGGAGTGTGGAACAGGAGATTTTGGGGAAAAGAAAAACTATATTCTTTTAGCTAGTTATCATCTCATTATCTCTAGCCGCTTTATCCTGTTCTACAGGGTCGCAGGCAAGCTGGAGCCTATCCCAGCTGACTACGGGCGAAAGGCGGGGTACACCCTGGACAAGTCACCAGGTCATCACAGGGCTGACACATAGACACAGACAACCATTCACACTCACAGTCAATTTAGAGTCACCAGTTAACCTAACCTGCATGTATTTGGACTGTGGGGGAAACCGGAGCACCTGGAGGAAACCCACAAGGACAACATGCAAACTCCACACAGAAAGGCCCTCGCTGGCCACAGGGCTCGAACCCGGACCTTCTTGCTGTGAGGCAACAGCGCTAACCACTACACCACCACGGTGACCTGCTCAGACCGAGACGTAGACGGCCGGACATTTGTCTCCCTTGTTGCGGAGCAACAAGTGCTTGTTATATTGTTGTATATGTGTTACCATTAGTATATTTCTGTTCATGTTTCCGAGTCTATACTAACCTTGCCTTGCCCTGCCAGTCCCTTGTTGTCATTTTTCAAGTTTTGTTCTCTTCACTGATGTAGCTTTATTTGTTAGTGTTTCATTAAAAATTGCACCTCTGATTCATTCCATTTTCTCAGGGAGTTAAAAGGTTTAATAGTAAACTAATAATAACACAGATGTTGTGATGGTGCAGTTGCACAACCACTTCACACTACAAGTTGCACTTACAGAAAGTGTAATGAATGGGAGGCAAAGGCGGATACAAGTGCAGACACATTATTAAGAGCAAACAAGCAAGCAAAAAAACATGAACTGGGGACATGAGGAACAGAACCTACAGACTATAAGCGATACTGTGGCACACACACAGACAACAACTACAGTGATCCTGTGACACTGAAAAATGACAATTTAAATAGTGGTGCTAAGAAGGAATAACAAGACAACAGCGAGGATGACTGGTGAGACATGGGGCATGCAGGGGCTGATGGGTAGTGAAGTTCTGCACCCATTTGGTGCACCAATGACAGACAGCTGTGTCTTTGTCAGCCTGATGGGTTCCCTGCTGCTATAATATGCAGAAATGAGAGATATCTCATGTCAGCACATTGCTGCAACACTAAACACAACTCAATACTTGCAAGCTAGCACATCTCTAATCACTGAGACTTTTCACTTTGCTGTAACAGAAGACTAATGCAATCTTGGTCTGTTTTTTTTTTTTAAAGCCTAAAAGAGATGTAGTGGTTCTCAGTATTGTGTTTGATCCAGGCTGGGATAGATCTGCCTGTATTCCTTGAGCATTAGTGTGTTAGGCCCCTCCCAGTGTGGCCCGTATCCAAACGACTGGAGCCTCCGAGTTACTGCAGCCATCAATTTCAGGGAGACATTCAGGGCTAAAGCGTTCTGTTTTACTGTCTCTCCAGTGTCCTCGCAAGGAGACTGTGTGTAAGAAATGAGATAGTCAAAGCTAAAATCATTGTGCACTCAGCTATAAAGGGGCAATCTGAAACTGCAGTGGCCACAGAGAAGTTGACTGCAGCTCTGTCTCAGATATCATTTCAAGGACTTAAGAAGAAAAAAAATGTACCATTTCCAGAGTCTGTCATGTGAAGCAAAGTGTCTGTAGAAAGAGTGCAGTCTGGCAAATGTGCTTGGTCTTAGTGATCTTGTAGTAATGCAAGTCAGAGCTGAATTCCCAGGGTGCCAAAACTACTACAGCTTATTTGAAATCGATGTTGCTTCTGTTAGGCGTATCAGGTGAAAATTCAAATTCAATCCAAATTGCTTGAAACTGCTCTCACTGAATTCAGAATTGAATGCAGAACAACATACTTTTACAGAATTAAAATATATTTATCCATTCTTGAGATATTACAAAACAAAGATTGAAGAAACGGCTTAATTTTTATTAAACTGCTGTAATATTCTGTATGAGGATCACATGGTCCAAAATGAGGCTCATTAACCAATGAGATCAAATGTTTTTTTCTTCATAACTTTTCTATTTTTCAAGATATTTACATGGAAATTGGCAGGAACATAGATGGTTGTATACTGAATACAAAGTTTGAAAAATGACTAAAACACAATTATGCAAATAAGCATTTACTTAGTATTAATTATGCTAATTTGGTAAAACCATTAAATCGGTAGGATAAAGCGGCTAGAGATAATGAGATGAGATTAAATTGGTACGCTCAGTAAAAAAGTAAGAAAAGATTATTTCTAATCCCCTCTTTATGCTCTGTAGGCCTTTGTATTTCTCAAAAGTCGGGCCTACTAGTGTTGATATGAAAGAATATAAATGATAATATTCACAGCTTTCAAGGCGAACCTCAAAAAAACTGTGTGATCCACATCCAATAAACAATTCACATTAACTGAACTGAAATTGACACTCGCGTTTCTGACTTCCGGTTTTTTAAAATATCATTCCGTCCACAAAGATCTCAATATTTTTCATCAAAACAACTACAGTTATATTCTAAAATAGTTATTAATTTACATGAATCGGTTTGACTGGAAAATATAAGTAGGTAAAGCTATGAAAACTTAATTCAGACTCTCCCGTGAATCATAACATCAAAACTAGCAGACGGAAATTTTTGCTGAATTCTTTATCAGAAACAGTGAGAGCGAGAGAACGTCCCTATAAAAGTTATCTGATTGATATTCACAAGTAATCCAGTTGGAAACCAATCAGAAGAGAGAGAGAGAGAGAGAGAGAGAGAGACTGACTGCTTTCCTGTGACTCAAAAAGCACCGGCAGTTTCCCGATGTCCCGCGAACAGAGAGTGAACTCTGTTGTGCCAAATTCAACCTGCTGTTACTCCCAAAGTACTGAACAGATCTTACCCAGATAAATTTATTTGGAAAGCAGATATTATAAGCTTTTTAATGATCATATTCACGATAGAAAATATTCAAAAATTAATCAATGACAGATTTGGAAACTCAGATGAGCATCTGCAGGTGCAATTTTCACAGCACGGCCAGCGAGCGTCTCATACGCCTACTTCTGTTAATGATATTGCAAATGCATCTCAAGGTTTTTATTTCCTTTGTTGACATGGCAGCTTTTAACAGGTTATTTTTCCCCCTTACAACAAACAATATTTGTATTGTGTCTTTAATACAGGCAGCATGGTGGTCGCCTCACAGCAAGAAGGTTCTGGGTTTTAACCTTGCAGCTGACTAGGATCAATCTGTGTAGAGTTTGTGTGTTCTCCATGTGCCTGTGTGGGTTTCCTCCAGGTTCTCTGGTTTCCTCCCACAGTCCAAAGATACAGTGGGGCAAAAAAGTATTTAGTCAGCCACCAATTGTGCAAGTTCTCCCACTTAAAAAGATGAGAGAGGCCTGTAATTTTCATCATAGGTACACTTCAACTATGAGAGACAGAATGGGGGAAAGAATCCAGGAAATCACATTGTAGGATTTTTAATGAATTAATTGGTAAATTCCTCGGTAAAATAAGTATTTGCTCACCTACAAACAAGCAAGATTTCTGGCTCTCACAGACCTGTAACAACTTCTTTAAGAGGCTCCTCTGTCCTCCACTCGTTACCTGTATTAATGGCACCTGTTTGAACTCGTTATCAGTATAAAAGACACCTGTCCACAACCTCAAACAGTCACACTCCAAACTCCACTATGGCCAAGACCAAAGAGCTGTCAAAGGACACCAGAAACAAAACTGTAGACCTGCACCAGGCTGGGAAGACTGAATCTGCAATAGGTAAGCAGCTTGGTGTGAAGAAATCAACTGTGGGAGCAATTATTAGAAAATGGAAGACATACAAGACCACTGATAATCTCCCTTGATCTGGGGCTCCATGAAAGATCTCACCCCGTGGGGTCAAAATGATCACAAGAACAGTGAGCAAAAATCTCAGAACCACATGGGGGGACCTAGTGAATGACCTGCAGAGAGCTGGGACCAAAGTAACAAAGGCTACCATCAGTAACAGACTACGCCGCCAGGGACTCAAATCCTGCAGTGCCAGACGTGTCCCCCTGCTTAAGCCAGTACATGTCCAGGCCCGTCTGAAGTTTGCTAGAGAGCATTTGGATGATCCAGAAGAGGACTGGGAGAATATCATATGGTCAGATGAAACCAAAATAGAACTTTTTGGTAAAAACTCAGCTTGTCATGTTTGGAGGAGAAAGAATGCTGAGTTGCATCCAAAGAACACCATACCTACTGTGAAGCATGGGGGTGGAAACATCGTGCTTTGGGGCTGTTTTTCTGCAAAGGGACCAGGACGACTGATCCGTGTAAAGGAAAGAATGAATGGGGCCATGTATCGTGAGATTTTGAGTGAAAACCTCCTTCCATCAGCAAGGGCATTGAAGATGAAACGTGGCTGGGTCTTTCAGCATGACAATGATCCCAAACACACCGCCCGGGCAATGAAGGAGTGGCTTTGTAAGAAGCATTTCAAGGTCCTGGAGTGGCCTAGCCAGTCTCCAGATCTCAACCCCATAGAAAATCTTTGGAGGGAGTTGAAAGTCCGTGTTGCCCAGCGACAGCCCCCAAACATCACTGCTCTAGAGGAGATCTGCATGGAGGAATGGGCCAAAAATACCAGCAACAGTGTGTGAAAACCTTGTGAAGACATACAGAAAATGTTTGACCTCTGTCACTGCCAACAAAGGGTATATAACAAAGTATTGAGATGAACTTTTGTTATTGACCAAATACTTATTTTCCACCATAATTTGCAAATAAATTCTTTAAAAATCAGACAATGTGATTTTCTGGATTTTTTTTTCTCATTTTGTCTCTCATAGTTGAGGTATACCTATGATAAAAATTACAGGCCTCTCTCATCTTTTTAAGTGGGAGAACTTGCACAATTGGTGACTGACTAAATACTTTTTTGCCCCACTGTATGTCGATGAGGCCAATTGGCTACTCTAAATTGCCCATTAGATGTGAATGTGAGTGTGAATGGCTGTTGGTCTCTCTGTGTTAGCCCTGTGATAGACTGGCGATTGGTCCAAGGTGTACCCCGCCTCTCACCTGATGCCAGCTGGGACTGGTTCCAACTCACCTGCAACGAATGGTATCTGGTTATTTAGCAGAAGTTCTAAAGTCTTTTAGCACAACTCTACGTTCTTTAGCACAACTCTGGATTATGGTCACAATTATTGAAAAAAATACTCATCTTGATATAGGAAGGGGTTTATTATGATTGCTTAGGGACTGGAAGTCAGAATTTCTGCTGCTGTGTATGTTAAGTGTGGAAATGCATCTACCGTATAGCCATGGTCAACACATGTGCAAGAAACATGTGTTGCTGCAACGTCAAAACATCAAGATTCAAGATTCCTTTATTGTCACTCCACCATACAGTACAGTGAAATTGAAGCACGCAATCCAGTCGGTGTATTCATACAAACAGTATTAAGGGGAAAGAAAGGAAAAAGAGTCAGCTCTGTACAAGATAAACATTCAAGTAAAAAGATAAACAAATCTACTGTATACAAGATAGATAAGTCAATTAAAAAAATTTAAAAAAGTTTCTATGTATCTAGATTGTGACCCATGATACAGCGGATTATTGCACAGTAATAAGTGGATGTATTGCACAATTAGGCATGATAATTGCACATTTGCCCATGTTGACAGAGTGCAGCTGAACAGGAGCAATATAAATAAATAAATATAGGTGATCGAGAGAATAAGGTGCATGTGGCTGTAAAAACACACTATTTAGATAAGAGATAGGCATGTAGAGGTGTAGACAGTTTGTGTTACCGTTCAGTCCTGTTTCTGTCCGTACTGCTGGCATCTGTGTAGGTGACTGGCTTTGTTCAGTTCACGTATGACACTCGGGTAAAAGCTGTTCTTTAGTCTATTTGTCCGTGATGCAATGGACCTGAACCATCTACCAGAGGGCAGTGGTTCAAGAAGCTGGTGTCCAGGGTGGGAAGGGTCCTTTAGGATGTTGGTGGCTCTGCTGAGGCAACAGGTGGTGTAGAGTTGCTCTAGAGAGGGCAGTGGGCAGTCAGTGATCTTCTGTGTAGAGTTTAAAGGAACAGTCCACCGTACTTCCATAATGAAATATGTTCTTCTTTGAATTGAGACGAGCTGATCCGTACCTCTCCGAGCTTTGTGCGACCTCCCAGTCAGTCAGACGCGCTGTTACTCCTGTTAGCAATGTAACTAGGCTCAGCATGGCCAATGGTATCTTTTGGGGCTGTAGTTAGATGCGACCAAACTCTTCCACATTTTTCCTGTTTACATAGGTTTATATGACCAATGACATGAAACAAAGTTCAGTTACACAAATTGAAACGTGGCGATTTTCTATGCTATGGAAAGTCTGCACTATAATGACAAGCGTACTAACACCTTCTGCGCACTTCGACAGCCCATTGATACCTTCACTCAGGAGTGAAGGTATCAATGCGCTGTCGAATCGCGCAGAAGGTGTTAGTACGCCTGTAATTATAGTGCAGACTTTCCATAGCATAGAAAATCGCCACGTTTCAATTTGTGTAACTGAACTTTGTTTCATGTCACTGGTCATATAAACCTATGTAAACAGGAAAAATGTGGAAGAGTTTGGTCGCATCTAACTACAGCCCCAAAAAATACCATTGGCCATGCTGAGCCTAGCTACATTGCTAACAGGAGTAACAGCACGTCTGACTGACTGGGAGGTCGCACAAAGCTCGGAGAGGTACGGATCAGCTCGTCTCAATTCAGAGAAGAACATATTTCATTATGGAAGTACGGTGGACTGTTCCTTTAAGACTCTTTGAAGGGCTTTCTTGTCTGCCACAGAGCTGCTGGTGTACCACGTAGTGATGCAGTATGTCAGCACACTCTCACTTGAGCTACGGTAGGTCACTAGCAGCTGCTCATGGAGGTTGTTCTTCTTGAGGATCCTCAGGAAGTACAGTCACTGCTGTGCCTTTTTCACTGCCGCTGTGGAGTTTGTGGTCCAGGTGAGGTCCTCTGCAATGTCTGTGCCCAGGAACTTGAAAGTGAGCACTCTTTCCACTCTGACCCTGCTGATTAGCAATGGAGTGTAGTCCTTGTTGTTTTTTCAGAAGTCTATTATGAGTTCATTTGTTTTTGAAGGGTTCAGGGCTAGGTTGTTTTCTTCACACCACCTTGTCAGTTTTTGGATGTCATCCCTGTAGGCTGTCTTGTCATTTCTTGAAATAAGTCCAACCACAGTTGTGTTGTCCACGAACTTGATGATGGTGTTGGTAGGGTGGTTTGGGAGTGCAGTTGTGGGTGTAGAGAGCATAGAGGAGGGGGCTCAGCACACAGCTCTGCGGGGCTCCAGTGCTGAGTATGAGGGTGGATGAGGTGTGGGGGCCTAGTCTTACCATCTGGGAGTGGTTGGTGAGGAAGTCCTTGAGGCAGTGGCAGATGGTTTGAGAGAGTTCTAGGTCAGACAGTTTGGGAATCAGTCTGTCTGGGATGACTGTATTGAATGCAGAGCTGTAGTCTATGAAGAGCATCCTCATGTAGCTATCCTGTTGCTCAAGGTGGCAAAGTGCAGTGTGTAAGGCAGTGGTTATTGCATCCTCAGTAGACCTGTTTGATCTGTAGGCGAAATGGTGTGGGTCGAAGGTGGCTGGGAGGTTGGATTTGATGTGCTGCTGGACCAGCTTCTCAAAGCACTTCATGATGAGTGCAACTGGGCGGTAGTCATTGAGGCCACTGATGACTGGTTTCTTCAGTACTGGGATTATCATTGCTGAATTTATGCAGGTTGCGATGGTGGCCTTGGACAGGGACAGGTTGAAGATGTTTGTGAAGACTGCTGAGAGCTGGTCTGCGCATTCTCTCAGTACTCTTCCTGTCACTCCATCAGGTCCTGAAACCCTTCCTGGGGTTGACAGCCCTGAGCACGCGCCTCACTTTGTGCTCCTGTACACTGAGCATGTGGCTGTTGTAGGTGGGAGTGGTTGTAATGTCTGCTGCCTCTGCCGTTCTTACTTCAAAGTGGGCAAAGAAGCAGTTAAGCTCCTCTGCTAATGCGGTATTCACCTCAACAGTCCTGTGATTGCTGTTTTTGTAATTGGTGATGTGCTGGATCCCCTGCCATAGTCTCCATTGGTCGTTGTAGGCAAAATGGTCCTCAATCTCAATCAGTTTCGTATGCCAAAATTAACAGTTTTAATTACCTGTCTCGTCTATTACTTGTAATGAGACTTTTTTCTCATGATAAATTTCACCTTCACAAATGAAAATCATTTTTCTCAACTTATTGGCATGTACAGTTGTGGTTAGATGTTTACATACAGCGACATGAATGTCATCTTGGATATGAATGTCATGGCAATATTTGGGCTTTCAGTAATTTCTTTGAACTGTTCTTTTTCTGTGGCAGAATGATTGTACAGCATATATCTTTAATTAAAAAAACACTAGAACTTTGTGCACAAGTTTTAATTTTCTTTGGGTTTTCTGAAATCAAGACAGGGTCAAAATTATACATACTGTACAGGGTCAAAAAATGTACATACGCTCGCTTAGATTATTAATTCAGAGGTGCTGAAACTTCCAAAATGTCTCTTATCTTGCCAAGGCTGAGGTCTCTTAACTTCCTGTTAGTGATCATAATTGACTACAGCTGGTAGCTCCTCTGTGCCTTCATCGGGTGGCAGCCAAAGGTGGAGGCCCTGGCATACTGATCCCCGGCTGACAAAACTGGCTTTTGGGACATTCCACCTCAGTTGGGCTCATCTCAATGCATAGCTTGGGCTCTGGAACCAATTTCCTGGAGAGGGGTTGGACTCTCTTCTATGCTGAAGTTGCCAAGGGTGAGTGGCGCCGGGCAGGGGTGGGGCTATTGGTAGCCCCCCAGTTTGGTGCGCTAACATTGGAGTTCTCCCCAGTGAATGAGAGGGTCGTTTCCCTGTGCCTTCAGGTCGGGGAACGGTCTCTGACTATCATTTGTGCTTATGCACCAAATGGTAGTTCGGAGTACCCGGCCTTCTTGGGTCCTTGAGTGGGGTGCTAGACAGTGCACCACGAGGGGACTCCATTGTTTTACTGGGGGACTTCAATGCTCACGTGGGCAATGACAGTGAGACCTGGAGGGGTGTGATTGGGAGGAATGGCCTGCCTGATCTGAACCCGAGTGGGGTTCAGTTGTTGGACTTTTGTGCCATGCACAGTTTGGCCATAACAAACACCATGTTCAAGCATAAGGGTGTCCATAAGTGCACGTGACACGAGGACACCCTAGGCCGCAGATTGATGATTGACTTTGTAGTTGTTTCATCTGATCTACGACCATATGTCTTGAACACTCGAGTGAAGAGAGGAGCAGAGCTCTCAACTCATCACTACCTGGTGGCGAGCTGGATCAGATCAGGGAGGAGGCCGGACAGACCGGGCAGGCCCAAATGAGTAGTGAGGGTATGCTGGGAACATCTGGCAGAGGCTCCCATCCGTCGGATCTTCAACTGTCACATCCAGCAGAGCTTCAACTGCATATTGGGGGAGGATGAGGATATTGAGTCTGAGTGGACCATGTTCTGCACTTTCATTGCTGAGGCAGCCTTGCAGAGCTGTGGCTGCAAGGTTGTTGGTGCCTGTCATGGCAGTAATCCCTGAACCCACTGGTGGACACCTGTGGTGAGGGGAGCCGTCAAGCTGAAGAAGGAATCCTATCGGGCTTGGTTAGCCTGTGGGTCTCCAGAGGCAGCTGACAAATACCAATGGGCCAAGCGGAATGCGGCTCTGGCAGTCACTGAAGCAAAAACTCGGGTGTGGGAGGAGTTCAGAGAGGCCATGGAAAGTGACTTTCAGTCAGCCTCGAAGAGATTCTGGCAAACCATCTGGCGGCTCACGAAAGGAAAACAGTGCTTTGTCCCTACTGTTTACAGCGAGGATGGAGTGTTGTTGACCTCAACTGGGGACATCATCCAATGGTGGAAGGAATACTTTGAGGATCTCCTCAATCCCACCTTCATGTTGTCTGAGGAGGATGCAGAGTCTGAGGGTGCTTGGGAGGACTCGCCTATCACAGGGGCTGAGGTTGCCGAGGTGGTTAAAAAGTTCCTCGGTGGTCGGGCTCCGGGGGTGGATGAGATTCATCCTGAGTTCCTGAAGGCACTGGATGTTGTTGGGCTGTCTTGGCTGACACGCCTCTTCAACATTGCATGGAGGTCAGGGACAGTGCCTCTGGATTGGCAAACTGGGGTGGTGGTCCCCCTTTTTAAAAAGAGGGACCAGAGAGTGTGTTTCAACTAGAGGGGGATCACACTTCTCAGCATCCCTGGGAAAGCCTATGCTGGGGTGCTGGAGAGGAGAGTCTGGTCGATAGTCGAACCTCAGATTCAGGAGGAACAATGCAGTTTTCATCCTGGTCGTTGAACACTGGACCAGCTCTTTACCCTTGCAAGGGTGCATGGGAGGTTGCCCAATCGATCTACATGTGTTTTGTGGACCTGGAGAAGGCTTACGACCGTGTCCCTAGTGGTGCCCTGTGGGGGCTGCTTCAGGAGTATGGGGTTCAGGGCCCACTACTGCAGGCCATTCGGTCCCTGTATGCAGGAGTTTGGTTCGCATTGCTGGCAGTAAGTTGGACTTGTTCCTGGTGCATGTTGGACTCCGCCAAGGCTGTCCTTTGTCACCGGTTCTGTTCATAACTTTTATGGACAGAATTTCTAGGCGCAGCCAAGGGGCAGAGGGTGTCTGGTTTGGTGGCATCAGGGTCACGTCTCTGCTTTTTATCGATGATGTGGTCCTGTTGGCTTCATCCATCTGTGACTTACAGCATGTGCTGGGATGGTTTGCAGCTGAGTGTGAAGTGGCTGGGATGAGGATCAGCACCTCCAATTCCGTGGCCATGGTGCTCAGCCGGAAACAGGTGGAGTGCCTACTCCAGGTAAGGGGGGAGTTGCTACCTAAAGTGGAGGAGTTTAAGTATCCTTGGGTTTTGTTCATGAGTGAGGGTAAGGGGAAGCGGGAGTTGGACAGAAGGATCGGGTGCAGACGCTAAACCGGTCTGTTGTGGTAAAGAGAGAGCTAAGCCAAAAGGCAAAGCTCTCAATTTACTGGTCCATCTATGTTCCCACTCTCACCTATGGTCACAAGCTATGGGTAGTAACCGAAAGAATGTGATCACGGATACAAGCGGTAGAAATGAGTTTTCTCCACAGGGTGGCTGGGCTCTCCCTTAGAGACAGGGTGAGAAGCTTGGTCATTCAGGAGAGACTCAGAGTAGAACCGCTGCTCCTCCACATTGAAAGGAGTCAGTTGAGGTGGTTTGGGTACCTTGTTAGGATGCCCCCTGGATGCCTCCCAAGGGAGGTTTTCTGGGCATGCCCCACCAGGAGGAGACCCCAGGGCAGACCCAGGACACACTGGAGAGATTACATCTCTCGGCTGGCCTGGGAACGCCTTGGTATTCCCCCGGAAGAGCTGGTGGAGGTGGCCAGGGAGAGGGAAGTCTGGGCTGCTCTGCTTACACTGCTACCCCTGTGACCCGGATCCGGATAAGTGGTAGAAGATGGATGGATGGATGGATGGATGGATGGATGGATGGATGGATGTTTACAGCACTCATTGGATTGACCAACACACAATACAATGGGGAAGTCCAAGGAGCTCAGTGCAGATCTGAGAAAGAGGATCGCAGACATACACAACTCCGGAATGTCTCTTGGAGCCATTTCTAAACAACTGCAAATTCCAAGATCAGTTCAAACAATTGTATCCAAGTTATTGTGAGGTGTAGTCACTTTGCCAAGCCACTTTGCTTCAAGAAAACCCAAACTGTCACCCTCAGCTGAAAGGAAATTGGTTTGGATGGTCAGGAGCAACCTGGGAGCCACCATGGCACAGCCCTGCCATGAACTGGAAGCTGATGGATCACTGTCTACAGTTCAGATCACCATGGACTAAGAAGCTGCTATCCAAGAAATAACCCCCTGCTCCAAAATTTACACCTTCAAGCTTAACTAGAGTTTGAAGCTGACCACACAGACAAAGAAAAAGCCTTCTGGAGGATAGCTGTATGGTCAGATGAGACAAAGATTGAGTTGTTTGGCAATAATGACCACCATGTACAGAGGGACACTGTACCACCTGGTGGTGGTGGTAGGATCATCATGCTCTGGGGCTGTTTTGCTGCCAGTGGAACTGGTTCATTGCACAAAGTGGATGGAATAATGAAGAAGGAGGACTAACTCAGAATTATTCAGCATAAACCATCAGAAACTTGAACACGACTTGGGACTTGGGAGTTACAACAGGACAATGAACCCAAACACGCATCAGAGCTGGTTGTGGAGGATAAAGCAGGCTAACATTAAGCTTAAAACAAGTCCTGACTTCAACCCTATTGGAAATATACAGTGGTGCTTGAAAGTTTGTGAACCCTTTAGAATTTTCTATATTTCTGCATAAATATGACCTAAAACATCATCAGATTTTCATACAAGTCCTAAAAGTAGAGAAAGAGAACCCAGTTAAACAAATGAGACAAAAATATTATACTTGGTCATTTATTTATTGAAGAAAATGATCCAATATTACATATCTGTGAGTGGCAAAAGTTTGTGAACCTTTGCTTTCAGTATCTGGTGTGACCCCCTTGTGCAGCGATAACTGCAACTAAACGTTTCCGGTAACTGTTGATCAGTCCTGTACACCGGCTTGGAGGAATTTTAGCCCATTCCTCCATACAGAACAGCTTCAACTCTGGGATGTTGGTGGGTTTCCTCACATGAACTACTCACTTCAGGTCCTTCCACAACATTTCGATTGGATTAAGGTCAGGACTTTGACTTGGCCATTCCAAAACATTAACTTTCTTCTTCTTTAACCATTCTTTGGTAGAACGACTTGTGTGCTTAGGGCCGTTGTCTTGCTGCATGACCCACCTTCTCTTGAGATTCAGTTCATGGACAGATGTCCTGACATTTTCCTTTAGAATTTGCTGGTATAATCCAGAATTCATTGTTCCATCAATGATGGCAAGCCATCCTGGCCCAGATGCAGCAAAACAGGCCCAAACCATGATACTACCACCACCATGTTTCACAGATGGGATAAGGTTCTTATGCTGGAATGCAGTGTTTTCCTTTCTCCAAACATAATGCTTCTCATTTAAACCAAAAAGTTCGATTTTGGTCTCATCCGTCCACAAAACATTTGTCCAATAACCTTCTGGCTTGTCCACATGATCTTTAGCAGACTGTAGACAAGCAGCAATGTTCTTTTTGGAGAGCAGTGGCTTTCTCCTTGCAGCCCTGCCATGCACACCATTGTTGTTCAGTGTTTTCCTGATGGTGGACTCATGAACATTAACATTAGCCAATGTGAGAGAGGCCTTCAGTTGCTTAGAAGTTACCCTGGGGTCCTTTGTGACCTCGCCGACTATTACACGCCTTGCTCTTGGAGTGATCTTTGTTGGTCGCCCACTCCTGGGGAGGGTAACAATGGTCTTGAGTTTCCTCCATTTGTACACAGTCTGTCTGTCTGTGGATTGGTGGAGTCCAAACTCTTGAGAGATGGTTTTGTAATGTTTTCCAGCCTGATGAGCATCAGTAACACTTTTTCTGAGGTCCTCAGAAATCTCCTTTGTTCGTGCCATGATACACTTCCACAAACATGTGTTGTGAAGATCAGACTTTGATAGATCCTTGTTATTTAAATAAAACAGGGTGCTCACTCACACCTGATTGTCATCCCATTGATTGAAAACACCTGACTCTAATTTCACCTTCAAATTAACTGCTCATCCTAGAGGTTCACATACTTTTGCCACTCACAGATATGTAATATTGGATCATTTTCCTCAACAAATAAATGACCAAGTATAATATTTTTGTCTCATTTGTTTAACTGCGTTCTCTTTATCTACCTTTAGGACTTGTGTGAAAATCCGATGATGTTTTAGGTCATATTTATGCAGAAATATAGAAAATTCTAAAGGGTTCACAAACTTTCAAGCACCACTGTATGGACCGTGCTTATAAGTCGAGTCCATGCCAAGAAAAAAAAAATTAATTGAATTCTACCAATTCTACCATGCAGAGTCATGAAATATCCAACCAGAATTCTGCCAGAAGCTTGTTCATGGTAAATAAAAATGTTTGGTCAAGGTGAATCTTGTGAAGAGACATTTTACCCAAATATTAGGTGTGCTGTATGTATATTTTTGACCCTATGTTGATTTCAGAAAACCCAAAGAAAATTAAAACTTGTGCACCAAATTCTAGTTTTAATTTTTTATTTTGTAATTAAAGCTGTGTGCTGTACAATCATTCTGTCACAGAAAAAGAACAGTTCAAAGAAATGACTGAAAGCCCAAATATTGCCATGACATTCATGTCACTGTATGTAAACTTCTGACCACAACTGTACATGCAAATCTTGGAAAAGTTCATTTCCTTTTCTCCATCAGTGTTCTCTTTTCATCTTCTTTATTTCCTTTCTTCCTGCCGTTACCTATTTTTACACAATTTTCATGACATTTACCGACATTTTCAGAGACTGGTTTTTAATGGCATCCCCAAACTGAGCGATCTAAAACTGTTGTTGTAATAACAGTGGGATTAAATGGCGAAATTTTCACTTCTGTAATCCTATTGTTCCCTTTAAATTGAGCACTCAATTAAGTAGCCAATAAGAGTTTCTAAAAGAAAGCTGTGATCCGTTCGATAAGTATAAAAACAGAGGGTCACATAACTACAGCTCATTCTATCACTAATAGATTACACAGAGATAAAGATTAAGTGTTCTTGGATCTTGTGCTAAAGAACTTATGCTGCTTTTCCACTACAAACGCGGCTGAGTCGGGCTGAGCCGTGCTGAGTCGAGCTGAGCGGGGCTGTTGGAGTTGCATTTCGACTACAACCGCGCTGAACCGTGCTGGCTGAAAGTGGGTGGACACATTGGGTGGAGTTAGCGAAAGTGGGTGGACGTCACGTGATGTCGTTAAGCGGCGCAAACAGTGACATCAGTGATCTTTTAAGCGGTAGTGTCACGACCCGGATAGTAAACAATAAACATGGAGGACATGGAGTCGTTAGTGTTGCTGGTCTTGGTGCTGTGGCTTGTTGTCACCGACAACGCCAACAGATACTGGCAAGAGCGTATAGATGAGGCAAGGCGCATAAGGCTTCAGAAATTCTCGTAATTCTTCTTCTTCCGGGTTGACGGTGTTTACAGATCCCAGCGTGCTCGCGGGGCATGTGTGGGCATGTGAGGACACTCCTCCTCACCAATCAGTGCACAGGGGAGTGTCTGCTCACGCCCCCAGCCTCACTCAGCTCGGTTTGGCTCGCTTCAGCCCCACTCCAAAACCCTGCGAGTTTTGGGTGCTAAGCAGGGCCGAAGCGAGCTGAGTCGTGCTGTTTTGAGGTAGTCGAAACGCGAGCCGTGTCGGGCTGAAGTGAGCTGAAGCGAGCTGAAGTGAGCTGAAAAAGGGTAGTGGAAAAGGGCCATTAGAGTTGTGCGAAAAGACTTTTGTGCTAAATAACCATAAACCCAACGGATAACTGGCATAGAAAATGAAAGAATGAACGTATTTAACACAATTCTGCCAGAATTATTATTATATAGGTAACAGGATGGATGTAAACACAGTCCTATGATAGATACATTTCTCCTCATCCAACCAAAATGAAAAAAAAAATCCACATTATGTGTAATATGAAAATGCTGGCAGTGCACCTTTAAGGGTGATTTTTTTTTTCCCTAGAGAAAGCTGCTGAGCATTCTGTACTTGGAATAAATGGCAGATTGAGAACTGATAATCAACGGCATAATATGAGTCATGAAAATCAGTTTTAATAGAACTTAATTGGTAGAGCTCCGTCTCCATGGAGAGGATATCAGATATCACCTAACCTCATCAAGCAACCAGATAATTAAAGTCCAATAAAGATATGGCATACACAGAGAAGAAGAAGAAGAAAAAGGTTTAGGTTGAGAACAATGCAGGAGAATGATTTGGCTAGTGATTGTACTCAAGTTCATTTCGGAACTAATTAGCTATTAACAATGCTAAATAACACGTAAGGAGAGATAAAGGATGAATATGAGTACGTTCTGCGTCGATTGCGCTGAAGCAAACATGTGCTAAATGGTGAGATTTACGAGCCAGTGTTTGATATGAGGTTATTTTAGGAAGTGGTGTTTGTGTAGTGCATTGTTTGGAGACTGAGCCACAGAGGCTGTAAATGTGTTCGCTGTTAAACAAACAAAGGATGAATGCAATGTTCATGCTCGAGGAACATAACCACAACACATAACCAGAAAGAGAAAATGGCATCCAAAATGATGTGATGATTATTCCTTACAGGATAGAATGTCACGTTGATCATTTGTCATGGATGTGCTGAGTGCTTTTGACTTGAAATGTGAAGTACAGCTGGTGAAATTACCTTGCCCGATTGCTTGTGTGCGCCCAAGATATTTCTCGCATTATGTACCAGTGCCTGTCAAGCATTCGAGGTTGCCATTCAGTGGGCGCACATACACAAACCCAGTCCTGGTCATCAAATTACCGTCTCCTGTTCTTCCTCTTGCCTGATGACTCAACAGTACAGCATGCGGAGACACTTTCCTTCTGACAGCATGATCAGCTATGAGAAACATTAAGTTCACACACACACACAAACGACAGATTAAGATACATCAGTGCTACTTGCTCTAGGTGTGAATGTGGATCGAGAGAACATCTCTAATCCTATCTTTTCTAGCAAGATGCAGGCTTTAAATCAGCCTCTTTTTTTTATACTGTAAACTGAGCCGAATACACTCACACTCACTGGCCACTTTATTAGGGACACCCATCGACCTGCAGTTTTACACAGTTATCTAATCAGCCAATCCCTAATGTATAAAATAGGTACCCTATTGCCGCTTTTCCACTACCAACGCGGCTGAGTTGGGCTGAGCCGTGCCGTGCTGAGTTGGGCTGAGTCGAGCTGAGTGGGGCTGTTGGAGTTGCATTTCGACTACAACCACGCTGAACCGTGCTGGCTGGAAGTGGGTGGACACACTGGGTGGAGTTAGCGAAAGTGGGTGGACGTCACGTGATGTCGTTAGGCGGCGCAAACAGTGACATCAGTGATCTTTTAAGCGGTAGTCTCACGACCTGGATAGTAAACAATAAACATGGAGGACATGGAGTCGTTAGTGTTGCTGGTCTTGGTGCTGTGGCTTGTTGTCACCGACAACGCCAACAGATACTGGCAAGAGCGTATAGATGAGGCGAGGCGCATAAGGCTTCAGAAATTCTCGTAATTCATAATTCTTCTTCCGGGTTTACGGTGTTTACAGATCCCAGCGTGCTCGCGGGGCGTGTGTGGGCATGTGAGGACACTCCTCCTCACCAATCAGTGCACAGGGGAGTGTCTCCTCACGCCCCCAACCTCACTCGGCTCGGTTTGGCTCGCTTCAGCCCCACTCCAAAACCCTGCGAGTTTTGGGTGCTAAGCAGGGCTGAAGCGAGCTGAGTCGTGCTGCTCTAAGGTAGTCGAAACGTGAGCCGTGTCGGGCTGAAGTGAGCTGAAGTGAGCTGAAAAAGGGTAGTGGAAAAGGGCCATAAGGGTACCTGTGGCTACTGCTTATAAATAAAATTGTTTTCTGATCCAATGTCCATACAGTAAATATAGCATATATATTTACACTGGGAGGCAGTAGCCACAAAAATGAAGCGTAATCCAAAAATAAACAATTTAAAAATCACAGAAGTAAAATATACCAAGTGTCCATACTTTATATTATTCGACTCTTACCTCTTACAGTTTTTGAAACTGAAACCTCCGATCTGAGGCTGACATACACACGCTGTTGCCATGACCCAAACTCTTATTTCCGGAAATGGCCCGGTGCTAGAGCTCAGTGGTCTCAATACTCTTTTTGACAACTTCCTGTAACAACTCAGAAGTGTGTCACATCTACATCACACATGGCTGAAGGAGATGAGGAAAGGGGGACGACCTGGAGTATATTTTAAAATAGGAATGCATTTTCCCTCTGTAATATGCATAAACAAGTCTGAAAGCTATTTCTTTAGTCTAGTCCATTTATTTCGAATGGTGAACCGAATTGTATACACTCACTGGCCATTTTAATCGGAACACATGTACGCGCATGTGCAGTGTGCGATTGTTACAATCTTATATTCTTACAGCATGATAAGAAAGTGGCTATAGCTCCTCTATATGAGGCAGTAGACACAAAAATCATTCAGATACAAATCAAGAGTTCAGTTAATGTTCACAGTGTTCAAACATCAGAACGGGAAAAATTGTGATCGCAAAGTGTGACTTTCTTTCACTATGGCATGGGTGTTGGTTTGAGCCAGATGGACTGGTTTGAGTATTTCAGAAACTGCTGATCTCCTTCCTGGGGTTTTCACACACAACAGTCTCTAAAGTTTCACAGAATGGTGCAGAAAACAAAAAACATTGAGTGATAGTTCTGTGGATGGAAACAAATGCCTTGTTGATAAGAGAGGTCAGAGGAAAATGGACAGATTGGTTTGAGCTTTTTTTTGCCAGGAAGGATATAGTAACTCATAGCAACTCTTTGCAACCATGGTGAGCAGAAAAGCATCTCAGCATGCAACAGTAGAAGAACACACTGGGTTCCACTCCCACAGCCAAGAACAGGGATCTTAGAATCAAGAACAAGTTCCTATTAAAGTAGCCATTGAGTGGAATCTTCACGCTTTAAATTCCGGCTGGGTTGTGGAATTTTTATTCATGTTTATTCCTGAGTGCTTGTTTTTGGACCTGACGGAATATAAAAGAAAGCACCAAATGCTGGTTTCTCACCCTGCTGTGCTGAAAACCTTACCAAATGAGGCTGTGAATTCATATAATAAAACATGACAGGGCTTGCTCTTGTCGAACAATAATAACCGTCACCACACAGTCGATTACTGTCCTATAATAACATGTCTTGAAGTACGACAGAAATTAAATACTGATTAGCCACATTTTTAATTCATGAAAAAGGACATAATTTTGCAGGCAGCATGGTGGTGTAGTGGTTAGCACTGTTGCCTCACAGCAAGAAGGTTCTGGGTTTGAGCCCAGCGGCTGGCGAGGGCCTTTCTGTGCGGAGTTTGCATGTTCTCCCCGTGTCTGCGTGGGTTTCCTCCGGGTGCTCCGGTTTCCCCCACAGTCCAAAGACATGCAGGTTAGGCTAATTGGTGGCTCTAAATTGAGCGTAGGTGTGAATGTGAGTGTGAATGGTTGTCTGTGTCTATGTGTCAGCCCTGCGATGACCTGGCGACTTGTCCAGGGTGTACCCCGCCTCTCACCCATAGTCAGCTGGGATAGGCTCCAGCTTGCCTGTGACCCTGTAGAACAGGATAAGCGGCTACAGGTAATGGATGGATGGACACATTTTGCATTTTTATATAATGGATGAGAGTCTGTGTATATTTCATGTTACCAAATGTCTCCAAAAGTTAGCTCTTGTTAACACTCTTGGTATAGCAGCTACAAATGCTTGCTCTTCCAGTTACAGGAAGTGCAAACTCCTCTGTCATGAGGACTTTCCCATGGAGGAAAACTCACCGTTATAAAGCACTGATGTCGGAGATTCCTTTCTTAAATGTTATTCGTCTTACCGACTGCAAGTCCGCCTCTCGACCAGGAGATTGCGAGTTTTACTCATGGTTGGGGCATACCAAAGACCATCATAAAAATGGTACCTACTGACATCTGGTGAGGCACACTGCAACACAGATGTCAGTAGGAAGTCAAACTCTCGGGGTTACCAGATGACCATCCCTCCACTGTAACCCTAGTTATGTAATTGACTACTTTCACATTACCCATAATGCCTTGCGCCTTGGGGGGTAACCAGGCGCTATTTTTTTACTAAGTCAGATAACTTCAGCCATTTCTTCAAATTCACATGGGGGAAAAATGACTTTTCCTGCTTTAAAGTTTTATAGAATACCTAAAGAAGCTAAGTGTCGAAAGCGTGGTTAAACAGAATTCACCGTCAAAATTTTACACCGACAGGGAATACGCGACTGTGTTCTACACACTTCAATGGTGGAGGAAAGTCTGATGATCCAAGTCATGAAGTCTACATCCTCTCTGTCTTTGTGTTTAGTCATAAAAAGTGCGAAAACCAAAAAACAAGGACAAGTCAAAGAACTGAAAAGGACAACTTTTGAAGGATCAACTCCCAAAACAAAGTGCAAACGATGCAGTGTCAGTAAGCTTACATGTCCTTCCCCTTTTAGTGTTTATGTAGGGAGATCAAATGTAGTATTTGACCCTGTAGTCCGAACAGCTTCCTCTAACAGCCCAAAGACTGTCGTAATCTGGTAGCATATGAGCTCAAGGAAAATCAGAGTGAAGGAAATCAAAATCAACTTCAATTTAAAAAATAAAAGTGACAGTTCTGCTGTGTTTACAGTACTGACTCGACTGAGTGAATTCCTTGTTTGTGTTCCCGTGTACAAAGCGTTTTGTATTTTCTTCCAGTTTTCTCGTCGTAACCAGCACCCAGCAAAAACCATTTCACTGTGGATTCTTCTATGATCAGTGTCGATCTTTCTCAGCTCTTCTGCCAATCTTTTAACTTCTGCAGGTCAGTAATTGTTGGAACACCCGTGTTGACAGATGAAGAAGGCTGCTGAGTCATTGTCATCCGAAATAAAGATGTTCAAAGCATTCGATATGCTATTTACACGCACTCTTTTACCAATTAATTAAATTAAATCAATTAATTTACCAATTAATTAAATTTTATCAATTTCTCAAAGTCCACAGAAAAGGCTTTGCAAATTTATTTAAGCTTTGGTTTAGTTAGCTTTGACACTTCTTTGAAGATTTTATGGAGATTTAACTTCGAAAGATTACTGTCAGTGTGCGATGCCGTGTTGCTTTAGTTTGTTTATATTTTGGTTACCTCCCTCAAGGTGCAAAGCATTATGGGTAACATGAAAGTAGTCAATAGGTGAGAGGCTGAGGGCTATCGAAATGGAGATTGGCGCCTCTCAGTGTGCCTTGAGGGCCTGGTTAGTACTTGGATAGGAGACTGCCTGGGAAGACCAAATCCTGGCACAGTAAGGACTTATTATTATTATTATTATTATTATTATTGGATGTGGAGTGTCCCCCATGAGTGCATTGTTATTAAAGCAATAAAGCACAGAAGAGTGTTTCAGTGATTCACTGTAACAAATGTCCTCAAGTGGCTTATAGTTTTTATGGCAACAAAAACAATGCGATAAAATTCAGTGTTAAATATATAACATTTATTAATAATCCTCCCTATAAACAATTCTTCCTCCACACAGCATATTTGGATCCTAAGCACGGCATAAGCGTAATCATTTTATGAGTTTAAAACCTGGTACAAAAATGCAAAATGGAATTATTGTGATGTGGTCACAGGTGTGTGTGTGTGTGAAGGATTTTACAAAAGCTTTGAATGTGGATCAGGTTTTAGATTCAAAACTATCCTTTCTGTACTATAGAAACAACAAGTGCATTAATACACCAATCAGCCATAATATTAAAAACACTGACAGGTGACGTGAAGAACACTAATTATTGAAATGGGCAAGCATAAGGATCTGAGCAACTCTGGCAAGGGCCAAACTGTGATGGCTAGATGACTGAATCAGAGCATCTCCAAAACAACAGGTCTTATGGGGTGGTTAGTACTGTCCCTACCAAAAGTGGTCCAAGGAAGGACAACCAGTACACTAATGCTTGTTGATGCTCATGGGGAGTGAAGGCTAGCCTGTCTGGTCCAATCCCATAGAAGAGCTACTCTAGCTGAAGAAGTTAATGCTGGCTATGAGGCTATGCTACATCAGGGGGCAGAGCCTTTTCTTACAAAGCCCCACAGTTATGGAACAGCCTTCCAAGTAATGTTCGGGAATCAGACTCAGTCTCAGCATTTAAGTCTAGGCTGAAAACATATCTGTTTAGTCAAGCCTTTTGTTAATGGTGTTTATGAGGTAAAGGTGTAGATCTCGAGGGTCCTCAGACATAGAGTGTTTTGGTAAACTGGGATGTATGGATGCTGTCAGTCCCCACTCGCTTGCTCACTCGAGTTTGTTGACGGTGTAGTGGCTGGCTGCTTTATGTCCCGGGGTTCCCTCATGCCTGTGTTACCTTCTGGCTCTCTCCTTTTAGTTATGCTGTCATAGTTAGTTGCCGGAGTCCCTGCTTGTACTCGGTGCAATATGTATACTGCTCCTACTTATTCAGGTGACATTGGGCATACCTAACAACCTGTGTTTTCTTCCCCCCCCCCCACCCCAAATCTGTCCCTCTGAGTTACATGGAGTCAACAGGAAATCTTTTGGTGGAGAGGGTGGAGACCTCGACTGGCTTTCGTAGCCTGCAGGGAATCGGCCGTCAGACTTCTGTCGCATGTCCCAGACCCGGTGAAATGTAACTGAATTGTCTTGGCCAGCCCTAAGGGTCCCATCTGCATCTCATCATTGCTGAGGAGTGTGCTCCCATCACCCAATCAAGCATCCAGCCAGAGCAGGTCATGATATATTTTTTACCATGTTAACATGCCATTGTTGTGTGCTATGCCTGATGTCAAGACTCTCGTCTCTGTGAGCCTACCACACAGACTTAATACTTGTCATTTTTAGGGCATACCTAACATGTGTTTTCTTTCTCTCCCCTCCCCCCCCCAATCTGTCCCTCTGAGTTACATGTTGGTCCTGGGATTGAGATGCTGGCCTCTTCTGCCCCTCGGGCCTGCTTGGTCCATCCTGGTGCCCTGTGTCTGGTCGGAGTTTTATCGCATTGCTCCTGTGAAGGACAGCCTCATGAGGATAGTTGAGGGTTATACCTGGAGGATGCTCTGGACTCTTACAGTAATGTTTTTATGGCTGAGGACTACAGTTGTCTTGCTAACTTTAGGACTGCAGTTATCATGAACAGTTTTGCACTCAAGTTTCCATCAATGAAGAGCTATAACATCAACAAAACTGTCCTCATGTTAAAACTGTTAATATTATAGTCATGCTGTCTGTTGTTGCCCAAATGAGGATGGGTTCCCTTTTGAGTCTGGTTCCTCTCGAGGTTTCTTCCTCATGTCGTCTGAGGGAGTTTTTCCTTGCCACCGTCACCATAGGCTTGCTCATTGGGGATAGATTAGGGATAAAATTAGCTCATGTTTTAAGTCGTTAAAATTCTGTAAAGCCGCTTTGCGACAATGTTTATTGTTAAAAGCGCTATACAAATAAACTTGACTTGACTATGATAGAAAGGTGTCAGTATACACAGTGGACCAATAGAAGAAGGTGGCTTGGTCTGATAAACCATGCTTTCTTTTACATCATGTGGATGGCCAGGCGTGTGTGCATCACTTACCTAGGGAAAATATGGTACCTGGATGCACTGTGAGAAGAAGACAAGCCAGTGGAGGCAGTGTGATGCTCTGGGTAATGTTCTGCTGGGAAACCTTGGATGCATCCTGGCATTCATGTGGACATTACTTTAACACGTACCACCTCCTTAAACATTGTTGGAGACCAAGTACAGTTCTTCATGGCAATGGTATTCCCTAATGCCTCTTTCAGGATAGTTTGAGGAACATAACAAAGACTTCAAGGTGTTTACTTGGCTTTCAAATTCCCCAGATCTTGATCCAATCGAGCATCTGTGGGACATGCTGGACAAACAAGTTCAATCCACGGAGGCCCACCTCACAGCATACAGGACATAAAGGATCTGCTGCTGGTCTTGATTCCAGAAACCACAGCACACCTTCAGAGGTCTTGTGGAGTCCATGCATTGACAGGGTCAGAACTGTTTTGCCAGCACCAGTGGGACCTACATAATATTAACCAGGTTGTTTTTATTATATATTTATTAATTAGTTTTGCCCGGGTCCCTGCTTGCACTCAATGCAAAATGTATCTTGTTCTTACTTATTAGGTGACATTGGATATACCTAACAACCTGTATTTTCTCTCTCCCCCCTTGTTTCTTCCCTTTGTCTGTCTTTCTCTGTTGAGTTACATGTCGATCCTGAGACACCAGTGATGCTGACTTCTTCTGCTCCTCAGACTCGCCTGATCCATCCTGATGCCCTACATCTGGCTGGAGTCTCATCACATTGCTCCTGTGGAGGACAGCCCCATATGGACAGTCAAAAGTCGTACTTGGAAGATGCTCTGGACACTTACAGTAATACATTTATGCCTGAGGACTACAGACAACTTGCTAACTTTAGGACTGTGGTTGTCATGAACAGTTTTGCACTCAAGTTTCCATCAATGAACAGTTTAGAACTTCAACAAAACAGACTTCATGTTAAAACTATAATGAATTTCCTGTTTTCACAGTGATACTTTGTGACTCTATAGGGCACATTTATAGAAGTGAGTTACAGTGTCTTGCAAAACTATTCATCCCCTTTGGTGTTTGTCCTGTTTTGCCGTATTACAAGCTGGAATTAAAATGGATTTTTGGAGGATTAGCAGTATTTGATTTACACAACATGCCTACCACTTTAAAGGTGAAAATTGTTGTTTTATTGTGCCACAAACAATAATTAAGATGAAAAAACAGAAATCTGGAGTGTGCATAGGTATTCATCTCCTTTTGTATTAAACCCCTAAATAAGAGCTGGTCTAACCAATTCACTTCATAAGTCACATAATTAGTCAATTAAGATCCACCTGTGTGCAATCAAAGTGTCACATGATCTGTCACATGATGTCTGTATAAATCAACCTGTTCTGGAAGGACCCTGACTCTGCAACACGACTAAGCAAGCAACATGAAAACCAAGGAGCCTCCAAACAGGTCAGAGACAAAGTTGTGGAGAAATATAGATCAGGGTTGGGTTATAAAAAAAAATCCCAAACTTTGAACATCCCAGGAAGCACCATTAAATCCATTATAGCAAAATGGAAATATTACGGCACCACTACAAACCTGACAAGAGAAGGCCGCCCACCAAAACTCACAGACCGGGCAAGGAGGGCATTAATCAGAGATGCAACAAAGACACCAAAGATAACACTGAAGGCACTGCAAAGATCCACAGCTGAGATGGGAATATCTGTTCATAGGACCACTTTAAGCCATACACTCCACAGAGCGGGGCTTTATGGAAGAGTGGCCAGAAAAAAAGTAATTGCTTAAGAAAAATTTGGAGTTTGCACAACAGCATATGGCAGACTCCCCAAACACATGGAAGAAGATTCTCTGGTCAAAGGAGACTAAAATTGATCTTTTTGGCCATCATGGGAAACGCCATGTGTGGCCCAAACCCAACACCCTGAGAACACCATTCCTACAGTGAAGCATGGTGGTGGCAGCATCATGCTGTGGGGATATTTTTCATCAGCAGGGGCAGGAAAGCTGGTCAGGACTGAAGGGAAGATGGATGGCACTAAATACAGGGCAATTCTGGAGGAAAACCTGTTTGAGTCGGCCGGAGGTTTGAGACTGGGATGAAGGTTTTCCAGCAGGACAATGGTTCTAAACATGCTGCTAAAGCTACACTGGAGTGGTTTAAAGGGAAATATTTAAATGTCTTGGAATGGCCTAATCAAAGCCCAGATCTCAATCCAATTGAGAATCTGTGGCATAACTTGAAGATTGCTGTACACCAACACAACCCATCTAACTTGAAGGAGTTAGAGCAGTTTTGCCTTGAGGAATGGACAAAAATCCCAGTGGCTAGATGTGCTAAGCTAATCAAGACATACCCCAAGAGACTTGCAAGACAAACACCAAGGGGGATGAATACTTTTGCAAGACACTGTATTTATAAATCATACTATCAGTTATCACTTAGATGAGGATGGGTTCCCTTTTGAGTCTGGTTCCTCTCGAGGTTTCTTCCTCGTGCCATCTGAGGGAGTTTTTCCTTGACACCGTCACCATAGGCTTGCACATTGGGGATAAATTAGGGATAAAATTAGCTCATATTTAAAGCCTTTAATTCTCTGTAAAGCTGCTTTGCAACAATGTCTGTTGTTAAAAGTGCTATACAAATACACATGACTTGACTTGTTTTCATGCCATGTCTGATTGGTGTATCCAGTACATGTCTTTCTTGCCTTTTAGCCTGAACTAGTGTCAGAACTGCTGAAAATGAATCAATACCTTATGACTGAACAGAATGGAGAATTCAACAATGCTGTCATATAAACACTGATATGGAAAGACTGTCTAACTTCACTGAGTCAAACCTGAAACATATTTAACATATTATTGATGAGAGATCAGAGGAAAATGGCCAGATTGGTTCGAGCTGCTAGGAAGGATATACTAACTCATATAAATCACTCTTCACTATCAATATCAGCTATTAACTCACTCAAAATCAAAAGATTGCACAGGGGGCAAATTTTACGAAATGTTTGCAAATGACTATGGTGACAGCATGAATGACTTCTTTCTTCATGTCGACCTTTTTTTTTAGGTTATGAAATTCAACAGTTGCTTCCATCAGTTGGATTTCATACAATTTTCAGTGAGCTGATTAAACGACATTATTTAATTTACTGTGATGTGTAATCATAGTTTTCCTCAATTAGATTCCTGGTTTTTGATAAATAATTTGCTGTAGTTTCAAAGCTTAGCTTCCAAAGATGATGAAAAACCTTAGAATTAAAGTGATTATAAACTGCACACCAAAGACAAGTGTCATAGATGAGATGAAGGTTTCGGCAATAACATCGCTTCCACAAGTGCTGCTAATAGCATCTTTCAAATTTAGAGCTAATCACCTCTTTACAGATGTAAGGCATGAGAAGTGTCAGAACTTTGCACTTAAAGGAATTACAGTTAGGAAAAACAAGTTACACTCACTGGCCACTTTATTAGGAACACCCACACACTTGCTGTTTGATGCAGTTCTCTAATCAGCCGATCCCTTGACAGCAGCACAATGCATCAAATCTCACAGATACAAATCAAGAGAGGACTGAAATTTTATCTGTGCTGTATGTTGAGCATGTACGGTATAGCATATTTGACAATAAAGTTGACTTGACTTGTTGATAAGAGAGGTCAGAGGGAAACGGCCAGATTGGTTTGAGCTGCTAGGAAGGATATAGTAACTCATATAATCACTCTTTACAACCAGGGCTTTGAACCAGTTCAAGGAACGAAAACGAAAACCGGGAACTTTTTCTATTTCACATGGAACAGAAACGAAACCAGAAACTTTATTTTTTATGTTCCGGAACAGAAATGCTTATTAAATATAATGGTAACCGGTTAATACCGGTTTTTATTTCGTTCCTCAAAGTTTCCGTAGCCTACAAATAAAAAAGTCATTCTTCTCCTGCGCAAGTTTCTATGACCCGCTGGGGTTCACTTCCTGTGTGACGTTCACTGATTGAATGGAGAGCGCGGGAAGGTGGACTGCTATCACGTCTCCATGTGATAATAAGTGCATTACTGAGTGTCTGAGCAAAGAAGAGCCTGAACGATGCAACCTCCCTATTGGCTGTTTGTAAAAATGTATCAGTTGTTGCCCTTCCCACGGGAATCATCGCGGGCTCGAGAGACGAGACCTGACGAGTTAGTTCGTTGGTAGCAGAACAAAATGTCTGGACACTAATCGGGTTTTCAGAAAAGGAAAGAAAATAAACGGAGGGTTGAAAATACAAAAAAGGAGGCAGAAAATGCAAAACGAGTTTTAAGGTAGGACAAATGGTTACTTTTTAAGGCAGCCCGCCGTGGCTGCAGGCTTTCAGTTGTGTCATTGAATGGTTACTTTTCTGAGGCAGCCCGCCGTGGCTGCCTGCAGGCTTATTTATTATAGCCCATTTAGTTAAAATAGTTGATATAAAATGTTTATAGTTATAGTTATGTGATGGTTGTCCTGATTTAGACTGGTGTTTTTTTGGGGGGGGGTTGCGCGATGTTGCACCCGGGTCCAGATTAGGGCAGAACCGGCCCTGGCTACATTTCAGGTGTAGTTTGTTTTATGTATGTATGTACTTGCATAGATGTGTACTTGGTCTTCCAATATGGCGCCTAACAAAATCTCGCAGCGCGGTGACGTCATGCGGTAGCCCTCTATAGGGCCTGACTAGCCTTTGGTAACACACTAAACGAACTATCTTTCATTTTTGGCACTTTTTCTGTTTGTGTAGATGGGAAGACATACTGAGAATCCAAATCGCCAACATTTGAAATAATAATTGTTTTGAATTATTTCTTGTCTTATTTAATGAAGGTTGTAATAGAATTAGCCTACATTTGGCTTAAGCTGGATGAGACAGAGACATAATTTTATAGCCATTTGTTAAACAGCTGACAGGGAACGTAATTAACCGTTCCGGGAACGAAATTTTTTTGTTCTAACCGGTTCGGGAACGTCTATTTAATGGTGGAACCCAAAACCGGAAACGTTAAAATTCCGTTTCTGTTCGGAACGAACCAATAGGAAAAAAATTCTGGTTCAAAGCCCTGTTTACAACTGTGGTGAGCAGAAAAGCATCTCAGCATGCAACAGCAGTAGACCACATTGGGTTCCAGTCCCACAGCCAAGAACAGGGATCTTAGAATCGTTCCTATTCAAGTGGCCAGTGAGTGTATATTCACTGCTCCCTGTAGACCAGATCAGATCAGATTATCTGCTGTAATCATGTGGTCATCCCAGTACCCTTATTTACAACACACTCACACTGAACATCCTTTCAACACACTTCGTACTGCTTACTTTTACTCTCTGTGACTCTGTTCCTCTCAAGACTTTTCAGGGAGTTTTCTTTCTCCTCTTTGTTGATTTGTTCATTAGGGCTCAAACTCTACATCAGGATTTCTGTAAATCTGCTTGGCGACAATGTCAATTGTTAAGAGCTAATAAACATGAAACTGAATTGAGATTTCTTTTCTTTTTTTAATCAAAGCATTATTATCATAAAGAACACATGTAATGAATCAAAGAATGACTTCAAGGATGGTGTAAGAAAGAGCTCAAATACTGTCTCAACATGAATATATCTATTTTTTATTAAGACAAGTACTGCTCCATTTGTTTAAAAATGTACTTTTATGATCAAATACAAACTGGAGATGGAAACATGTAGATATCTCCCATTACACCAAACACAAACTACAGAGATATGACAAAATTTGGACATAAAAATTGATCTGAACAATGAACAACTTGCACTGGGTGATATAGTAAGTGATCTAAAATGCTGAATTATAACCTCAAACTGCACTTTTAGATCACGTTTTCACAAGCCTGCTATTGTGATGATCCATCTATACAAAGTAATATCCACATTTAAAACAGTGCACTGCGTGTTGGGTTTTAATGTGGAAAAAATTTAACTCGGGAGTGATCCGTGATTCTCTGGGAGTAAATCTGTTTATAAATTATATGCGCTGATGTGCTGTGGGGCCTAAATCTTGCACTCTACCTGAGATGCAATAAACTGAATTTGCACACAGACCTGAGACAGAAGAATTAATTTTACAAAATGACATACAATTACACCAGGAACCTATTACCTACTGTTTGGTTTTATAATGCTTTATCTTCTACCATTTACATGTGTGGCGTACCTTTAAGCACAGCTATATCTTTAATTTCTCACATTTCTCAGATTCTGTTCATTTACAAAGCATGAGATATATAACAATAAAACGCATGATGCACTGAGAGCTCCTTTATATCAGTGCCCTTTATATCAGGGCCTATAATGTAGACCTGCAGACACTGATGGGCTTCACTGCGACATGTTCCTCAGTGTTGGATGATAAAATGGGAGAAAACAAATGATACATTTATTGGCTAACCCACTATTAGCTAAAATAAAAGCTCTTATGTGCTGTATGGTTTGCTTGCCTTGAAATCTAATTGACTAGGATAAAAAAGTGGCAATTAACATAAAACATATACAGTGATGGCCAACATAAACAAATGTAGTAGCTAACAAACAAAAGTGGGAGTTAACAAACAAAAGTGGTAGCTGAAAAAAGTCGCAGCTAACATAAAATGTAAACAAAAGTGGTAGATTAAAAAAACCACCCAAATAAACCTAGTAGCTAACAAATACATGTGGTAGCTAACAAATAAACAAAAATGGTAGTTACAAATAAAAGTGGTAGCTAACATAAAACAAACATAATAGCTAATATAAAACATGAACAAACATGGTAACTAAGAAAACAAAGTGATAGATAACACAAAAAGTGGTAGCTAACAAACAAATGTGGCAGCTGACATAAAAAAACATGATAGCTAACAAACAAAAGTGGGAGCTAAAAACAAAGATGCTTGCTAACAAAACAAGCAAAAGTAATAGCTAACAAACAAATGTGAGAGCTAACATAAACGAAACTGATAGCTAACATACAGTAAAACAAAAGTAGTAGCTTAAATAATACCTAAACAAAAGCCATAGTTAACATAAAATATAAAAGGTGGTAGCTTTCATAATAGCTTATTGTGAGCTAGATTAATATGAACTAAAGGAAACAAACAAGTATATGATCATGCAGTACATTGTGTTTATACCTTCAACAAAAAGTCAATAATTTTCAGCTGGCAGGTGTGGTGGTAGGGTGGTGTGGTCAGGGTGGTGATGTGATGTGGTATGCTCAGGTGTGGTGGTGTGTGGTCAGGTGTGGTCAAGTGTGGTGGTATAGTGTGGTCAGGTGTAGTGGTGAGGTGTGATGTGGTGGTGTGGTCAGGTGTGGTGGTGTGATTAGGTGTGGTGTGGTCAGGTCTGGTGTGGTGGTGTGTGGACAGGTGTGGTGTGGTGGGCTTGTGGTCAGGAGTGCTGGTCAGGTGTGGTGGCGTGTGGTCAGGTGTGGTGGTCAGGCGTGGTGTGGTGGTGTGTGGTGGTCAGGTGTGGTGTGGTCAGATCTAGTGGTGTGTGGTGGTCAGGTGTGGTGTGGTCAAGTGTGTGGTGATGAGGTGTGCTGTGGTCAGGTGTGGTGATGTGTGGTGTGGAGGTGTATGGTCAGGTGTGTGGTGGTCTGGTGTGGTGGTGGTGTGGTCAGGTGTGGTGATGTGTGGTGTGGAGGTGTATGGTCAGGTGTGTGGTGGTCTGGTGTGGTGGTGGTGTGGTCAAGGGTGGTGGTCAGGTGTGGTGGTGTGTGGTCAGGAATGCTGGTCAGGTGTGGTGGTGTGTGGTCAGGTGTGGTGTGGTCTGGTGCAGTGGTGTGTGGTCAGGAGTGCTGGTCAGATTTGGTGGTGTGTGGTCAGGCGTGTTGTGGTGGTGGTCAGGTGTGGTGTCGTCAAGTGTGTGGTGATGAGGTGTGCCGTGGTCAGGTGTGGTGGTGTGCTGTGTTCAGGTGTGGTGATGTGTGGTGTGGAGGTGTATGGTCAGGTGTGTGGTGGTCTGGCGTGGTGGTGGTGTGGTCAAGGGTGGTGGTTAGGTGTGGTGGTGTGTGGTTAGGAGTGCTGGTCAGGTGTGGTGGTCAGGCATGGTGTGGTGGTGTGTGGTGGTCAGGTGTGGTGTGGTCAGATCTAGTGGTGTGTGGTGGTCAGGTGTGGTGGTCAGGTGTGGTGATGTGTGGTGTGGTAAGGTGTGGTGTGGTCAGGTGTGGTGATGTGTGGTGTGGAGGTGTATGGTCAGGTGTGTGGTGGTCTGGTGTGGTGGTGGTGTGGTCAAGGGTGGTGGTCAGGTGTGGTGGTGTGTGGTCAGGTGTGGTGTGTGGTCAAGTGTGTGGTAGTCAGGTGTGGTGGTGTGTGGTCAGGAGTGCTGGTCAGGTGTGGTGGTGTGTGGTCAGGAATGCTGGTCAGGTGTGGTGGTGTGTGGTCAAGTGTGTGGTACTCAGGTATGGTGTGGTCAGGTGTGGTGGTCTGGTGTGGTGGTGTGTGGTCAAGTGTGGTGTGGTCAGGTGTGGTAGTGTGGTGGTCAGGTGTGGTGGTGTGGTGGTCAGGTGTGGTGTGGTCATGTTTGGTGGTGTGTGGTGGTCAGGTGTGGTGATATGTGGTGTGTGATCAGGTGTGGTGGTCAGGTGTGGTGTGGTCAGGTGTGGTGATATGTGGTGTATGATCAGGTGTGGTGGTCTGGTGTGGTCAGGGGTGGTGGTCAGGTGTGGTGGTGTGTGGTCAAGTGTGGTGTGGTCAGGTGTGGTAGTGTGTGGTGGTCAGGTGTGGTGGTGTGGTGGTCAGGTGTGGTGTGGTCATGTTTGGTGGTGTGTGGTGGTCAGGTGTGGTGTGGTCAGGTGTGGTGATATGTGGTGTATGATCAGGTGTGGTGGTCTGGTGTGGTCAGGAGTGCTGGTCAGGTGTGGTGGTGTGTGGTCAGGTGTGGTGGTCAGGTGTGGTGGTGCGATGGTCTGCCTAGTGAGGTTTTTTTTAATATATTTAACCATAATGTGGCTGTAATGGTTGTAATGTGACTAAGAGCAGGAGAGTGACTGTATGTGACAGCTTTGCTCTAGAATTGTTTTTGTTTCCACATAACTGTAGGTTCCTGTTTCTCCAATTAACTGTGCATGCTCATTAACCTGGGCTGTAAAAATCATCGTATCGGTCAACATGTGTAGTGCAGCAAGTGGTGGGATTTGGAACGAGTAGCATTCGCTGAAGTAACAAGGTGCATCACACCACCATAAGCACACTAAGTTTCAACAAACGTACCAAATGAAAACTTTTTTCTTTTTCCAGAAAAATGACTTTGAAGGGTTGGTTGTTGTTTTTTTTGTTCTTTTTCTGGTTGAATCTACTGGATACTAAATCTGCTTGTCCTGTGATTGTCCGCCCCGTGACATGTCTGAAACATTCTTTAACATATATTTCCAGCCCCTCAGCAATGCAGGCAAGCCAACTGACATTAAAAAGCATTGTACATACAAATAAACCCAAAAATCACTGTACAAACAAACAAACAAACAAACAAACAAACAAACAAACAAAGCAAGATCAGTAATCAAAGCCAAAGATTGACAACGGCAAACTCTGAGAAACGGACATTAATATATCATAATATATTACCATTTCTAAACTGCAACAATAATTTCCAGTTTTAAAATCCTGTTAAATAAACTCAGCCATTTAAAAAAATACAAAAACAAAATGCAGTAACATTTTCTACATCCCATAATAACTCTATAACCAATAAAATAATGCGCAGCCATGAGAATACCAATGTGTATAATATACGCCAACATCTCTGATACTGCTCTATGTTACTTTATATATTCTATACTACTCACTCATTCTATCCTGGACCATAGACAATACCATGAAGAAAAAAAAGGATAAAAATATACAGTGGTACTTGAAAGTTTGTGAACCCTTTAGAATTTTCTATATTTCTGCAGAAATATGACTTAAAACATCATCAGATTCTCACACAAGTCCTAAAAGTAGATAAAGAGAACCCAGTTAAACAAATGAGACAAAAATATTCTACTTGCTCATTTATTTATTGAGGAAAATGATCCAATATTACATATCTGTGAGTGGCAAAAGTATGTGAACCTCTAGGATTAACAGTTAATTTGAAGGTGAAATTAGAGTCAGGTGTTTTCAATCAATGGGATGACAGTCAGGTGTGAGTGGGCACCCTGTTTTATTTAAAGAACAGGGATCTATCAAAGTCTGATCTTCACAACACGTTTGTGGAAGTGTATCATGGCACGAACAAAGGAGATTTCTGAGGACCTCAGAAAAAGCATTGTTGATGCTCATTAGGCTGGAAAAGGTTACAAAACCATCTCTAAAGAGTTTGGACTCCACCAGTACACAGTCAGACAGATTGTGTACAAATGGAGGAAATTCAAGACCATTGTTACCCTCCCCAGGAGTGGTCGACCAACAAAGATCATTCCAAGAGCAAGGCATGTAATAGTCGGTGAGGTCACAAAGGACCCCAGGGTAACTTTTAAGCAACTGAAGGCCTCTCACACATTGGCTAATGTTAATGTTCATGAGTCCACCATCAGGAGAACACTGAACAACAATGGTGTGCATGGCAGGGTTGCAAGGAGAAAGCCACTGTTCTCCAAAAAGAACATTGCTGCTCATCTGCAGTTTGCTAAAGATCACATGGACAAGCCAAAAGGTTATTGGAAAAGTGTTTTGTGGACAGATGAGACCAAAATAGAACTTTTTGGTTTAAATGAGAAGCGTTATGTTTGGAAAAAGGAAAACACGGCATTCCAGCATAAGAACCTTATCCCATCTGTGAAACATGGTGGTGGTAGTATCATGGTTCGGGCCTGTTTTGCTGCATCTGGGCCAGGACAGCTTGCCATTATTGATGGAACAATGAATTCTGAATTATACCAGCGAATTCTAAAGGAAAATGTCAGGACATTTGTCCATGAACTGAATCTCAAGAGAAAGCGAGCCATGCAGCAAGACAACGACCCTAAGCACACAAGTCATTCTACCAAAGAATGGTTAAAGAAGAATAAAGTTAATGTTTTGGAATGGCCAAGTCAAAGTCCTGACCTTAATCCAATCGAAATGTTGTGGAAGGACCTGAAGTGAGCAGTTCATGTGAGGAAACCCACCAACATCCCAGAGTTGAAGCTGTTCTGTACGGAGGAACGGGCTAAAATTCCTCCAGGCTGGTGTGCAGGACTGATCAACAGTTACCAGAAATGTTTAGTTGCAGTTATTGCTGCACAAGGGGGTCACACCAGATACTGAAAGCAAAGGGTCACATACTTTTGCCACTCACAGATATGTAATATTGGATCATTTTCCTCAATAAATAAATGACCAAGTACAATATGTTTGTCTCATTTGTTTAACTGGGTTCTCTTTATCTACTTTTAGGACTTGTGTGAAAATCTGATGCTGTTTTAGGTCATATTTATGCAGAAATATAGAAAATTCTAAAGGGTTCACAAACTTTCAAGCATCACTGTATAAGGCCCCCACATGAATACAAAAAAATGAGGATCAAATGTTAATGATAAAGAGTAGATTTTCAAACATATAAAGGTGACAGGAGCCCCCCCCCCCCCCCCCCCCACACACACATCAAATGGGTCAGAACGTACAGACTGCATCTGAATTTACAAGGTCCCGTGTTACTCTATATTTGTTTATTGGGGGCACATATTATCCGACAGACTAGCAGTAACCAGTTTCCAGCACTGAGACCTGATGCCAACATGTGAGGGATCATATCAAGCTGCTTTGTAGTCTGAAGCATGTCCAGAGGTGCCACCATGTGTGGTGTCGCTGTAACATTTATGATTTCTGACCTCTTGCTCTGGTGATATGGGAGCCACCTGAAAATGATGCTTTTCTGTTTTATCAGAAGCAGCGGCCAGACCAAACGAGAATAAAAGTCACTGGCTGTTGATAGAAAGGTCAATTCACTGAAGGGGAAAGGACGCGAGACGTGAAAGTAGAGTTTGACATTAAGTAAATGCATGACATAACTTTCTCCTTGCGCTGACTTTATCTGTGTGAACTTTGTCCTGTGAATACACAAGCCTCAGCCAACAGAAGTCAACACGGTGGGCTCTTAAGTCGGAAAAAAGTGAAGGAGCTGCTTATTATTATGTAGGTCACACTGGACTGTATTTTCTCCCTAGTTTTGTCCTGGTCAATTCTTATACACACAGCTCTCCCTATCATATGACAGTGACCAACTGGGAAGGGTGAAGGCTAACAGGTGCTTCCTCCAAGTCCAAGACACATGAAGCCAGCCAATTGTGTCTTTTCGAACTGCTGCTCATGCTGCATAACACACTCAGACAAAAGCGCAATCTGCCCTCTTCCACATACATGAGCTCAGAGGTGCACATGATTGGCTAGTGTCACTGTGATTGACATTGGAGAGAGAGTATGTTGTCCCTCCTACCCAGAGAACATGGACAGTTTTGCTCTCATGGATTCCCGGCCACGGATGTCTGTGGCATCGTCAGGATCAGAACTCAAGGTCTTTGGAGAAAAGTGTGAACACCTTTCTGTTGGCCCATGTAAAGCCTTTTCCTTACTGTTGCTTGGTACACTTCTAAAAAAAAAAAAAACCCTCTGCCATCTTTTACACCAACAATGAAGATTTTGTGATCAAATCCTGTTTTTTTGTCAATGCTGGCACCTCTGTATGTCTTTTGTTTGATATGAGCGTATCCGTTCATTATTTGCTTTGGCATTCATTTTTAATGCACGGTTCCAATTACCATTATAAACCACTCGGTGGGTTTTTAACGACATGGCATAAATGAACGAATACTAGCACAAGCAGGATATTTGCACATACAGAAGAGCTATTAAATAATGCAAGACCACAAAAAAAAAAAAGCTGCAACAGATTTCAACTCAGGTTTGTCACAACAACGTCACCCACCTTAAAACGTTATATATGTGTGTGTGTGGGGGGGGGGGGGGATTGGTAGTGGGGATCAGTGTTAGTGTTGGTGGGGAGAGGGGCGTTGGGGGTCTGAACCGACATCACTCGGAACCGACACATTAAAAGAACGTAGACAGTTCTTGTGAGGCTGAATGTTGTCATTTGTATTAGCGCGAATGGCGTTTGTTCAGCTTGGCTGGTGGAACAGCGTGAGTGCTGGAGTGTGTGTTTGGTGTGCGGGCGTCAGAGAAGCGTGGTCTGATTGGGCCTGCTAAGAGAGCCATCAGTACGCCAGCAAGTCGTGGGTGCAGGAACAAGAAGTAGATGCTTTTGAAATAAATAGAACAAGGCACAAATATATATATATATATATTTTTTTTCTTTTTTCCACGAATGTTGAAAAAACTGAACAAAACTGGCACCGGCGGGAGGTGTTGGGAGGTGTCGGATAGTGAAGCTTGTTTGGAGAACGTGAGCTCTCCTTTTGAGCTCCTCCATCCTACATCTCTTCAGTCTCGATGGCAGCGTTGCTCCTCTTTCCTCTCCTCTTCGTTAAATCACTTGTCTAATTCCAGTCTGATAACCATAAACCCCCACAACCCTCACCCCCCCTCCCTCCCTCCCCTTTCCTTCTACACCCAACAGGACCCTCACTTCTCATCCAGCAGAGAGAGACGCTAACAGAGTCAGAGTTAGATATAATATTCCTTCTTGTCATCCGTGTTGGTTTGCCCTCCCTCTGCGTTGATGATGGCTGTGTCGGCGTCTGCTGCGTCGTCTGCCCCTTTGGCTTCATGAGTAAAGTAGGTACCTGTGGTAGACATGTATGAAAGGGGTTTGATATACAATTCTGTGCAAAAGCCTTAGGCACATGTAAAGAAATGCTGTAGACCGAAAATGGCTTAAAAATAATAATATGAAATATTAAAACATTTAAAACAATACTATAAACAGTAATCAGTGAGCCATAATAAATGAAACCAAGTCAATATTTGGTGTGAGATGACCCTTTGCTTGAAAAAAAAAAAAAATAGTAGTCTGAGGTCCAGTCAGTGCAGTTTTATAAGGAAATGAGCTGTAGGTTTTACTGAGCATCTTACAGAACCAGCCCCAGTTCTTCTGAACACTAATGTTTTGTTTTTTAAGAAAACAATTTTTTTTTCTGTAACTTTTAATTTTGTGCTGGAAAACGAATGTTTGGACTCTAAAATGTTTTTGTACTGACTCGATAATGTAGACGTCATAAAACAGAAAACTGTAACAAAGTTTGGATGAAAAAAAATAGGGGGCCTAAAACTTTTACACAGTACTGTATGTTCAGACCTCCAGATATATGAGGACTTTTGCACAGTAGTGTGCGTGTGTGCATATATATATATATATATATATATATATATATATATATATATATATATATATACATACACACATACAACCCCTATTCCAAAAAAGTTGGGACAAAGTACAAATTGTAAATAAAAGCGGAATGCAGTAATTTACAAATCTCAAAAACTGATATTGTATTCACAATAGAACATAGACAACATATCAAATGTCGAAAGTAAGACGTTTTGAAATTTCATGCTAAATATTGGCTCATTTGAAATTTCATGACAGCAACACATCTCAAAAAAGTTGGGACAGGGGCAATAAGAGGCTGGAAAAGTTAAAGGTACAAAAAAGGAACAGCTGGAGGACCAAACTGCAACTCATTAGGTCAATTGGCAATAGGTCATTAACATGACTGGGTATAAAAAGAGCATCTTGGAGTGGCAGCGGCTCTCAGAAGTAAAGACGGGAAGAGGATCACCAATCCCCCTAATTCTGCGCCGACAAATAGTGGAGCAATACCAGAAAGGAGTTCGACAGTGTAAAATTGCAAAGAGTTTGAACATATCATCATCTACAGTGCATAATATCATCAAAAGATTCAGAGAATCTGGAAGGATCTCTGTGCGTAAGGGTCAAGGCCGGAAAACCATACTGGGTGTCCGTGATCTTCGGGCCCTTAGACGGCACTGCATCACATACAGGCATGCTTCTGTATTGGAAATCACAAAATGGGCTCAGGAATATTTCCAGAGAACATTATCTGTGAACACAATTCACCGTGCCATCCGCCGTTGCCAGCTAAATCTCTATAGTTCAAAGAAGAAGCCGTATCTAAACATGATCCAGAAGCACAGATGTCTTCTCTGGGCCAAGGCTCATTTAAAATGGATTGTGGCAAAGTGGAAAACTGTTCTGTGGTCAGACGAATCAAAAATTGAAGTTCTTTATGGAAATCAGGGACGCCGTGTCATTCGGACTAAAGAGGAGAAGGACGACCCAAGTTATCATCAGCGCTCAGTTCAGAAGCCTGCATCTCTGATGGTATGGGGTTGCATTAGTGTGTGTGGCATGGGCAGCTTACACATCTGGAAAGACACCATCAATGTTGAAAGGTATATCCAGGTTCTAGAGCAACATATGCTCCCATCCAGACGACGTCTCTTTCAGGGAAGACCTTGCATTTTCCAACATGACAATGCCAAACCACATACTGCATCAATTACAGCATCATGGCTGCGTAGAAGAAGGGTCCGGGTACTGAACTGGCCAGCCTGCAGTCCAGATCTTTCACCCATAGAAAACATTTGGCGCATCATAAAACGGAAGATATGACAAAAAAGACCTCAGACAGTTGAGCAACTAGAATCCTACATTAGACAAGAATGGGTTAACATTCCTATCCCTAAACTTGAGCAACTTGTCTCCTCAGTCCCCAGACGTTTACAGACTGTTGTAAAGAGAAAAGGGGATGTCTCACAGTGGTAAACATGGCCTTGTTCCAACTTTTTTGAGATGTGTTATTGTCATGAAATTTAAAATCACCTATTTTTTCTCTTTAAATGATACATTTTCTCAGTTTAAACATTTGATATGCCATCTATGTTCTATTCTGAATAAAATATGGAATTTTGAAACTTCCACATCATTGCATTCCGTTTTTATTTACAATTTGCACTTTGTCCCAACTTTTTTGGAATCGGGGTTGTGTATATATATATATATATATATAAACCATTATTCCATAAAATCGAGTCATACATGAGCTGATAGCTGACACGACACACAGCACCGAGTGGTCTATAAGCCACATACGACAAGAATGAGTGGAATAACTGTTTTATTCTCTCCACATTCACTGGATTTTTGAGAAACAGGGCATTTTTATTTTTGTTTTTTGCAAATTTGATAAATAAAAACTTTGTACAAAACGTTCAACAAAATCATTTCCGCTTAGAATGTAAACAAACCGGCAAAACGACAGGAGCAATTTGTGAAAAATGCGATAATAATAATTCATCTCATCTCATTATCTGTAGCCGCTTTATCCTTCTACAGGGTCGCAGGCAAGCTGGAGCCTATCCCAGCTGACTACGGGCGAAAGGCAGGGTACACCCTGGACAAGTCGCCAGGCCATCACAGGGCTGACACATAGACACAGACAACCATTCACACTCACACCTACGGTCAATTTAGAGTCACCAGTTAACCTAACCTGCATGTCTTTGGACTGTGGGGGAAACCGGAGCACCCGGAGGAAACGCACGCGGACACGGGGAGAACATGCAAACTCCGCACAGAAAGGCCCTCGCCGGCCACGGGGCTCGAACCCGGACCTTCTTGCTGTGAGGCGACAGCGCTAACCACTACGCCACCGTGCCACCCATAATAATAATTCTTGAAAAATAATAAAACTGATACGTCCTTACAATCAAAAACATTCCTTCCATATTTTGTTGCTTTTTTGTATTTTGGGGGGTTCTGTTTTCAAATAGAGTTTTTATTTCGTCCTCGGTTGGTTCAGCAACATGCTCCGCCATTTTGTTTTTCTCTACTTATAGTATATGAGCTGATGTCCTAGTAGTAGAGTAGCCAATCAGAGCACACGATTGCTCATATCCAGTGACTATAGATATAATTAATTAACTTATTTATTTATGGAAACACAAGTCCAGACTTTGCACAATAAACTGTATGTGTGCATGATGTACCTTTATGTCTGGCAAAGTAGCGTCCCAAGACGATGAGCAGACAGAGCATGGCGAATACAACCACAGCGACGACCCCGCCGATGACAGCGTGGTCGATTTTCTGTGCCGCTGCATCTGCTCTCGAATCTGCGAAATAAGAAAAATGAATAAAACCAAATGTGGACAGCTGTGCTGTGCTCTGAGGTGCTTGTTTTGCTCATGCATGGGTTATCACAGATTTGAATTATTTTGCATACAAGCTTAAAAACTCGATGCTGCATTCCTGAAACAGAATTAACATCACATGTTAGAAAGAAAAGGCTTTCATTCAAGTGACAAGAGTTCACATGTTCTTTCCCTGGTGACAATCTGAAACATACTTTATGTTCGGACACATCAGCATCCACGACAACAGCGATGTACATTCTCACACTGACCCATGAAGAAGAAGAAGCCTTTATTTTATCACATATACATTACAGCACAGTGAAATCCTTTTCTTCAGCTTGTTGGAAGCTGGGGTTAGAGCACAGGGTCAGATATGACACAGGGCCTTGCTCAAGGGCCCAACAGTGGCATCTTGGTGGTCTTGAGGCTTGTACCGTTGACCACCACTGCCCTGTCCATCATGGTCTCTTGCTTGCTTCTCTGACTAATCCCTTCTGTCCGCCTGGCTGCTGAAATTTGATGGACTTCATTTTTTTTGTAACAAAACCAGAATGATGTCAGTGAACCCATTTTCCTTGAAGATATTCTACCATTCACAGTCTTTTCATATTCTTGCTACTTAAGTCGAGCTCACTTGTTGCTGCAGTGCCAAACCCAAACCAAAAGCAGTTCTTTAACCCTTTTTTACTATTCAAATCAAACAAATGTTTTAAAATTTCATCACTTTCTTTCTCTTTTTTTGTGGAACTCATTGTGCACTTGGCTTAAACATGCAGAAACACGAGTCCTCGACTTCGTAAAAAATAGCAACTGGTATCCAAGCAACTGAACTTAATAGAAGGGAGAGGATTTGACAATCAGTCTGTAAGTGCATCAGGGGTGTGTACGGGGACACTGATCAAAACAAAAACGGCACCACTTATATTCTGTGGCTGATTTAAAAAAATAAAATAAAATTTCAGCAATACAACTGCTGTTTTCATGCATTTAAAAAGGGACATTTACTGGTGAATTTTTGTAGCAAAATTGCATGTTTCGTTTCTCACATAGTTAGTTTTATCTTTCATGCGAAAAAGTTTGAGAGTCTAATTTCATCCACAAGAGAGTCTCTGATCGTTGCTCCTCATTTGAATTAAAACAGAAATGAATCTTGATTAGGCGGCACGGTGGTGTAGTGGTTAGCGCTGTCGCCTCACAGCAAGAAGGTCCTGGGTTCGAGCCCCGGGGCCGGCGAGGGCCTTTCTGTGTGGAGTTTGCATGTTCTCCCCGTGTCCGCGTGGGTTTCCTCCGGGTGCTCCGGTTTCCCCCACAGTCCAAAGACATGCAGGTTAGGTTAACTGGTGACTCTAAATTGACCGTAGGTGTGAATGTGAGTGTGAATGGTTGTCTGTGTCTATGTGTCAGCCCTGTGATGACCTGGCGACTTGTCCAGGGTGTACCCCGCCTTTCGCCCGTAGTCAGCTGGGATAGGCTCCAGCTTGCCTGCGACCCTGTAGAAGGATAAAGCAGCTAGAGATAATGAATGAATCTTGATTACTTTTTAAAGAATGACAATTATATTGAATAAATAAATGTATTTAATAAGTACGTACAATGTTATTGAGTAAGTAAGTAAGTGATATAAATAAATACACACCAGGCTTGTAGTACTCGAGTCTGACTAGCGCCCTAATTTTAAGGACTCGTGACTCGACTTGAGCACTGATGACTCGGACTCGTGCATTAACTGCATTCGGACTCGTAAATTGGAGACGAGGACTCAGATTTTTTCTCTCTTTTTTTCTTTATTTATAGGTTATATCATTATGTTATAAGTTTAAAGTTTTAAGGTGTTTGAGGCAGTTGTATTCGGAGACCTAGGGCGCGACATTTTCAGTTTGTTGTGCTTTGAGTTATTGACTGCAACTGCTTTTAAATACATATATTTACTTTTTTCATAATTTTTATTGGTATGCTAACGTTTTAATTTCCTTCTATTTTCTTCTTGTAAGAGCATAGAGACAAATACATTACATATATATATATATATATATATATATATGTATGGGCGGCACGGTGGTGTAGTGGTTAGCGCTGTCGCCTCACAGCAAGAAGGTCCGGGTTCGAGCCCCGTGGCCAGCGAGGGCCTTTCTGTGTGGAGTTTGCATGTTCTCCCCGTGTCCGCGTGGGTTTCCTCCGGGTGCTCCGGTTTCCCCACAGTCCAAAGACATGCAGGTTAGGTTAACTGGTGACTCTAAATTGACCGTGAGTGTGAATGGTTGTCTGTGTCTATGTGTCGGCCCTGTGATGACCTGGCGACTTGTCCAGGGTGTACCCCGCCTTTCGCCTGTAGTCAGCTGGGATAGGCTCCAGCTTGCCTGCGACCCTGTAGAAGGATAAAGCGGCTAGAGATAATGAGATGATATATATATATATATATATATATATATATATATATATATATACACACACACATTTATATAATTTGGCATAAAATATTTTTATCTACATTAATTTTTGTACTAATTTTCTGCAAGAGTGTCACACCTGCACGCCTTGACGCATACATCAGATAGACTCTTGGGTGCATTCCAGACAGCACGTGCACCAAGTGGACTCTCATGTGTGCGCTGTAAACAACTTACACCTGTACAGGATTAAGGTGCAATCAGCACGGCAATAAAAAACTGTGAAAACACACCTACTTTGCGAAGTATTGAGTTGCGTTGCTGACACATTACCGAGCCTTATTTCCTTGTTTCCCGTCTTTGATAGCCTGATTGTTCCTCGCGCGACCTGTTACCCGTTTCACTGTTTTACGATTTTGCCTGCCATTCTGGACTGTTTACTGTCTTCACTTGTAGTAATAAACACACCTTCTGCACTTACATCCGTCTCCCAACCATCTCTGACAGAATACTTCACACTCCCTGACAAAGAGAAGCACATTCACCTGTTCATACGGCATGTTCAGGAACAAACTAATGTTAATGGTGTTAAAACAGACACCGTCACATGGTGCAGTTGGAGTCTTGTTCTCAGACTTGACTCGGATCAATAGTGGACTCGACTCGAAATTTTTTTTAATGACTCGGACTTGAGGGGCAGCACGGTGGTGTAGTGGTTAGCACTGTTGCCTCACAGCAAGAAGGTTGTGGGTTTGAGCCCCGTGGCCGGCGAGGGCCTTTCTGTGCGGAGTTTGCATGTTCTCCCCGTGTCCGCGTGGGTTTCCTCCGGGTGCTCCGGTTTCCCCCACAGTCCAAAGACATGCAGGTTAGGTTAACTGGTGACTCTAAATTGACCGTAGGTGTGAATGTGAGTGTGAATGGTTGTCTGTGTCTCTGTGTCAGCCCTGCGATGACCTGGCGACTTGTCCAGGGTGTACCCCGCCTTTCGCCCGTAGTCAGCTGGGATAGGCTCCAGCTTGCCCATGACCCTGTAGAACAGGATAAGCAGCTACAGATGATGGATGGACTCGGACTTGAACACTGGGGACTCGAGACTGGACTCGGACTCGAGGTTTAGTGACTCGACTACAACACTGATACACACAATATACAGTGCATCATGTGCTGTGCATTCTGAGATGCTTTTCTGCTCACCATGGTTGTTCAAACTGGTTATTTGAGCTACTGTAGCTTTCCTGTCAGCTCAAACCAGACTGGTCATTCTCCTCTGATCTCTCTCATCAACCACCATCAGAATCGCCTCTCACTTTTTCTTTTTTTCTTTTTTTTTAAGGGCAGTCAAACGATTAAAAAAATCTAATCATGATGAGTCACATGGCTTTGTGTACTTAATCACAATTAATCGCAAATGTAATTCATTCTTTAATCTCTTGAAATTTTACCCCGATGAAAGGTTTTTAAGTGCAGAATATGTGTTGTACAAATCTGCTGATCCAGTTCAGGTAATTGGAAGAAGGAGAAAAAAAAAAACTTAAATTGTGAGGGAGTTTATTCAGTCATGTTTGCTTAGCCACATCCATAAAATGTTCTGCGCGGGCCTCAGCATGGTGTCTCTCCTCTGTTTTCATGACAGTCAAAGCATGTGAATGCAGTGTCCAGTCTTTATCGATATAATGGGCTGTAACCCTGAGGTAGCTGTGATTCCCTAACGATGTCCAGTAGTCACGAGTCAGCACGATCGTCTCTGTGAGCTCCAACCCCTTAGCCAGTTTCGCCCTCTCCGTTTCAAACAGCTCCTGTATCCTAGTGACAGCTGTGGCTCTCGAGGGCAACTCGTAAGTTGGGCCGTTAGAAGCTATCCATATTACGTTGCGCAGACCTTCATCCTCTACTATGTAAATCGGTCTGCATGCTGTAGCTATCCACTTAGCAACTGCTACCGTTAATTTGCTGGAGGTTGACGAGTCCACTGCTTTCTGCCAAACACTGTCGAGTGTGGTCTGTCACATATTACTAGCACTGTTTTGGCTGTAAGATATGTGCTTAGCTTGCATGCGATATCGTAGACTGATGGTACTCTGGTGATAACTAAACTCAGCCTGACAGGAGCAACACACAACCTTGGTTTTGTGGAGCGAGCCATCTGCCAAAGCTCTAAAACATCCCATTCAAGATGCCTTTCTCCATCGTTTACTGATTCAGAGACGTCTATAGAACTACTCCTACTACAATCTCCATCCATTATCTGTAGCCGCTTATCCTGTGCAGGGTCGCAGGGAAGCTGAGGCCTATCCCAGCTGACTATGGGTGAGAGGCGGGGTACACCCTGGACAAGTCACCAGATCATCACAAGGCTGCACATAGAGACACACAACCATTCACACTCATATTCACACCTAACCTGCATGTCTTTGGACTGTGGGGGAAACCGGAGCACCCGGACACACGGGAAGAACATGCAAACTCCACACAGAAAGGCCCTCGTCGGCCACTGGGCTTGAACCCAGAACCTTCTTGCTGTGAGGCGACAGTGCTAACCACTACACCACCACTACAATTTGATACATTGAAAAGCTGGTACATCTTCGGATGAGTCATAAGGACACACATAACCTGCGTTAATTTTGACAGCCTGATTTTTTTTTCTTTGTTTTTGGCACCATCCTGTGTAAACTGTAGACTGTTGCGATCAGCACTTTCTGAAACATCTCACACCAACAGCCATGCCACAGGCAAAGTCACTGAGATCACATTTTCCCCATTATGATGTTTGATGTGAACATTAACTGAAGCTCTTGACCAGTATCTGCATGACTCGATGCACTGAGCTGCTGCCACATGATTGGCAGACTGGATAATTGCACGAATGAGCAGCTGTACAGGTGTTCTTATAAAAGTGTCCAGTGAGAATGTAATACTGTACATAATAAAAAATATTGGCTTACAAGGTACAGCAGGGCAAATTTATCATCCGCCTTTATACATTCACATATTTTTCCTGCGTTATGTTACAATTTACATCCAAGAGCCTGTATTTTACTACCACATGCAAACTTCAAAGCATACTGGCTTAAGTACAGTAAAGACAAGACTAAAGTAAGACTCAGTTGAGACCTTGGTTATGCCAATATGAAAAATGTGTCAATTTTTTACACTTTTATGTATCATTCTTCTTTGGTAGCTATTCACAACAAGATCAACTGTGAGCTACTGCTCACTTACGTATTCCTCCGCTCTCGCTTATATCACAATGCAAGCAATCGAAGGAATAGGACTCTTATTATGAATGTTGACTTCAACAAATAACCCTGAAACAAGAGCCGTGTCTCTCCCCAGGGATTTCAAATAGCATCCTGGTAAACTGTCATTCTGAAATAGTATTTTGCTTCTTGAAATAGCGTCAAAATCCACCCTATATGTTTCGTAAATACATTCAGTCGGTAAACAGGAAGTCGATGTGGGACAGACCTGAAAACAGTAAGCACGGTATAGAACCCCAAGCTGAAGCTCGGTACCAAATATCAAGCAGTTGTGATTTGTAGTTGCTGAGAAAAGTGTTACGAAAATTTTGTAAATTCACGCTATAGGTTTCGTAAATATATTCAGTCGGTAAACAGGAAGTCGATGTGCGACAGACCTGAAAACGGTACACACGGTATAGAACCCCAAGCAGAAGTCTGGTACCAAGTGGCTATGATTTGTGGTTGCTGAGAAAAAGGGTGTTTCGGACAGATGGAAATATGGACGGATGGACAGAGGTAAACCAGTACACACACCCTTTCGGAGCAGGGGGTATAAAACGTATAATAATAATTTATTTCTATGTGCATTCCATAAGAATCTCAATGCCGTTACAATAATATCTCATCTCATTATCTCTAGCCGCTTTATCCTGTTCTACAGGGTCGCAGGCAAGCTGGAGCCTATCCCAGCTGACTACGGGCGAAAGGCGGGGTACACCCTGGACAAGTCGCCAGGTCATCACAGGGCTGACACATAGACACAGACAACCATTCACACTCACATTCACACCTTCGGTCAATTTAGAGTCACCAGTTAACCTAACCTGCATGTCTTTGGACTGTGGGGGAAACCGGAGCACCTGGAGGAAACCCACGCGGACACGGGGAGAACATGCAAACTCCGCACAGAAAGGCCCTCGCCGGCCATGGGGCTCGAACCCGGACCTTCTTGCTGTGAGGCGACAGCACTAACCACTACACCACCGTGCTGCCCCCTTACAATAATATACCGTATGTAAAATCTCATCTCATTATCTCTAGCCGCTTTATCCTTCTACAGGGTCGCAGGCAAGCTGGAGCCTATCCCAGCTGACTACGGGCGAAAGGCGGGGTACACCCTGGACAAGTCGCCAGGTCATCACAGGGCTGACACATAGACACAGACAACCATTCACACTCACATTCACACCTACGGTCAATTTAGAGTCACCAGTTAACCTAACCTGCATGTCTTTGGACTGTGGGGGAAACCGGAGCACCCGGAGGAAACCCACGCGGACACGGGGAGAACATGCAAACTCCGCACAGAAAGGCCCTCGCCGGCCCCGGGGCTCGAACCCGGACCTTCTTGCTGTGAGGCGACAGCGCTAACCACTACACCACCGTGCCACCCCCGTATGTAAAATAACAATAACAAATAATTAAATATCTAATGTCCATGAAAACTCATTTTCATAAAAACATTATCAAAGAGAGAAAAAAATCAAGACTTTAAAGTTCAAAAATCAAAACTAAAAGGATGAGATATGTAAATCAAAAAGATAAGTCTTAAGTCCTTTTTTAAAGTCATTAATGTCAGCCTTTGGAAGTTGATTCCACAATCTCGGTGCACATGAAGCGAACGCACGCTTTCCATAAGTATCGGTTCTGTAACGTGGCATAGAAAGAACAATGATGTTATTACTGTTAGAGCGTAGTGACCGTAGTGGCTTCTTCACCACCAGTAGATCACTGAGATATGATGGCGCCAATCCATTGAGTACTTTGAAGGTCATCAACTTGATCTTGAATATTATTCTCTTCTTCACTGTCAGCCAATGAAGTGAGCGTAAGACAGGTGTGATGTGGTCGTATTTCTTCTTCAATGTGACCATCCTTGCAGCTGCATTTTGGATGCGCTGCAATTTCGACAAGTTGTCGGGGAGACCATACAACAAACTGTTGCAATAGTCCAACTTGGATGTTATGAATGCATGTACAAGCTTTTCCGTAGCGGCAGTATCAAGATATTTTCTAATCTGACCAATACGTCTGAGAGAATGTGAAGCGGATTTACATATATTACTGACCTGGGAAGACATCTTAAGATGGTGATCAAAGATGACCCCAAGATCACACGCTTCAGATATTGGTTCCTTCACAGATTCACCAACGGTGACATACTGAATGGCATCAACTGCAAGATACCGTGACTGAAAATGCAGAACCTCTGTTTTTGTTGTATTGCACAGCAGCTTATTGCACTTCATCCATTGAACAATGTCGCTAGCACAGTATTCAAGAGCTTCGATGCTGGTAGATCTTTCAGAGCTCTGTGTGACCAAGTACAGCTGTGTGTCATCAGCATAAATCATGGTCTGTAAATTATGTGCATTTACAATATCCTAAGTACAAAAAGTACTTGCATTATGCTTTTGAAATGTGTACAGCTTAGTTTAGATCAGTAGCTTTTCATGGGGAATATAAAGCACTATGGCCAGACCCCAGAGACATCAGAAACACTGCTTCTGGTTTAGAAGTTAAAAAACAAACCCGTATATGCATTATGCTTATGCTCAATGTGTATATCATTTGGTACGGTCTTCACACACCTATTTGTGGAGTAAACAGATAGAGGAAGACATCCAGGTTTCTGTTTGGCATGATGCACACATGCAAGCCCTGCATTATGTCATGTGCTACCAGGAGCATACAAGCGTCACATGGTCCTCGTGCTTCTGGAAGCCAGATCGTGGTGTTAATTAGCATGAGATCAGGAATAGAGATGAGAGCACTGTCACGATGCATTCTGTTCAGGAGCACTAACTCTTCCCAGGCTGAACTCTTCTCTCTCTACCTTTACTGCTTCTGCCTGACATCCCCAGATAAATTAGCTGTCTGAGGGCGCAGACATTTCAGCCGAGTGAATGGGGAATTTGGCTGCGCCGTTTAAAAAAGGTGTGCTTAGATCAAACGCTTCGGTGTAAGTAGGCTTTAATGAAATGTCACTGAGAAGAAAATAAAGTACATACATAATAGATCAAGTGGAGTTATATGGGATAGTGTTTGAGATTAGTTTAGATTCTTTGGTTTTTCCTCTCGCTGATATTCTTGGGCTTTGCCTCAAGGGAGAGACAATCAGAAAACTCCGCAGGATCTGCTTACTTTGATGTGTGATAAAGGGCTACCGGGCTTCATGTACTGTGGCCGTCGTGGCGATCGATCGATGACTCAGTTCAATGTTTACTAAGCATTTAAACAACACATAATTTATAGGGAAATGAAACATCTGGAGATTTGCATCTGGTTAAAACCCAAGGTAGGCAATACTCTGAAGGCCAACAAATCATGCTTTATTGCTCCCATTCTGCATCGCTGCTGGACGCTAATTAAAGTGTAGCCTCTGTCATTACAGTAGCTGAGGACAGACTGGAAATGACCAGCACAGAGCTCAATGCCCATCTGCTCTCCTTGCAACCAGTGCAGTGCCCTCAGGGCAAGGGCAGGCCTGGAGTGAATGACGGAAAAATGAGAATCGTTTGGCCTTGTTTGCTTTAAAAATTAATACAAAATAAACAAACGAGTGGCTCTGGATTAAGTAGATGCTGTATGACTAGTGACAGCCCACTGTTTCAAATAGGAATTGAGGAGAGCAACGATCACTGGGAAATGTATTACACAAGTTATGCCCCTTCAGTAAAAAAGAGTCAATCAAGATGCTCCCAATAAATAAATGCCTGGCATATCAGGTTCTTACCCTGATGCATGCGCAGAGATAATGTACTTTGCTCGGTTAGTTTTGGGGAAATGTGCATGTCCAGAAATGTCTGTTTTTTCATGCTATTAGAGTCAGAGACGACATATAAATTGTGTGGTGGTCTGGGAAAACCCATCAGATGCCGCTGTGGCTGAATGCTGCATACAGCAAAAAACAAGCAAACAAATAAATAAATAAATCAGGTTTTGAAAAAAAAAATATATAACATGCATTAGAAGAAGAAGGCTTTATCTGTCACATGCACACTCAAGCACAGCGAAATTCATTCCATCTAGCCATTTAATCCATTTGAAGCAGTGAACACACATATGCACACACGCATGTGAGCAATGAACACACACACATATCCAGAGCAGTGGGCAGCTATGCTACAGCACCCGGGGAGCACTTGGGGGTTCGGTGCCTCGCTCAAGGGCACTTCAGCCCAAGGCCGCCCCATATTAACCTAACCACATGTCTTTGGACTGTGAGGGAAACTGGAGCACCCGGAGGAAACCCACACGGGGAGAACATGCAAACTCCACACAGAAAGGCCCCCGTCGGCTGCTGGGCTCAAACCCAGAACCTTCTTGCTGTGAGGCGACAGTGCTAACCACTACACCACCGTGCCGTGTTAACACTTGAATAAACCACTTTACCAAAGCAATGTATTTACATTTTCACTTCAACCCAAGGATCGGCGTCACACTCGATTTCCCAAGTAGCACTGCAGCCTACAGATATATTATTCCACACATTTACCATCACATTCAAGGTCTCCTGACTACTCATTTCACTCATGGGTGATTCTCAACATCAAGGAAGGATCCTTAAAGGCCGTGGTTCAAGACTCACGCCATGTCATTGAATCCTGCCAAAGGACTGTTCCATAGGCATGAAACGACTCACCCAATTCACAATTTGATTCGAGTCACGATATTGGGTTCGCGATTCCATTTCCCCACAATATTCTTGAAGAAAAATTAAATGAAGAAAATTTTATTAGTAAAAAATTGCAACATTTATTTCCCTATTCTTTATCAACTTAAATATTCAATTTTGTTAAATTAAAAAAAAAAGGTTAATTTTCTTAACAGTAATTGTTTACTCACAATTGTAGGTTGGAGTAAAATATAATATGCTATTCACTAAAATATTCCATTCATTAAAAATGAAAACGTTAACAACAAATACACCTTTTCTTAATTAACTGTTATGAACATTTATATTCCCTCCATTTGCTTCTCTTTTCTTTAGCTTTCAGCAAAGCTCTGATTTCTTGCTAAATCTATTTGTGCAGTCAATCACACAACAGCTCTTTCACATGTTAAATTAGTTTTTTGTGTGTTTTCATAGCATTAGAGCTGTATTACTTCCGCCTAGGGTGAAGTCGCATGCATTCCCACTTTTGTACATTATTCCCATTGCTATCTAAACAACCCAATTTCAGCTCGGAAAAACGAAGAGAGTACACAGCCTAATAATAATCATGGTTCTTTTTTTCAGTTCATGGGTTTGACTCATCATAAATTTGTATCGGGATTTATCGGCACATGATATATCGTTACATGCCGATTGTTCTGATGTCTAGGATCCTTCGATTCTTGGTTCAGAGAATTCTCAAGGATAAATGTGTGTACCCTCAATGTTCTTAAAGCACCCACAATCCTATGTGTTCTCCGAATGCTAGGAAAGAGTCTTACCTCTGGAGCCTCTGAAGGACCCTGTGTGGAAGGGCCCATCCTACCATGGAAACATCCCTGACTTTGAGAAATACTAAGTCTAAAGTCCTTGCCACACCGTATGGCGCATTAGGTGGCGCCGATCTCCGTTTCTGTAGCTCTCAGCCTCTCGCCTATTACATAGCTAGAGTTACAGTGGGCGGCTGGTCCTCTGGTAACCACGAGAGTTTGACTCCCCACTCATATCTGTATTGGAGCGTGCCTTGCCAGACAGCAGTAGGTACAATTTTTATGACGGTCTTTGGTATGACCCGACCACGAGTAGAACTCCCGATCGAGAGGCGGACACGCTAACCACTAGACCAACTTGCGGTAAAGCACCCACAATCACTCACATGCCCCATAAATATGGTCTCACACACGTGATGTGACTTATTGATTGCTCAGTGTTGTTTATAGCCTGCTGTACCATGCCTTGTTTCCTGTGCGAGTTATCAAGCTCTTCATCTGGTTTTGTATTTTTTTTTTTTAATTCTGGTTTTTGCCCTGATAACTCTGATAAGTGATCACCTCTTCTTTCACTGGTTTTTGACTTTGCAATAAGCTCAAGTTTTGGATTTGTTTGCCTGTCTTTTGTTGAAAATAAAACATTTCTTGGAACTGCTGCTGTCTCTGAGGCCTGACAGCGTTATTATCTTGTCTTGGCTATTTGCCTACAAAGATCACACTGGGTAAGGAGCCAGTTTAACAAACATAGTGGTGAAAACACTCAGTCTGATTTAAGACGTCGAAAACATTGCTAACCAAGTGTGACTTCTTCACGCAGTGAATGTCATACGTGGATCGCATGGTCACAAAATGGAAAGAAGCCAAATTAATTCAGTATGTAATCAGACACCATTACGAACTAACATGTCAAAATGTCCATGACCACAGTCAGAATATAATTTTTAAATGTAGTTTTATCTGTTTTCAGTTTTGAGGGATTTCAGTAACTTTACGACTGAGATATATGCAAATGAAAAACATGTTTCAGTTCAGGAATAATCTGTTTCTGCTATTTGGGTCTCGCGCCTTAACTGGAGGTCTGAACATACAGTACTGTGCAAAAGTCTGAGGCACCCTTTTTTTCATACAAACTTTGTTATAGATTTCTATTTTATGACTTCTACATTATCGAATCAATACAAAAATATTTTAGAGTCCAAATGTTCGTTTTCCAGCACAAAATTAAGAGACAGCACTTTTCAGATTAAAAAAGAAAACATAATGAAGGCTACTGGGTTTTGGTGCAAAATGAAGAAGCGAGTGTGACAATCAAACACTATGTTCACACTGCAGGCTGAAGTGACTCAAATCCGATTTTTTCGCCCATATGTGACCTGTATCCGATCTTTTATTGACAATATGAACGACACAGATCCGATTTTTTCAAATCCGACTTGGATATGTGGTCCTAATTCCAATTCCTATCCGATCTTTTCATATGCGACTTCAGTCTGAACCGCCAGGTCGCATTCATCCGACTTACACGTCATCAACAAGCCACAAACGTCACTATTCTGCGCTGAAGTAGGCGGCGGGTCTCTCAAAAAAAGTTACAACAACATGGCTTTGATGTTCCTTTGAACGGAGGTTGCAGTCACTACCCCGCAGAACGCCTGAGCCAAAACCCTTGCCCTCTTCCTTCTCAACCTCCTCCTTAACATCAGGCTATTGTGCATGTTCTGGCTCCGTCGCAACAACAACTGCATCATCGCCAGGTACTCCATGCTGGCTACTGTCATACACAGGAAACTTTAGGTTACTTCCGTAAACACTGGCCATGCTCACTGCGTGTGACGTCGTCGTATCCTGCAATGCGCATGCGGAACACTTTTAGGTCGCTTTTCGTTCATACTGAGGATCACATACAAGTCGCATATATTTGCTAATGTGAACGACCTCACAAAAATCGGATTTCACAAAAAAATCGGAATTGAGCATTAAGCCTTGCAGTGTGAACGTACCGTAGCATAAGTGTCCAGAAGAACTGTGGCTGGTTCTGTAAGATGCTCAGTAAAACCTACAGCTCATTTCCGCATAAAACCGCACTCAATGGACCTCAGACTACTATTTTTTTTTCAAGCAAAGGGTCGTCTCACACCAAATACTGACTTTGCTTAATTTATTATGGCTCACTGATTACTGTTTGTAGTATTGTTTTTAATGTTGAAACATTTCATTTCATTATTTTTAAGCCATTTTTTTATCTACAGCATTTATTTACATGTGCCTAAGACTTCTGCACAGTACTATACTTATATAATTAATATTATTATAACACTAAGTCTATAATGTTAACACTTACTGCAACCTTTTGTTAATGCAGATGCTTTATTTGCATAAAAATATCACGCAGCCGTGAATGTGTGAAAATGAACATATTTGACAAAATCTGCTTGCCGGTAATAATTATCCTTATTGTGAGTTATGGTATTATTTCTGTGTTTGTCCAATAACTTAGTTTTATGCTGGGATCAGACATCATGATATATTTATCTTTCACAATGTTCACCATGTCAGACTAGACAATCATAGTGCCATAAATTCTTGCCATGTGTCGGTCAAGAGATCGGCAACACTACACGTTTGACCCTGACCAATCATCATTCATGTCCTTTTGTGTTATTGGGGAGGAGGGTCAACAAACTGTCAATTATGGCTACAGAAGGAACGTCAAGGAACACGTTGTAGGAGTTATAAAACTAGGTGAGAAAATACAAAACATTCTGACATGCTAGACTTTTCATCGGGGTGTCATCACATCACTTTTCTCTGATTATTTCACACTACAAAGCCCATTCGTTGTTCCCTAACTTCATATTCGAGCATGATGCTGTTTACATCCCTCCCACCGCTAACACCAACGTTAGGAGCGAGGCACTCAGTGAACTCTACCAGGCCATCAGTGAACAACAGACAGCACATCCAGATGGATTCCTCATCACAGCAGGTGACTTCAATCACACAGATTTAAAGGTTTTACCGTCCAAATTACATCAGCATGTGGACTTTCCAACAAGAGGTGACAACTTGCTGGACTTGGCGTACACAACTCACATACCCCTTTTCCACCAAATCAGTTCCAGGGCTGGTTCGGAGCCAGTGCTGGTGCACAACTCGTTCAACTCGCGAGCCAGCTGAGAACCAGTTTGCTTTTCCATACCTCGCGGTGCTAAGAGGAGACACGTCATTACGTCGCTGTATACGTCAGTTACGTCGCTGTATATGTCATTACGTCGCTACGTTTGCATAAACCTTGGCGCGAATATCAAAGCAAAAACAACATGGAAGAAGCAGCAACAGCAACAACAATAATAATAATAATGGATGACTTCGTGTTTGTACAGCTGCTGCTTCTCGTCGCTTAAAAATGGCGATCTTTTGCGGTCTTGTTATTGTTGTTGGTCTTAACAACTCCGCCCCCCCCCCGCTGACGTAAGCGGTTCTTTCCTCTGGCCCAGCAGAGAGTTGGTGCTAGCCTGGAACCGGTTTTTCTGGCCCCAGAGCCAGTTCTTTGTCAGTGGAAACAGAAAACCCGGTTCCAAACTAAGCACTGGCCCCGAACCAGCCCTGGAACTGCTTTGGTGGAAAAGGGGCAACAAAGGAGCTTACAAGGCCTCCCCCCTCCCCCACCTGGGTCTCTCGGATCACATTACCATCATGCTGAGACCTGCATATAGAGATCTTGCAGTCACGTGACCCGAAAGTACACAGCCGCCATCTTGTCGGTAAAAAACACCACTGAATACTGCTGCACTCATGCACAGAATGGATCAATTTCAACCGACGGACTACACGGCTCATTTTTCTAATGAACAGATACCTAGATATATGTCTAAAATAAATGATCTACAGATTAGTGACCCTTATGGCTTACCGGACGAAGTTTTCATGACCGGATTTTGAACTGCCAGCGGAATACCCAGATGTGTATAATTACCTCATTAACTTTCACTCGCTGTTCAGTGGTGAAGCACTGCGTGCTTATAAATCTCTGGACAGTTATCTTTACAGAAATTCAGGATTTGTCAGCGACTCAGATGTGGCATCTTGTAAACAAGAATCCTCATTGGACGGGTAAGTCACTTAAGTATTGAGTATAGCACTGACCAGCCGATTTATAGAATAGAATAAGGTAATTCCAGCTGTAATTCCAAATCGTCCGTGTTGTTTACCATGGATCTGGCGTTGGAGAGGTAGAGGCTTAGCAGTGGAGATTTGAGTGGCTGTTTTCTGAGCTTAGTCAACAGGCCGGCTCTGCAGCCTTGCTTTTGCTCCCGGCGCCGCCTCCTTCGCTTTGCCTCCGATAACAATCCACGGAGACCCCGCTGGTCTCGCTATCTCGTCCGGAATGTTTTTTTTTTTCCTCGTCCGGAATGTTGTGCATGCGATGGAAATCGCTACAAACCATCATTTTCTGCTGGAAACCAATGTCCAGTAAGTCCATACGGTTGTAGTGGATATTGAAGTCCAGTACAGACGAACAACACGCAAAAATACACACAAAAAACATAAAAAACGTGCACAGGTAGGGAGAGCTTGTAGCCGCAGCCGTTGTAGTAGAATTGTATATAGTAGGGTTTTCCAGAAGAAAAGGTAGAAGTAAAAGCAGAAGTAGAAGTAGAAGGCGGAAATATGGCGTTTGACCGACAAGATGGCGTCTGTCACAATCTGGATCGGCTGTGACGTCACATGCAAGTGCTCCACAGACCCAGAGTGAGAGCCATCAGACCAACACAAAAGGAGGTAGTGTGTGGCCAGAGGGGGCCTCCTATGCTCTGAAAGACTGTTTTAGCACTACATACTGGGACATTTTCAAAGAAGCAGCCACTTACAATGACCACATAGACTTACTGTATGCTGTGTTCACATATATACCAGTACGATAGTGGTATAACTGTATCAATACAAAGTATACCGGTACAGTTTAGTGCATCTGTCCACACTAGCGAGAAATGTTTGCAGTTTTCTTTCACGGTAGTTGAAATGCGCGTGCATGAAATGTTTCCATGGTTACCGAGTAACTTCCTTCCGAGAATATGGCGGATGAAACAACGTGTGTGTGCTTTTTGTTGTCAGTGTACAGTCTGTATTTCTGGTGGTCATTTATTCAGTCGAATCGTATAAAATGCGCGAGGCAGTTGAGAAAGAAACAAACGAATCTCCGTTCTTCACTATTTTATTCAGCGAAGACATTGATTGAGGTGTGTGACTTTGCGCATGCGCATTATATTTGTATCGATACAGAACCGCTTCATCTGTCCACACTACAGCGAAGCGCTACAGTACCGATACTGTACCGGTTACAAACCCATACATTTGTGGGTTTCGTACCGATACAGTTATACCGCTACAGTACCGGTATAGTTGCTAGTGTGGACAGGTGTTGCGGTACGAAAGTAGTATCGTATTGGTACAAAATCCCTAGTGTGGACAGGGTATTAGAGGAATGCACTGAGGCCGTCACATTATACATCACTAAATGCACTGATGATGTCACTCACTACAAAACCATCACTGTTCGTGCTAACCAGAAGCCTTGGCTGACAGGCGAGGTTCACAGGCTCCCACGGGCTCGAGACGCAGCCTTTAGGGCCGGTGACACCGCAGGCCTAACAACAGTCAGAGCCAACCTGTCTTGTGGCATCAGGGAGGCAAAACGCCAGTACAGCAATAAAATATCTGGACACTTCAGCAACTCCAGAGATGCACAGTCTCTCTGGCGTGGTATTCAAACCCTCACAAACTATAAACCCCCACCACGGACCTGTGAGAGTGACATCACATTGCTAAACTGCCTAAATGACTTCTTTGGACGCTTTGAAACACAAAACACCACACCAGCACAGAAGACCACTCCTCCCCCGGATGAACAGGCCATATGTCTGGATCCAGCCAACGTGGAGAAGACCCTCTCCAGGATCAACCCACATAAGGCAGCTGGACCAGACAACATACCTGTTCGTGTTCTGAAAGACTGTGCCATGGAGCTCAGGGATGTCCTCGCTGACATCTTTAACATCTCCCTGAACCAAGCTGTTGTCCCCACATGTTTCAAAGCTACAACCATAATACCAGTGCCAAAGAACCCCCTCCCATCTAACTATAACGACTATTGGCCCGTAGCACTGACTTCCATCATCATGAAGTGCTTTGAGCGATTGGTCATGCAGAACATCAAGTCCATTCTCCCTCCCTCTCATGACCCGTTCCAGTTTGCATATAGGTCAAACAGGTCCATAGAGGATGCTATCTCCGCTGCTCTCCACCCAGCCCTCACTCACCTGGACTCAAAGAACACCGAACAGCAAATGCTGTTCTTGGATTACAGTTCGGCATTCAACACAATCATTCCCCAGCAGCTAATACAAAAACTTGGACATTTGGGACTCAACACATCTCTTTGTAACTGGGTGCTGGACTTTCTTACAGGGAAGTCACAGAACGTGCGGGTCGGCAGTAACCCCTCCAGGACCATCATGCTGAGCACAGGGGCCCCACAAGGGTGTGTGCTCAGCCCGCTGCTCTTCACCCTGCTGACCCATGACTGTGCACCAATCTACAGCACCAACCACATCATCAAGTTTGCGGATGACACGACTGTGGTGGGCCTCATCACTAACAACGATGAAGCCAACTACAGAAATGAGGTGAGCCAACTGGTCGAGTGGAGTAAAGACAACAATCTCTTCCTGAACGTGGAGAAGACCAAAGAGATTGTAGTCGACTTCAGGAGAGGTCCCTCACAGCATCCCCCTCTGACCATCGATGGTGCTGCAGTGGACAGGGTGAGCAGCACCAAATTCCTAGGGGTGAACATTGCTGAGGACCTCTCCTGGTCCAACAACATCGCATCGCTGGCCAAGAAGGCTCAAACTCACCTCTACTTCCTCTGCAAACTGAGGAATGCACAAGTCCCACCCCCCATCATGTGCTCATTCTACAGGGGCACCATTGAGAGTGTCCTCACTGGCTGCATCACCGCGTGGTACGGAGGCTGCAGTGCCTCCTGCCGGAAGACTCTGCAACGCATAGTGAACACAGCCAGCAAGATCATCGGTACCCTTCAGCCCTCCCTTATGGACATTTATCACTCCCGTCTCACCTGCAGAGCCATCAGCATCGCTGGTGACACCTCCCACCCTTCACACTCACTCTTCAGCCTCCTGCACTCAGGGAAAAGGTACCAGAGCCTCAGGGCCCGCTCCACAAGACTGCTAAACAGCTTCATCCACCAGGCTGTTGAACTCTGTCCAATACCTACCCCCTACCCCTGGTCTGTAACACATTCATTCACACAAGAAAACTACCTCATCCATTTGCACATCACACGACAAACATTAGCATTACTGCTGTATCTGCTGCTATTGCTCATTTGCACTACTGTCATATACACCTCATAAGCTGCTCTTCCAGCACCGTCTCCGTTATTCTACTGTATTGCACTACTGCTATTTTGTACATTGTTTGATTTTAGAGTGTATTTTTTATCTACATTATCTATATTTATATACATTGTTTTCTTAATTTTTTATCTATATTATCTATATTTATTAATATTTATATATATTGGTTTTTTTGGCGTGTGTGTGTGTAAAATCTTTATCTGTTTTTTACAAGTAAGGTGAGAGAGAAACGGCATTTCGATTCTACTATATGTCCTGGATATACAGTGAATTGACAATAAAGAATCTTTGAATCTTTGAAATTTGTCAGTATCTGGCTGAATTTGTGCAGTCTGATCCTGACATTAAGGATGCAACATACAGTAATTAATGATTCTTCCATCATTCATTCATTTTTCTCAGTAAGGTCAGTAATACACCCTGAAAGAAATGCCAATCCATTGTAGGACACACACACCCCTATTCACACCTCAGGGCATTTTGTAGCACCCAATCCACCTTCATGCACCTTTTTTAGGAGGTGGGAGGAACCCTGGAGAAACCCAAATGGGAGACCATGTGGTTCAAACCATGTGATTCAAACATTAAACCAGAACGTCAAGGACATGTAGGAGCTCATCCAGCCTGGCATCAAAACAACCATGACGACCAAAACATCAAACAGAACTGAAATGTGACAACGTGAGACAGGACCAACCTCCATGACTAATTGCTTACAACAGAAAATCAACAAAGGACTAAAATTTCATTCCTCAAGGGAAGATCGACCCAAAACATCAGTCAGAACTGAATTTGGATGATAAATAAGAGAGGAGAAGAAGAAAATACATTAAGTTGACCTAATGACTAATTTGTTAGCAAAAAATTGACAATACAATGACCAAGTTTTGTGCAGAAGGTCTAGTTCTTTCAAATAAAACGAACAAAACTGAAATCCATTGAAAATAGAGAGGACAGGATTTAACTGAAAGTAAACAAAGCTGTAAACAAATTGTTTTCAACAAGATGATCAACAAACAAATGACCAAGTTTTGTCCGCCGAGGGAAGATCGACCCAAAACATCGATCAGAACTGAAATCGGGTGAGAAATTAGAGAGGAGATACAATTCTAACAAGAAGTCCCAAAATTTGTTAAGGTGACCTATTTAGAAGTTCGTTAGCAAAAATTTGACAATACAATGACCAAGTTTTGTGTAGAATGACTAGTTCTTTCAAACAAAACAAATCAGAACTGAAATCCATTGAGAATTGAGGGAGGAGACACAATTTAACTGAAAATAAACAAAGTTGTAAATAGTTTACAACAAGAAACTGAATAAACAAATAGCCAAGTTTTGTTCCTCAAGGGAAGATCGACCCTGAACATCGATCAGAACTGAAATCGGATGAGAAATCAGACAAGAGATACAATTCCAGTGAGAGGCCTGGAAAATTTGTTAATTTGGCCTAATTACGAACTAATTAGCAAAACATTTGACGAAACAACAACCAAGTTTTGTGCGGAGTGATGAGTTCTTTCAAACAAAACAATCGGAATGGAAATCCGTGTAGAACTGACGGAAGAGATACGATTTCACTGAATTGTGGATGACGGACGGATGACGGACGCAACGCCACGGCAGCAGCTCATCGTTCTTATGGCCAGATGAGATAATAAATTGGGTCTAGGATGGCACGGTGGTACAGTGGTTAGCACTGTCACCTCATAGCATCCGGTGGTCGAGTGGGGCTGTTCTGTGTGGAATTTGCGTGTTCTCCTCGTGCCTGCGTGGTTTTCCTTCAGTTTCCTCCCACACTCCAAAGATTAAAGATGTGGATTCGGCCAACTGGCTGCTCTAAATTACCCATCGGTGTGAATGTGAAAGGCTGTCTGTCTCTCTGTGTTAGCCCTGTGATAGCCTGGTGACCTGTCCAGGATGTACTCCACCTAGGGTTGCCACATCTGAGTTGTAAAAAACCGGGACACATCGGTCGGCGGCCGCGCCTGCGCGCACGTACGAGCGCGGGGGTTGAGGGCTGCGGACACGCACATCTACGATGCCTTATGCCTTATGTGAATGTTCACGTTTAAAAATAAAACAGTTCAACTGGTGCAGTTAGGCGTTTAGTTAAAATTCATTTTGTCTTCTTAACCCTTAATGGGCACTACCACAAATATTATTACAAAAAATAATTTCATATAGGAATGATCTTATTTGGACGCCAATATTTTTTTAACAAATATTTAATAGTAGGCTAACAGCCCCCTGAAGAGCATGCATCTTACTTTGAAGCTTTAGGCCAAGTTTTAATTGCATACAAAAATAAAAGAAAATACATTTGACTCCATAAACAAGTTTTGACATTTGTCTCTTCATAACAATAGTAGGGGTTAACAGAGTAAACAGTTATTTTTATAGGGATAATCTTTTTTGCCCCTCTCCCTTCTTTATCAGTGCAGGTTTTGAACAATGTTGAATGTCACATGTCTTTTTTTCTTTTTGACAGGTACCGGATCTTCTACTTCATTCTGTCCGACTCCCTCATCGTCTGTCTCTCCTCCCATTCCGTTTCCAAATCAAAATAATACAAATATAATCAATATAATTTCTCTCAGTCTGCTTCGTTGTTGTTTTAGCCTTTTCTCTGGAGAACTGAACTTTAAAAGTTAGACTACCGTATCATACCAAATAGCCCTAATCCTTTGTTTTAATCACAAGAGAGAGGTGCTATGTTATTGGGACAACTGATTTATTCATTTCTCACGCCAGTGTGCAGGCATTCTTTTTTGATATATTTAATGATTTATTTAATGATTCATTTATTGATGAAATTGGCCCAGGCTTTAGAACCAGCCTTTATCAGAATCAGAACATAGGAAGTAGACAGCCAGCCTACTCGCGCACCGACCAAGGGAACTCTCACCTATTGTTTGGTATTACGGTATTCCAGTATCTTTGATTTCGCACGGCCGCCGTTGTATTGACCACGATCACCTAGCAACGGCGACTGGCTGCGTGCGCAAACATTCGGTGAGGCCACACAAGTAGCTGCCTACAATATGCCCGCTTACGTGAAAACTATTAATATGTTAAGTGGCTGCGAGAAACATTAATGATTTGTGTTTATTTCAATGGGGGATAATGTGAGGAAGTAAAAAACCGGGACAAAACGTGTCCCGGGAAGGTTATTCCATTTTCCTGGACATTTTCCATTTTCCACAAAAAAACCGGGACAATCCCGGAAAAACCTGGACGTGTGGCAACACTAACTCCACCTCTCGTCTCAACGTCAGCTGGGATTGGCTCCAGGTCGCCCGCAACCCACAATGGATAAGAAACATAGATAATGAATGAAAAACAGGTCAAGTTTTCCTGAGTCACACACCGCTTTCCTGAGTCATCTTGAAAGTAGCGAAGCCAAACATACTGTACAACCAAGAATCAGTAAAATAATAAAGAATAAAGTTCTGGACTGATAAGAAAAAACAAAACTGAAAAAAAAAACCAAAACAAAACATGCGATGCCTTTCGAACAGACTTTCCTGAAAGAGCTCTTGCCTGCTGTCTCTGAATTGATTATTCTTTTGCGAATTATTCTTTACAGAATGTTTTCTGCCTGAGCCAATAATATTATAGTGCTTCAGTATCCATAAATTACATCGTGAGTAGGAAATAAAACAATCAAATGTGCAGTTACAGGAAACTATTCAGTGATGGGGTGGCTTGATGTGAAGCAGAATCATACTTTTTATATGTTTATAGTTACGTTTACTGTTTTGGATCATCTATAAAACATTTCTTCCCTTTCATGCTCTTTAAGTTTATAAGACAAAAAAATACAGCCTGGCAGGTTACCAATAAACTGCAAAGACTTTCCCCATGTTGGAAAACTATGTCTGATTCTTACAAGATTAGGGTGACCAGACGTCCCAGTTTTACCGGGACAGTCCCGATTTGGGGTTGTGTATCCCGAATCCCGACAAAAGTCTGTCGGGACACGGATATGTCCCAGTTTTCGCCACTCGCGACGTTTGAGACTGAGCAGCGTGGGAATCATTAGCGGAGAAATGTCTGCATTTACTATTTTGATGAATTGACATGAATCGCAAACTTTCCTGGTTACTGCCCCCTGGCCCTGTGGCATGGGTGTTTATTTAGCCACATTATTCCAGACAACAGAACGGGTTGCCATGCAACAATAAAATAAACATTAACTGACGCGAATGTTCTTTGTCTCGCAGCTAGCAGCAGTAATGCCGCAGCAATTATGCCGAAAAGAAAATGTACCTTTTCCAAAGATTTACAGGGCACCTACCCCTTCCTCCGAGACGTGCAGAACAATGCGCAAGAAGCCTACTGCACACACTGTAAGTGCTTTGTTCTTGTGCTGAGTTGGGTAGCCTATGTTGCAAACTGTGCGCTCCTGTGGGGGCTTTCCTCGGGCTGTCGCCCCTCTCCTCCTTTACTGCTGTTTTGTTTGAGTGTATATTTACGGAAGCCGCGAGAGGCCCTTCATATAATCTTTTTTTATTCACCTTGTTATCCCGGGATAACAACATAATTAATTCAGGATCTCGAGAAAACAACACAACTAATTCGAGATCTTGAGAAAACAAAACCATTATTCCGAGATCTTGAGAAAACAAAACCGTTATTTCATGATCTCAGCTGGATCACTGTATCTCTGTCGGTAGAGACGAAGCCGGGCCAGTCTTCTGCGGAGGTGCCGCGGACTAATTTTGAAATTATCCCTTATTAAAAGACTTAATGCAATCTCTCCCTGTGTCAACCCCTGATCAGAATACTGCCTTATTAGGTGATCGATTATTCCAGACATTCTAATGACCAAAGTTGTGTCTATACAGAATGAGAAATAGCCCCAAAGTCAGTATCACAAGTCTCTTGGCGCACCTGAATGAACCATTTCTCAGCTGTTTACTCGAGATCATGAAATAATTGTTTTGTTTTCTCGAGATCTCGAAATAACGGTTTTGTTTTCTCGAGATCTCGAATTAGTTGTGCTGTTTTCTCGAGATCCTGAATTAATCATGTCGTTATCTCGGGATAACAAGGTGAATAAAAAAAAAGGATTATAAGAAGGGCCTCTCTCGGCTTCCGTAGTATATATTCTCAAATCACTTGTCTCTTTTTTGTTTCTGTTTAACATACCATTCTGACAGTTTGGCCATATTGCTGTGTTGAACAACTTGTTGCAGCTTCCATTAAAGTGTTCACTTTTGTACACATCTTGCTTTATTCATTCAGTTGTGGGGAATGGTTAGTAAGGTTGATTCTGACCTAGGCTATGTTGAGGTCACATATCTACTTTTTAAGTTCATGCTATAGTGCATACAATTTTAGAGATATAGCCTACATGTGCATATGCATTCTTCTTGGTGTTCTCACAAACAGGTGAAATAAATCAGTTTAAATTTGGCCTATGGACATAGCCTGGCCTATTCTCATCTCATTATCTCTAGCCGCTTTATCCTTCTACAGGGTCGCAGGCAAGCTGGAGCCTATCCCAGCTGACTACGGGCGAAAGGCGGGGTACACCCTGGACAAGTCGCCAGGTCATCACAGGGCTGACACATAGACACAGACAACCATTCACACTCACATTCACACCTACGGTCAATTTAGAGTCACCAGTTAACCTAACCTGCATGTCTTTGGACTGTGGGGGAAACCGGAGCACCCGGAGGAAACCCACGCGGACACGGAGAGAACATGCAAACTCCACACAGAAAGGCCCTCGCCGGCCACGGGGCTCAAACCCAGGACCTTCTTGCTGTGAGGCGACAGCGCTAACCACTACACCACCGTGCCGCCCATAGCCTGGCCTATTCTCAGCCATTACAAAATCTGTTGTCTGACCATAATTTAACTGATCTGTATACCACTATGCTACTAGATAACAAAATGCCTGTTTGTTTTATTTCATGTGAGATGTTGATAAATGTGAGCTTCAACAAAATGATAAGAGCACCTCTCTGAGTGTCACGTTTACGTAAAAAAAAAAAAAGGTGTGCATGCACGAGCATGGTCGCGAGCAAAAGTGTCCCGGTTTCAGACTAGGGAAATCTGGTCACCCTATACAAGATACTCCTTCCAAAAACGTTAATTGACATCTCTTTACCTTCTGAAAAGCATCAATGATTGCACACTTTGCCATATGCCATAAAATTCCCCGTGTACACAATCAGCCATAACATTCAAACCACTGCAAGGTGAAACGAATAACGCTGATTATTCTATCCACATTCACTGGATATGAGCAATCGTGCGCTCGGATTGGCTACTCTACTACTAGGAGATCAGCTCATATACCGCGAGGAGAGAAAAACAAAATGGCGGCGCGTGTTGCTGAACCAACCGAGGACAAAATAAAAACTCTACTCGAAAACAAAACCCCAAAAAATACAAAAAACAAAAAAGCAAAAAACATGGAATAAAAGTATTTGATGGTAAAAACATCTCTTTTTGATTTTTCAAGAATTATTATCGCATTTTTCACAAATTGCTCCTGCCATTTTGCCGGTTTGTTTACATTCTAAGCGGAAATGGTTTTGTCTGACATTTTGTAGAAAGTTCATCAAACTTTGTAAAAAATAAAAATGCTCTGCTTCTCAAAATCCAGTGAATGTGGAGAGAATAAAACCGTTATTCCACTCACTCAATCTCGTTGTACATGGCTGATAGACAACTCGGTGCGACGCGTCTCGTAGGCTATCAGCTCATGTACGACTTGATTTTGTGGCATAACTGTTAATTACCTCATTACAGTGGTACCTGTAAAGAGGTGGGATATATTAGGCAGTAAGAGAACAGTCAGTTCTTGAAGCTGATGTGTTGGAAACAGGAAAAATGGGCAAGTGTAAGGATCTGAGTGACTTTGACAAGGGCCAAATTGTGATAGCTGTCACGAATGGCGAGCTGAGGTGAAGTGAGGACCCAAGAGCAGAATCAAAACAGGCAGTGTAAAGAGAAAACTTCTTTAATGAAGTAGATGGCAGTAAGGCAAAAGGTACAATAGGGTTCAGGCAAAAATCTCATCTCATCTCATTATCTCTAGCCGCTTTATCCTTCTACAGGGTCGCAGGCAAGCTGGAGCCTATCCCAGCTGACTACGGGCGAAAGGCGGGGTACACCCTGGACAAGTCGCCAGGTCATCACAGGGCTGACACATAGACACAGACAACCATTCACACTCACATTCACACCTACGGTCAATTTAGAGTCACCAGTTAACCTAACCTGCATGTCTTTGGACTGTGGGGGAAACCGGAGCACCCGGAGGAAACCCACGCGGACACAGGGAGAACATGCAAACTCCGCACAGAAAGGCCCTCGCCGGCCCCGGGGCTTGAACCCAGGACCTTCTTGCTGTGAGGCGACAGCGCTAACCACTACACCACCGCAGGCAAAAATCAGTCGTCAAAAAACAGGCCAGGAGGTTAAAAACACAGAAGAGCAGGTAGACAAGACCAGGGACAAAAACAGGACAGAAAAATCTTCACAAAAACTGAAGACCACAGGGACAAGGGACACCCAGGCAGAGGTAGCAAAAGACACAATCCAAAAGAACAGGCAGGCAAAAACAGGGGCAAAAAACTGGACAGAAAAACAAGGAAAAATTCAGGCAGGGGGAATCAAGAAGACACAATACCAAAGGGCTGTAACGAGGCGAGGAAAGTCTACAAGAGACAGTCTGGCAAATGGAGCAGCTCCAAACAGTTCTTAAAAAAGCCCTGGCTGATGGGAGAGGAGTGGTAGCAGGTGTGGGAGTGCCGCTTCAGGAAACTGGCCTTCAGCAAGGCAGGACTGAATTCCTGTCCTGGATCTGGCATGGAAGTCCCACAATCTAAGGCATGGATGGACTGGACCGGACTGTGACAACAGCTTGATGACTGGGTCTGACCGGGTCCAAGGAAGGACAACCGGTGAACCCGTGACAGGGTCATGGGTGTCGAAGGCTCATTGATTTGCATGGGGCACGAAGGATAGACCATATGCTCCAATCCTATAGAAGAGCTCCTGTAGCACAAACTGCTGAAAAAGTTAATGCTGGCTAAAACAGAAAGGTGTCAGCATTAACTTTTTCAGCAGTTTGTGCTACAGGAGCTCTTCTGTGGGATTGGACCATATGAGCTAGCCTTCGTGCCCCATGTGAATCAGTGAGCCTTCAATACCCATGACCCTGTCGCTGGTTCAACGGTTGTCCTTCCTTGGACCACTTTTGTTCGGTACTAACCACTGCATAGTGGGAACACCCCACAAGATGTACCATTTTAGAGATGCTCAGACCTAGTCATCTTGCCATCACAATTTGGCCCTTGTCAAAGTCACTCCCTGGGTGCGATTTGCTGGGGGGATGGTGGGGATCATCCCCCCCTCTGGTTTTTATCTCTGCTGAAAAAAAAATCCTCGGGGACAACCCCGTCAATAAAACAAACAAACCAAAAAAAAAAAAGTTGACATGACAGGCATGTTGTGACACAGTTTTCTATGGTCTACATTGCACTCACTTTCAAAATGACCCGAAGTGGCAGCTTTGATGTTCACGAATGTCCCCAGCAAATATCTACATTGTAGATAATAACAATATCCAGAGTGTGAACGTGGATTTAGCGCCATGAATCACATCCTTACTGATGAGCGCAACAGAATGAATGTATCCACACTGACAGCCTTCTTTTCCTCGCTGTCAATGGGCCAGACGTGCGTTCCTTCCCTGCTGAGAAATTCGCAGAAATGTGGATTAAAGAAGGGCGAAACGCGGCGGATAGCGCACCGACGGGAAAGCAGAAAAGGCCACATGAACTGCGCCATCAGAGCAAACTGTTCATTTAGTATTCATGTATTTTAGTAATTTTCGAGTCACTGTCCATTTAATCCGGAGGGAGAGAAACATCACGGCAACGCGACAAGCAATGCGAACTTTGTTGTGTGTTAGTGTTCGTGTATTTAGTCAGAGAGATAGGAAGATGAATTTACTATCTCTGGTTTAGTGTTCGTTTTCATTTAGTGTTCTTCATTTGATATCATCGGATGTTATTGAGCTGTTAGCCTATTGTTACCTTAATTTTGTGACGTTTCATGATTAAAAAAAAAAAACAAAACATCCCCCCTTCTGTTTTTTTGACAAATCGCACCCTGGTCACTCCGATCCTTACACTTGCCCATTTTTCCTGCTTCCAACACATCAACTTCAAGAACTGACCGTTCTCTTACTGCCTAATATATCCCACCTCTTGACAGGTGCCACTGTAATGAGATAATCAATGTTATTCACTTCCTCACCTGTCAGTGGTTTTAAAGTTGTAGCTGATCGGTGTAAGTTATTATTATAGAAATAATAATGTACTAAAACAAGTGCATCAATATAACCCTTGCAGCTTTGACTAGCGTCAGAGCTCCTGTTATAGAAGTGAATCGACACCTTCGGACCAATCAGAATCGAGAATTTAACAGCGCTGTGCTGTTAGACAGTGTTAATGCACATGAACTGCTTCACCACCTTAATTCAATAATCAGTCTAAGAACTGATGAGATGCCAAGCTTTAGCGTTTAGATGTAATCCAGTGATGTGAGTGCTATAAAAGCAAACACCAAGATCAAGCTGTGTGGCATCAGTTTGTCCTGACAGGTGACTTTTTGCATAATTTAGAGTAGAACCATTAAAGAAGGTAGATGATCCCAGCTGTGCTCTGCATTAAGGTTTACTAACACAAGCTTCCGTCTGATTATTCTAATCTACACGCAACTGTGAGTTACAATTCATTAACATATATTCACACGCTCAGCTGACAAAAAGCACTGAGCTTTACTGTAAGAGGCAGGAGGAATAGCGATATAAACACAAGGAACTCTCAGTTTATCCAATTCAAATCCTGATATTTACTAAGAACCTACATAAAAAGCACTAAATAAAGGCGTGTAAAATCTGATGAAATGACAAATGCAGTTATTGGGTTTGTTGGGGATATTTTGACAAGAATAACTGTGCACATGATGTCACATGCCAAGTGGTTTGGACATAGGCTATTTGTTCTTGAGTTGGATTCGCAAACAGGGTCAAGGGCGATACTTTCAAAACAAAAACTGAAAGTATAATGCCAATTAAAGGTATAATGGCTAAAGAGTAAAAGCAGAGATGCGAGTGTGTTTTTGGGTGGAAATATCTTGAAGATAGTTAAAGGGCATATTCTGGACCAATTTCGTGTTTTTTTTTTTAATATGAAAGAATGTCCCTTTACACACTCATCCAGAAGGGTAATTTTGCACAAGGCCGTCTGTCTACAGCAGAAAAAATAACAAAACGCATCTGGAAAAATCCCAAGGGAGTCTGGAACCAGAACTGTGACGTTATCTGCGGAAGCACCAGCAGGCTGCACGAGCTTTGCACGGTTTCAGTGCACAGCCTGTGTAGACCAAGCGCTCCCATTTCTCTCTCATTGTCCGGTCTTTTGGAAAACGAGAAGTACTAATCCCATCAAAATTGGTGTTGCTACACCCTCCTACGATACATCTGTTAACCATTTTAATAATTACGTGATAACGTTGAAGAAATTTGCAGAAAACCACCAGGTCGTTTTCTCATAAACAAACCAGTGCTGATGTAGGATTCAGAAGGAGGCATCCCGCACGCGACGTCACGAAAATCAATGTTTCCTGGGAAATCCAAATGCAAAGTTTTTTCAGAGGTGGACGAATTCGCCTTAAATGGCTTGATTTCAACTGAATTTTTCTGGCATTGCACAAGGTAAAAAAATTGCAGAGAATGCAGAATGTTACAGATATTTGACCAAAGTTTAATATAAAATAGGAGAATTACAGTGATCTTGCTCCTGAATTTACCCGTGATATGCCCTTTAAATGTAATTCCTTATCACAGCATTACAATAAACCACATATAAGCCTACTAAGCTATTTCTTGACATTTCTACTCATTTCAAACTTCAAAAAAAATTAAAAAAAGGCAGATTATTTTTCTTATTTGTATGTATTTATAAAAAAAAAAAAAGAAGCAGCAAAGTCACCTGCCAGTAATATAGGCTTGGAATGAGTAAAGGGCTAGAAGCAGGTTTAATAATTATATCATAATAGGAAATGCTAGATAAATTTGACTTCAGATCGGTTAAATGCAGAGGAGGAATTTCACTGTGCTTATGTACATGTGACAAATAAAGGCTTCTTCTAATCATTATATATATATATATATATATGAAGAAGAAGCCTTTATTTGTCACATGTACATAAGCACAGTGAAATTCCTCCTCTGCATTTAACCGATCTGAAGCAATGAGCGCACACACAGAGCAGTGGGCAGCTATGCTACAACATACAGGGACCAGTCAGGGGTTAGTGCTCAAGGGCACTTCAGCCATGATACAGAGGGACCGGAAAGTGCTGTTCATCCACTCAACTCCCTTCACATTTTTCAGTCGCAGGACTCGAACCACCCCTCCTTGAACTGCCACCTTATTGTGGTGGAGGGGTTTGTGTGCTTGAATGATCCTAGGAGCTATGTTGTCGGGGGCATTATGCCCCTGTCAGGGTTTCCCAAGGCAGACAGGTCCTAGGTGACAGGCCAGACTAAGAGCAGTTCACCAAAACCCCTATGGAGAAAAATCCGAGGACCGTGACGTCGCCCGGGATGACGCAGCCGGGGCCCCACCCTGGAGCCAGGCCCGGGGTTGGGGCTCGTATGCGAGCGCTTGGTGGCCGGGCCTTTGCCCATGGGGCCCGGCCGGGCTCAGCCCGAAGAGGTGACGTGGGCCCGACCTCCTGTGGGTTCACCACCCACAGAGGTAGCAGTAGGGGACTGGTGCAATGTGGATTGGGTGGCAGTCGAAGGCAGGGGCCTCGACGACCTGATCCCCGGACACAGCGGCTGGCTGTTGGGACATGGAATGTCACTTCGCTGGGGGGGAAAGAGCCTGAGCTTGTGCGGGAGGTTGAGAGGTACCGGCTAGAGATAGTCGGGCTCACCTCCACGCACAGCTTGGGCTCTGGAACCCAGCTCCTCGAGAGGGGCTGGACTCTCCACTTCTCTGGAGTCGCCCGTGGTGAGCGGCGGCGGGCTGGTGTGGGCTTGCTTATAGCTCCCCAGCTCAGCCGCCATGTGTTGGAGTTTACCCCAGTGAACGAGAGGGTCGCCTCGCTGCGCCTTCGGATTGGGGAGAGGGCTCTTGCTGTTGTTTGTGCCTATGGCCCAAATAGCAGTATAGAGTATCCGGCCTTCTTGGAGTCCCTGGGAGAGGTACTGAGGAGTGCTCAGACTGGGGACTCCATTGTGTTACTGGGGGACTTCAGTGCTCATGTGGGAGATGACAGTGACACCTGGAGGGGCGTGGTTGGGAGGAACGGCCTCCCCGATCTGAACCCGAGTGGTGTTTTGTTATTGGACTTCTGTGCTAGTCACGGTTTGTCCATAACGAACACCATGTTCGAGCATAGGGGTGTCCATAAGTGCACGTGGCACCAGGACACCTTAGGTCGGAGGTCAATGATAGACTTTGTAGTCGTTTCATCTGATCTCCGGCCCTATGTCTTGGACACTCGGGTGAAGAGAGGGGCTGAGCTGTCAACTGATCACCACCTGGTGGTGAGTTGGATCCGCTGGCGGAGGAGGAAGCTGGACAGACCTGGCAGGCCCAAACATATGGTGAGGGTCTGCTGGGAACGTCTGGCCGAGCACTCTGTCGGGGAGGTCTTTAACTCCCACCTCCGGGAGAGCTTTTCCCAGCTTCCGAGGGAGGCGGGGGACATTGAGTCTGAGTGGACCATGTTCTCTACCTCCATTGTGGACGCAGCTGTTCGGAGCTGTGGCCGCAAGGTCTCCGGTGCCTGTCGTGGCGGCAATCCCCGAACCCGGTGGTGGACACCAGAAGTAAGGGATGCCGTCAAGCTGAAGAAGGAGTCCTATCGGGCCATGTTAACCTCCAGGACTCCCGAGGCAGCTGACGGGTATCGGCAGGCCAGGCGTGCTGCAGCTCGGGCAGTTGCGGAGGCAAAAACTCGGAACTGGGAGGAGTTCGGGGAGGCCATGGAGAAGGACTATCGGTCGGCCTCGAAGAAATTCTGGCAAACCGTCCGGCGCCTCAGGAGGGGGAAGCAGTACTCTGCCAACACTGTTTACAGTGCGGGTGGGGAGCTGTTGACCTCGACTGGGGACATTGTCGGGCGGTGGAAGGAATACTTTGAGGATCTCCTCAATCCCACCGTCATGTCTTCCACTGAGGAGACTGAGGCTGATGACTCAGAGGTGGACTCGTCCATTACCCAAGCCGAAGTCACTGAGGTGGTTTGCAAGCTCCTCGGTGGCAAGGCACCGGGGGTGGATGAGATCCGCCCTGAGTATCTCAAGTCTCTGGATGTTGTGGGGCTGTCTTGGTTGACACGCCTCTGCAACATCGCGTGGCGGTCAGGGACAGTGCCTCTGGAGTGGCAGACTGGGGTGGTGGTCCCTCTTTTTAAGAAAGGGGACCGGAGAGTGTGCCCCAATTATAGGGGAATCACACTTCTCAGCCTCCCAGGGAAGGTTTACTCCAGGGTACTGGAGAGGAGAATTCGACCAATAGTCGAACCTCGGATCCAGGAGGAACAATGCGGTTTTCGTCCTGGTCGCGGAACACTGGACCAGCTCTATACCCTTCATAGGGTGCTCGAGGGTTCATGGGAGTTTGCCCAACCAGTCCACATGTGCTTTGTGGATCTGGAGAAGGCATTCGACCGTGTCCCCCGTAGTATTCTGTGGGGGGTGCTTCGGGAGTATGGGGTTCGGGGCTCTTTGCTAAGGGCTGTCCGGTCCCTGTACGAACGGAGCAGGAGTCTGGTTCGCATTGCCGGCAGTAAGTCAGACCTGTTCCCAGTGCATGTTGGACTCCGGCAGGGCTGCCCTTTGTCACCGGTTCTGTTCATAATTTTTATGGACAGAATTTCTAGGCGCAGCCAGGGGCCAGAAGGAATCCTGTTTGGGAACCACAGGATTTCATCTCTGCTTTTTGCGGATGATGTTGTCCTGTTGGCTTCTTCAAACCAGGACCTTCAGCATGCACTGGGGCGGTTTGCAGTCGAGTGTGAAGCGGCTGGGATGAGAATCAGCACCTCCAAGTCCGAGGCCATGGTTCTCGACCGGAAAAGGGTGGCTTGCCCTCTCCAGGTTGGTGGAGAAGTTCTGCCTCAAGTGGAGGAGTTTAAGTATCTCGGGATCTTGTTCACGAGTGAGGGAAGGATGGAGCGCGAGATCGACAGGCGGATCGGTGCAGCCTCCGCAGTGATGCGGTCGCTTTATCGGTCCGTTGTGGTGAAGAAGGAGCTGAGCCAAAAGGCGAAGCTCTCAATTTACCGGTCGATCTACGTTCCGACTCTCACCTATGGTCATGAGCTTTGGGTAATGACCGAAAGAACAAGATCGCGGATACAAGCGGCCGAAATGAGTTTCCTTCGCAGGGTGGCTGGGCGCTCCCTTAGAGATAGGGTGAGAAGCACAGTCACTCGGGAGGAGCTCGGAGTAGAGCCGCTGCTGCTCCACATTGAGAGGAATCAGCTGAGGTGGCTCGGGCATCTTTTTCGGATGCCTCCTGGACGCCTCCCTGGGGAGGTGTTCCAGGCATGTCCCCCCGGGAGGAGGCCCCGGGGAAGACCCAGGACACGCTGGAGGGACTATGTCTCTCGGCTGGCCTGGGAACGCCTCGGTGTTCTTCCCGAGGAGCTGGCCGAGGTGTCTGGGGAAAGGGAAGTTTGGGCTTCCCTGCTTAGACTGCTGCCTCCGCGACCGGTCCCGGATAAAGCGGAAGAAGACGAGGACTCGAACCAGCAACCCTCTGGACCCAAGGCTGCTTCTCTAACCAGAGACACCAGGAACCTGTGGTGGGGGATTCAGACCATCACAGATTACAAGCCCTCGCCACTGACCTGTGACTACTCCACGTCTCTGCTGAATCAGTTGAACAATTTTTTCACTCGCTTTGAGGCAGACAACAGTACCATGGCACAGAAGACCCCACCACCTCCCGGCGACCAGGTGTTGACACTGTCCCCAGACAGCATGAGGAGAGCTCTCAGGACGACAAATGTACGGAAAGCCCCGGGTCCTGATAACATTCCTGGTCGTGTCCTGAGAGACTGTGCCGAGGTGCTCACAGATGTCTTTACAGACATCTTCAACATCTCATTGAGCCAGGCTGTTGTCCCCACGTGCCTCAAAGCCACCACCATCATCCCGGTCCCGAAGAAGCCGTCTCCCTCCTGCTTCAATGACTACCGCCCTGTCACACTCACTCCCATCCTCATGAAGTGCTTCGAGCGGCTAGTCATGCGGCATATCAAGTCTGCCCTCCCCCCAACCCTGGACCCTTTCCAGTTTGCATATCAGTCCAACCGTTCGACCGATGACACCATCTCCATTGCCCTCCACTCAGCCCTCACCCACCTGGAGACAAAAGACTCGTATGTCAGAATGCTGTTCATAGACTTCAGCTCAGCATTCAACACAATCATTCCTCAGCAGCTCATCCATAAACTGGACCAGCTGGGTGGGACTCAACACCTCCCTGTGCAACTGGCTGCTGGACTTCCTGACGGGGAGACCACAGGCTGTACGGGTCAGCAGCAACTCCTCCAGCATCATCACATTGAACACGGGGGCCCCCCAAGGATGTGTGCTGAGCCCCCTCCTCTTCACTCTGCTGACCCACGACTGCACACCAACATCCAGCTCAAATCTCTTCATTAAGTTTGTCGATAACACGACTGTGGTGGGTCTCATCAACAATGGCGATGAGACAATCTACAGGCGTGAGGTGAGCCGCTTGGCCATGTGGTGCAAGGACAACAATCTCCGCCTGAACATGGAGAAGACGAAGGAGATTGTTGTGGACTTCAGGAGAGCGCACACCCAGCATGCTCCACTATCTATCGACGGTGCTGCAGTGGAGAGGGTGAGCAGCACCAAGTTTCTGGATGTGCACATCTCTGAAGACCTGTCCTGGAGCAACAACACCGCATCACTGGCCAAAAAGCCCAACAGCGTCCGTACTTCCTCCGCAAACTGAGGAGAGCAAGAGTCCCGGCCCCCATCATGCACACATTCTACAGAGGCACCATCGAGAACATCCTGACCAGCTGCATCACCGTGTGGTACGGCGCCTGCACCATGTCCTGCTGCAAGACTCTGCAGCGCATCGTGAGAGCAGCTGAGAGGATCACTGGTGTCTCTCTTCTTTCTCTTATGGATATCTATAACTCCCGCCTCACCCGCAAAGCCATCAGGATTGCTTTAGTCTATGTCTAGTTCTTATCGAGTGTTAATACTGTTTGTGTTGTTTACTTCAATTATTCTTTTTTTTTTATTTATGAGTGTTTAGTCCATGTCCAGTTCTTATCTCGAGTATTTACAGTTAGGTCCATATATATTTGGACACTGACATAAATTTTGTTTTTTTACCTGTTTACTGAAACATATTCAAGTTATAGTTATATAATGGACATGGACATAAAGTCCAGACTTTCAGCTTTCATTTGAGGGTATCCACATTAAAATTGGATGAAGGGTTTAGGAGTTTCAGCTCCTTAACATGTGCCACCCTGTTTTTAAAGGGACCAAAAGTAATTGGACAATTGACTCAAAGGCTATTTCATGGGCAGGTGTGGGCAATTCCTTCATTATGTCATTCTCAATTAAGCAGATAAAAGGCCTGGAGTTGATTTGAGGTTCGGTGCTTGCATTTGGAAGATTTTGCTGTGAAGAAAACATACGGTCAAAGGAGCTCTCCATGCAGGTGAAACAAGCCATCCTTAAGCTGCGAAAACAGAAAAAAACCCATCCGAGAAATTGCTACAATATTAGGAGTGGCAAAAATCTACAGTTTGGTACATCCTGAAAAAGAAAAAGAAAGAAAGAAAGAAAGAAAGAAAGAAAGAAAGAAAGAAAGAAAGAAAGAACTGGTGAACTCATCAATGCAAAAAGACTTGAACACCCACAGAAGACAACAGTGGTGGATGATCGCAGAATAATTTCCATGGTGAAGAGAAACCCCTTCACAACAGCCAACCAAGTGAACAATACTCTCCAGGAAGTAGGCCTATCAATATCCAAATCTACCATAAAGAGAAGACTGCATGAAAGTAAATACAGAGGGTTCACTGCACGGTGCAAGCCACTCATAAGCCTCAAGAATAAAAAGGCTAGATTGGACTTTGCTAAAAAAGATCTTAAAAAGCCAGCACAGTTCTGGAAGAACATTCTTTGGACAGATGAAACCAAGATCAACCTCTACCAGAATGATGGAAAGAAAAAGTATGGCAAAGGCGTGGTACAGCTCATGATCCAAAGCATATCATCATCTGTAAAACACGGCGGAGGCAGTGTGATGGCTTGGGCATGCATGGCTGCCAGTGGCACTGGATCACTAGTGTTTATTGATGATGTGACACAGGACAGAAGCAGCCGGATGAATTCTGAGGTATTCAGAGACATACTCTGTGCTCAAATCCAGCCAAATGCAGCCAAACTGATTGGTCGGCGTTTCATAATACAGATGGACAATGACCCAAAACATAAAGCCAAAGCAACCCAGGAGTTTATTAAAGCAAAGAAGTGGAATATTCTTGAATGGCCAAGTCAGTCACCTGATCTCAACCCAATTGAGCATGCATTTCACTTGTTAAACACTAAACTTCAGACAGAAAGGCCCACAAACAAACAGCAACTGAAAACCGCTGCAGTAAAGGCCTGGCAGAGCATTAAAAAGGAGGAAACACAGCGTCTGGTGATGTCCATGAGTTCAAGACTTCAGGCAGTCATTGCCAACAAAGGGTTTTCAACCAAGTATTAGAAATGAGCATTTTATTTACAATTATTTAATTTGTCCAATTACTTTTGAGCCCCTGAAATGAAGGGATTGTGTTTAAAAAAAAATGCTTTAGTTCCTCACATTTTTATGCAATCATTTTGTTCAACCCACTGAATTAAAGCTGAAAGTCTGAACTTCAACTGCATCTGAATTGTTTTGTTCAAAATTTATTGTGGTAATGTACAGAACCAAAATTAGAAAAATGTTGTCTCTGTCCAAATATTTATGGACCTAACTGTATACTGTTTGTATTGTTTATTTCAATTATTCTATCTTTATTTATGAGTGTTTAGTCTATGTCCAGTTCTTATCTAGAGTGTTTATACTGTTTGTATTGTGTATTCAGTTATTCTATTTTTTATTTATTGCATTGCCTGTTTGCACCGTGGGTCAGAGAGGACTGTAATTTCATCTGTGCTGTATATCAAGCATGTATAGCATATTTGACAATAAAGTTGACTTGACTCGACTTGACTTCAGGCCATGTGTGCACCCCCATGGTTAGGTGCATATGAAAAAAACTCTGTCCCATGTCCTGTTAAAGTGCTCTTAGCATCTGATATGTGAACAGGTACTGAACACTTTATCGAAAAACAACTTTGCAGATAGAATAAAGAAGTCAAATTGCAAAATTATTAAAGAAAACACAAAAAGGGCAAAAATATGTGCTATTTTTCTTATTCCTACAGTGCATCCTGTAGATTAAGCAGATACCAGTGCGATTTTATTTTTTTAAATACATTTTTACACATATAAACCTTGAGTAAATCAGATAACCTTCAGTGTAACCTCCTACAGTTTTAGTCTTTGATTTTTTAAGCTGACAAGGACTGCCATGTTTGAGCTTTTCAAAGGATGAATTGCTTTTAATGCCCTTGCTTGCTTTAAGGACAAAACCACATTATTTAAATGATGAAAGACACTTGGACATAGAACATTTAACTACTAAATTAACCAGAACCTTTCATTGTCAGCAATAAGATTACAGTAGGAGTCCATTTCTGTCCCCCAAGGTACAATCTGCACTAGTGTACCCCCAGGGCCATATCCAGCTCTCACTAACAGGGTGGGCCAGGAAGATTTTTTTTTGGGGGGGGGCGGGTCAAAGTCCCTCTCACACCAGAATGTGGTCTTCCCAGGCAGTCTCCTGTCCCAGTACTGACCAACTCTTTAAGGCATACAACGCCAATCTCCATTTCAGTAGCCCTCAGCCTCTCGCCTATATAGCTAGGGTTACAGTGGGGGGCTGGTCCTCTGGTGACCACAAGAGTTTGACTTCCCCACTTGCATCTGTATTGTAGCATGCCTTGCCAGACAGTAGTAGGTACCATTTTTATGATGGTCTTTGGTATGACCTGACCGTGAGTAGAACTCACAAATTGCCCGATCAAGAGAGGAACACACTAACCATTAGGCCAACTCGCAGTGGGGGAAATGGTATTTTTAAAAACTATATATGACTTTTTCTCTCCCCCCCCCCAGGTGGGTGGGCCAGCCTAGTGATTGGGTGGGCCAAGCCCACACAGCTCCCCATACAGCCAGGCCCATGTACTCCCAAGGACTCATTATTGGACCTCAAGTTAACTATATGTTTTCCTAAGCAGTATATAAAGGGTACAAATAAGTACCTTAGAGGGTCCTGCCCCAGTGACAAGCTGCTGTAGCCCTAAAGGGAAAATAATGTACTTTATTTTCTGAAAGTGTTCCTGCCTCACCCAAAAACCACCTCAGCACCCATCTACAGTGTCTTGCAAAAGTATTCATCCCCCTTTGTGTTTGTTCTGTTTTGTCGCATTACAAGCTGGAATTAAAATAGATTATTGGAGGGTTAGCACCATTTGATTTACACAACATGTCTACCACTTTAAAGGTGATTTTTTTTAATTTATTGTGACACAAATAATAAGATGAAAAAACAGAAAGCTGCAGTGTGCATCCCCCCTCCACACACACACACACACACCAAAAAAAAAAAAAAAATCAATACTTTATAGAGCCACCTTTTGCTGCAGTTATAGCTGCAAGTCTCTTGGGATATGTCTCTATTAGCTTAGCACATCTAGCCACTGGGACTTTTGCTCATTCCTCAAGGTAAAACTGCTCCAACTCCTTCAAATTAGATGGGTTGCGTTGGTGTACAGCAATCATTAGGCCAGTTATGCCACAGATTCTCAATTGGATTGAGGTCTGGGCTTTGATTAGGCCATTCCAAGACATTTAGATATTTTCCTTTAAACCAGTCCAGTGTAGCTTTAGCAGGATGATTAGTGTCATCCATCTTTCCTTCAGTCCTGACCAGCTTTCCTGTCCCTGCAGATGAAAACTATCCCCATAGCATGATGCTGCCACCACCATGCTTCACTGTAGGAATGATGTTCTCAGAGTGTTGGATTTGCGCCACACATGACGTTTCCCATGATGGCCATAAAGATAAATTTTAGACTCATCTGACCAGAGAATCTTCTTCCATGTGTTTGGGGAGTCTGCCCACATGCTGTTGGGCAAACTCCAAACATGTTTTTTTCAGCAATGGCTTTTTTCTGGCCACTCTTCCATAAAGCCCCACTCTGTGGAGTGTACAGCTTAAAGTGGTCCTATGGACAGATACTCCCATCTCCGCTGTGGATCTTTGCAGCGCCTTCAGTGTTATCTTTGGTGTCTTTATTGCATCTCTGATTAATGCCCTCCTTGCCCGGTCTGTGAGTTTTGGTGGGCGACCTTTTCTTGTCAGGTTTGTAGTGGTGCCATGTTCTTTCCATTTTGCTATAATGGATTTAATGATGCTCTGTGGAATATTCAAAGTCTGGGATATTTTTTTATAACCCAACCCTGATCTATACTTCTCCACAACTTCGTCTCTGACCTGTTTGGAGGCTCCTTGGTTTTCATGTTGCTTGCTTAGTGGTGTTGCAGAGTCAGGGTCCTTCCAGAACAGGTTGATTTATACAGACATGTGACAGATCATGTGACACTTTGATTGCACATAGGTGGATCTTAATCAACTAATTATGTGACTTATGAAGTGAATTGGTTGGACCAGCTCTTATTTAGGGGTTTCATACGAAAGGGAGTGAATACCTATGCACACTCCAGATTTCTGTTTTTTTTTTTTCATCTTAATAATTGTTTGTCACAATAAAACAGTATTTTTCACCTTTAAAGTTGTAGACATGTTGTGTAAATCAAATGGTGCTAACCCTCCAAAAATCAATTTTAATTCCAGCTTGTAATGTGACAAAACAGGACAAACACCAAAGGGGATGAATACTTTTGCAAGACACTGTAGCTGCACTGTGTTCTGATTTCCACCAAAGAACCTTTAACCCACTGAGCCTTAAATCCATGTCCAGCTACACACTCAATACTCTTTGGTGCATCTTCCTACGTGAACAAGCCATGTTCGACAGCTGGAGGGAAAATGAACATGGAGGAAAGCACTGCTTTGAATGTTTTGACTATTTTCAGATCCAGTGCAGTCATCACTACCCGCAAGACACGCCTCTCTGCCTGTATCATTTAATTTCGTCTTAAAGTTTCTCTCAAAGGTTCAACTTCACCAACAAAGCATAGCGTACTGAAATAGTGAAGTTCATCTTTCCTCCTCTGAGGTTTCACACTATAAAGAGATGCAGAGCCAACATTATCAGTTGCTCCATTTCAGACTGATCATTTTTTATTTCGCTGTGATGGAAGATAACTGTATCTATAAAGAAGCAGTTCCGAGACCACAGGGTGCAACAGTGTGGGATTTTATCATATAAGAGACAGTGTGGTTTATGGGGTTTTGTCACTATGTAGATAAATAAAACATCGCATACAAACACACCACTTTTTCCCTCTACACTGTATTGTCCTGCAATAAATATGCTGAGCATTTTATGTCTCATGTAATGTTATATTCTTATGTAATGTAACGTTTGAACCATTCAGAAAAGTGCAATTAAGAATTTCACTGTAAGAGTTGGACACTGTATAACACTCTGTACATGACAAATAAAGAACGTGAACTTGAACTGTTTGCCAAATAAAGATTCCAGGGGCCACCATGCTCCATCCTGATCCCAATCGCTCCTTTACTTTACTGAATTTACGACTCTCCCATTCACTTGAACTCACTGTTTTCACTCGTACCCCTTTTCAACCAACAGAGAACGGGTTCTTGAACCGGATCCATTCAGGATTCTTTGAACCTTGGTGCCAGAGAGCAAACCAGCCCACGTTTCCACCTGTTTTGAACAGAACCTTTGTAATCAAGGATACATCATTATGAATGGAGGGCATTTCTCAATGTACAATGAGAGTAAAACAGTAGTATCAAGATGGAAGGGTGCCTTGATTACCTGTGAGCTTTTGTTCTGTTAATGCAGATGAAGCCATGGCCAAATGGTTAGAGAAACAGCTTTGGGACCAAAAGGTCACTGGTTTGATTCCCTGAACCAGTAGAACTGGCTTCAGTACCCTTGAGCAAGGTGCCTAACCCCCAACTCCTCTGGCAAGAGTGGAGGTGTACCTTGTGTCTGATTAGCCAGAGAAAAACTGATGATGTGATTATCAGTTCAGGCAAGAACCTGGCCATAACTAACTGCAGATATATGTTTTTGGTCCATTTTTTCTGAAGATGTATCATTTTCCACTGCATTCTCCATTACTGCACTCAGCTTCCTCTCCAAACTAACGACATATCCACTGATGTCATGGTTCACGATGGAAAAACCTGATATATTTTGGTTTCAGCTGGGAACTAATGTTTCAGGTTCTGAATCAATTTATTTTTGGTCGAAATGGTCTGAACAGTTCAAAATTTGGTGTGTGAACCATGTTGGTCCAAAAGGGCTCCTCAGCCACCTCAGTGTTTTTAAGGAACTCTTCCTGGATTTGAGCATTTTCCTTTCTCTGTATTTTTCATGCTCTGTTTGGCTTCTGTCAGTTTTGATATCCACAGATAGGATTGTTTAAAAAAAATAAAGCTAATGAATAAATCAATATTCACTGATTTACAGTTGTGCTTGAAAGTTTGTGAACCCTTTAGAATTTTCTATATTTCTGCATAAATATGACCGAAAACATCATCAGATTTTCACACAAGTCCTAAAAGTAGATAAAGAGAACCCAGTTAAACAAATGAAACAAAAATATTATACTTGGTCATTTATTTATTGAGGAAAATGATCCAATATTACATATCTGTGAGTGGCAAAAGTATGTGAACCTCTAGGATTAGCAGTTAATTTGAAGGTGAAATTAGAGTCAGGTGTTTTCAATCAATGGGATGACAATCAGGTGTGAGTGGGCACCCTGTTTTATTTAAAGAACAGGGATCTATCAAAGTCTGATCTTCACAACACATGTTTGTGGAAGTGTATCATGGCACGGACAAAGGAGATTTCTGAGGATCTCAGAAAAAGCGTTGTTGATGCTCATCAGGCTGGAAAAGGTTACAAAACCATGTCTAAAGAGTTTGGACTCCACCAATCCACAGTCAGACAGATTGTGTACAAATGGAGGAAATTCAAGACCATTGTCACCCTTCCCAGGAGTGGTCGACCAACAAAGATCACTCCAAGAGCAAGTCGTGTAATAGACGGCGAGGTCACAAAGGAACCCAGGGTAACTTCTAAACAACTGAAGGCCTCTCTCACACTGGCTCATGTTAATGTTCATGAGTCCACCATCAGCAGAACAACAGTGGTGTGCATGGCAGGGTTACAAGGAGAAAGCCACTGCTCTCCAAAAAGAACATTGCTGCTCATCTGCAGTTTGCTAAAGATCATGTGGAGAAGGCTATTGGAAAAAAGTTTTGTGGACAGATGAGACCAAAATAGAACTGTTTGGAGAAAGGAAAACACTGCATTCCAGCATAAGAACCTTATCCCATCTGTGAAACATGGTGGTGGTAGTATCATGGTTTGGGCCTGTTTTGCTGCATCTGGGCCAGGACGGCTTGCCATCATTGATGGAACAATGAATTCTGAATTATACCAGGGAATGCTAAAGGAAAATATCGGGACATCTGTCCATGAACTGAATCTCAAGAGAAGGTGGGTCATGCAGCAAGACAACGACCCTAAGCACACAAGTCGTTCAACCAAAGAATGGTTAAAGAAGAATAAAGTTAATGTTTTGGAATGGCCAAGTCAAAGTCCTGACCTTAATCCAATCAAAATGTTGTGGAAGGACCTGAAGCGAGCAGTTTATGTGAGGAAACCCACCAACATCCCAGAGTTGAAGCTGTTCTGTACGGAGGAATGGGCTAAAATTCCTCCAAGCCGGTGTGCAGGACTGATCAACAGTTACCGGAAACGTTTAATTGCAGTTAAAGGTGCCCTTCCACCAAAAACATTTAATACTGGCTCTTTTTGAAATATCATAGTTCACTCCGAGTTACATATGCATGCTGCATGTGAAAATGTAATTCTACTCCCATTCCCTGTATTCGCTTATGAAAGAAAATAGTCGGAAAAATGAGCGGATCTGAAAAAGCCATACGATCTTACGTCACTTCGTAAATTAGTATTCATGGCCTCGCCCACCTTGGCTTGCGACCGCCCACGGGAAGGAAGTTCGGATTTCAGTGCGAGGAGAGATAGCAGAGCCAGTGTTGCCAGATTGGGCAGTTTTAAGTGCATTTTGGCGGATTTGAACATATTTTGGGCTGGAAAACGTCAGCAGTATCTGGCAACACTGAGCAGAGCCCATCTTGTCAGTAGCTAACGAGGAGGACCTAACAGTAAGTTGAAAACATGTCTGAACAAGTTTGTGCCTGTGTTATTTGTGGCAGTAAGACATCAACGTTGCATTTCTTGCCCAAGATAGAAGAGGTGAAGAAGAAATGGTTGGAATTTATCTTTGGAACACCACCAGCGAAGTATAATGCAGCGTTAGTACTGTGTTCTGATCATTTCAACCACAGTGATTTTTCAAACTTCGGTGCCTTCAGTAGTGGTTTTGCTTCGAGGTTGTTTTTAATCCCTGGATCTGTGCCGTCAAGACGATCGACCACCAGCTCACAAGCTGTAAGTAAAACATGAACTTTTTGTTACAAAATAGCATGTTCATATTCTCCATGTTAGCATGCATGGCATGGTCACAAGCTCGGCAGGGATGAGAGTTTTCCACCTTTTCTGAGTAAAAAACGACATTTTTATATTATGCCAAATCCGTTGAGAATTTTTTTTATTAATTTTGGGGGGTTGGGGTATGTTCCTTCATGCTGTTCAAACTTTATTAACTCCAACGATGTTTACACATTATTTGTAAGTCGCCATCTTTAGTCTCGTTTAAATCTCATTGAATGTGATGTAAAATTCGTGTTATCAACATTATTGGTCAAAATATTGACGTCGAGACCATAATAGCCAATCAAAACAGTTTTTACAAAGACACCCACATTCTTTTTTTTTTTAAGTCATTCGTTCATTTTATTCATTTGTTTGTTCAGTAAAAACCCAAACATTTGTTGAATTTTTCTTATTTCCTCGCGTCGCACCTCAATGACGTCAGCGCGCGGTATTTTTCCCTTCGCGGTTTGTTCCTTCTCTCTCGCCGTAGTAAGACACCCACATCCACTTGTTCTCACTCACTGGAGGTAGCGTCGCAGTGCTGTTAGCCAATCAGAGGTAACACGTTTACATGTCATGAATATTAATGAGTAAGAGCTGAAATCCTGTCGTTCTCCCGCCACCCACTCCTCCACCAAACTAGAACAGCCTGAAACAGGAGAACCACAGCATTTTTTTCACCAAAACCGGCTCACAGGGCATTCATTCATACTAGAGACCACCGCACAATTAATGAAAAAACGATGCAAGGAGACCTTTAATGCTGCACAAGGGGGTCACACCAGATACTGAAAGCAAAGGTTCACATACTTTTGCCACCCACAGATATGTGATATTGGATAATTTTCCTCAATAAATAAATGACCAATATAATATCTTTGTCTCATTTGTTTAACTGGGTTCTCTTTATCTACTTTTAGGACTTGTGTGAAAATCTGATGTTTTAGGTCATATTTATGCAAAATATAGAAAATTCTAAAGGGTTCACAAACTTTCAAGCACCACTGTAGAACAGACAACTCTACCCATGTGTGTGTGGCAGAATACTTCTTTAAATTATACTTCATCTTATTATTATATTTTCAATCGGGTGAGAAAAGCCTGTCACTGGTATGCACTGTTGTGGTTAAGTGTTAAAATCTTACTGATATTTGGCAGGATTATGGACTGGTTTGTTGAAAATATCAAGAATATTTTGTATTAAACAGAAATGGATCTAACTTCCACAACTGTTCACAAGTCAAGTCTCAAGTCTCTGAGTTTGTCTGTAATATCAACACCTTACTGGCCTGTACTTGATAGTCTGCGTGTTGTGTGTTTGGGCATGCTTTCTTCGCTTTAAATTCATTTTGAAGATGCTCTTTCCGAGGCCGAGGGCTGCGGAAACGGAGATCAGCGCCACATGGTGCAGGAAGGACTTTAACTTAACTTTGTCGAGCTCTCACCTTAGTCATACCCTTGGTTCATACTGCTGGGATTGGGAGTCTACTGTTTGATTAATATTTTGCTTTCACTTTGTTGTGTTATGCTCTGAACACTGAATCTTGTTCTCTGTTTGTTTTGCTCTGGGTCGAGGGTCAGAGTCAGATGTGTGTGCCACCCTGCCCTTTTCCTTCCTTACAGCAGATGTGCAATATGTATGCTTGTGATGTCATTGAAGGAACTGTGTGATTGACCTTGAGATGTAGCCTTGGTTCAGACTTAAGGTCTCTACACACACAGCGTGACACGAATAAACAATGCAAAGGTACAAAAAAGTTCAAGCGTATTGATGAATTTAACGCAGCATTAATATTCACATTACACGCGACACGATTACACAAGCATTCCACAAAAATGATCACGTGACCATGGAGTGGACAAGTGATGATAAGCTGGTGCTTATTCTTTTACAAAAAAGGGGGGGAAAGAAAATATGGGGTTCTATCCTGAGAAGTAGGTGAGAACATGGAGAGTTTCACTGCTTGGTTCAGGAGTTGCTGAGACTGGTAGCAAGCTTCACATCACAAAGTAGGCTATCATGGACTGGACACACACACTTTTCACTGCCGAGCTACTCTCTCTCTCTCTCTTATATTTTCCAGTCGTTATCTTTAAAGTCGTTACCTTTATCATTTTTGTTACCGTTTTGAGACACAAACTGAATGAGAAACTCCAACAAGCCTGCAGCAGACTGATGACGTTTCCACAACCTGCGCACAACCTGACTGGTTCCTTTTGCAGACAAAATATCAGAAAAAAATTGAACTTGCTGTGAAAAAAATGATGTGCTTTTTCATACACAAACATCTGCCTTTGATGTGAAAGTGTTCCTTTATGGGATAGTTGTTTGAGAAAATATATTTTCAAATTAAAAAATCATAATGACAAACCACGCTGTATGTGTAAAGACCAGGCTTGTAGTACTCAAATCCAGGACTCGGACTTGAGTCTGACTCATGCCCTAATTTTAAGGACTCGTGATGTGACGTGACTTGACTTGGACTTGAGCACTGATGACTCGGACTTGGACTCAGACTCGTGCATTAACTGCATTTGGACTCGTAAATTAGAGACGAGGACTCAGATTTTTTCTTTATTTTTTGTAACATCTCATTATCTCTAGCCACTTTATCCTGTTTTACAGGGTCGCAGGCAAGCTGGAGCCTATCCCAGCTGACTACGGGCGAAAGGCGGGGTACACCCTGGGCAAGTCGCCAGGTCATCACAGGGCTGACACATAGACAACCATTCACACTCACATTCACACCTACGGTCAATTTAGAGTCACCAGTTAACCTAACCTACATGTCTTTGGACTGTGGGGGAAACCGGAGCACCCGGAGGAAACCCACAAGGACAACATGCAGACTCCACACAGAAAGGCCCTCAACGGCCACGGGGCTCGAACCTGGACCTTCTTGCTGTGAGGCGACAGCGCTAACCACTACACCACCGTGCCACCCTAAGATATTTATATCTACATTAATTTTTATCCTAATTTTGTGCAAGAGAATGCACATTCATCTGTTCATACATCATGTTCAGGAACAAGCTAATGTTAATGGCGCTAAAATGCCTGGAGAGAAGCCCCTACGATTATCCGCTTTGCTTATACAGACTTCTTGTGCAGTGAGGAAAAATGCACTGCTATGTGTTCCATATGTAGAAGAACTATCGAGGAGATGATGGGGACAACCTCGAACTTCAATCATCATTTAGTAAGACTCCACCCAGAGAAGGAAGTGACATGCTATGTTCATTTCTTTTTGATAGTGGGCAGGGCTTGCTGACTGATGAACTAGCTAGTGTTACCCCTCTTTCATGTTATTTGCTCTGTTGATAGTGGGCGGGGCTTGTGTTGGACTCAACTTGGATCAACAGTGGACTCAACTCGACATTTTCTTTAATGACTCAGACTTGAACACTGGGGACTCGAGACTGGACTTGGACTCGAGGTTTAGTGACTCGAGTACAACACTGGTAAAGACCTTTAAGCTACATTCTACTGAAGGTCCTAATGAGTCATTTCTAATCTCGGACGAGGAAAACCCAAAGAAAACACCCCCTCAACTCAGAATTTCTATTCCGGAACTCAGGACAGTCATTTCAACCCAGAGTTCAGGAAGTGATGTCAAATCAACATGGCTGCTCCCAGCATGAACATTTTAAATGAATTATATATTGTATACACAAGTATTTGCTTGAGATCAATAAACATACAGATGCATTTGCTTGTTAAATCTATAACACTGACAACACAGTTTTGAGGAGGAAATTACAGATCACTCATCGATCAGTTAGCCAGCTAGCTTGGGGCTAATAAAAGATGAACAAGGACGCATGCATGTTTTTTTCACACTTTGTAGCTTGAATGCATGAAGGTCAAAAATAGCATCGTTCTGAGTTCCAACTTCCCACTTCCAAGGTAAGTCACTGTGGCAGCGGGGGCGTGGCCAAGCAGCAGTCTGTGAATGGAGGGCGGGGTCGGGGAAGGTAAGTGGCTAAGTCATTCCACCTGCTGTCAATTAGGGTGTGTGTGTGTGTGTGTGTGTTACAGGGACGGAGCATAAAAAGAGAGAGCAGAGAAAAGGAGCTCTCTCCCCAACCACAATGCATGTGTGAGTGAGTGAACGAAAGAAAGAAAGAAAGAAAGAAAGAAAGAAAGAAAGAAAGAAAGCTAGCTGAAAAGTCAGAATAAAAAGTATTTGCATACACATCAACTCTTGCCTGCCGTGCTTCTGTGCTCCACCCACATCAGGAAGTGTTATAGTAGTGCCAAAGCCCGGGAGCACAGAAGAGAACCACCCCATGGAGTCCCCGCCATTCGAAGAGCTCATCCTTGCCCTCGCTACCGTCCAGCAGAACCAGCATCAAGCACTGATCACCCTCCGAAAGGAGCAGGAGCAACGCTTCGAAGCCTTGATGCTGGCCCAGCAGGAAGATCGCCAGGCGTTCTGGCACCGGCTTGCGTCAGCAGGGGCGTCGACCACCGCTGCCGCCACCCTCACGAAGATGGGACCACAGGACGATCCAGAAGCGTTCCTCGCTCTCTTTGAGCAAGCAGCCGAGGCGTGGGGGTGGCCGCTGGAGCAGCGCGCGGCACGCCTTCTCCCGCTCCTGACTGGCGAGGCGCAGCTCGCAGTGCAGCAGCTCCCTGCTGACAGCCGGCTGGTCTATGCGGACCTAACGAAAGCCATCCTGCAGCGGCTCGGCCACTCTCCGGAGCAACATCGCCAGCGCTTCCGGACACTGGCATTGGAGGAGTTCGGCCGGCCGTTTGCATTCAGCCAGCAACTCCGGGACGCCTGCTGGCGGTGGCTGAGGGTGGAAAACCGCAACGCTGATGAGATCATCAATCTGGTGGCACTGGAGCAGTTTGTCTTTCAACTTCCGGAAGGAACGGAGGAATGGGTCCAGTGTCATCACCCGGCATTGCTGGAGCGAGCCATCGAGCTGGCGGAGGACCATCTGGAGGCGTCTCCGACGGCAGGCAGACGAGGCGTCTCCCCTCGCTTCGCTTCTCTTCTCTCTCTCTCTCTTTTCTCCCCCGTCTCTCGCCCCCCTCCTCACCCCGTTCCCCTGCCATGGAGATGGCGGCTGGCTCCTCCCCAGCCGGCCCGTCGCACCCGTGGTGTCCTCCCCTCTCCCTCTCCTGTGTCTGTGTTGTCTCCCCCTCAGGTGAGTGACACCCGTAACAGCAGTCCAGAGGGAAAGCCTGGGCCGGTGTGCTGGCGCGGCAGGGAATCGGAGCATCTCCAAGGTTAGAGCTCCGCAAGGGATGTGGGTGCTGTAATCCGGATCCCCAACGCACCAGAAACCGCCCCCGATCGGGCCGGAACGTATCGCATACCGGTGAGTATTCAAGGGGCTACATATCATGCTTTGGTGGATTCTGGTTGTAATCAGACCTCAATTCACCAACGCCTGGTGCAAGGTGAGGCATTGGGGGGAGCACAAGCGGTGAAAGTGTTGTGTGTGCACGGGGATGTTCACCATTACTCTCTAGTGTCTGTCCAAATTTTATTCCGGGGCCAAATGCATAGAATAAAGGCAGCGGTTAGTCCCCGTCTCACCCACTCATTGATTTTGGGTACTGATTGGCCGGGATTTAAAAACCTAATGGAATATTTAACACGCAGTGGGTCCTGCACTGGTAGGTCATGGGAAGATCCCGGTGTGGCATTGACTGGAGAAGCTGTCGCAGAGCCGTCTACGTCAACACCACATCAGAGTGAGGAGCAGCCTGCTCCTCCTCCCTCTCTCGGGGATTTCCCTTGGGGATTTCCGGTTAGAGCAGTCGCGAGATGAGACTCTGCGGCATGCGTTTGACCAAGTGAAAGTAATCGATGGTCAAATTCTTCAGCCAAGTGCAGCACAGACCTTCCCCTATTTTTCCATTATTAAAGACAGATTGTACCGAGTGATGCAGGACGCTCAAACCAAGGAACAAATAACCTAGTTGTTGATCCCAAAGAGCCGTAGGGAACTTGTGTTCCATGCGGCTCACTTTAATCCCATGGCTGGACACTTGGGGCAAGATAAAACACTAGCCCGAATAATGGCCCGGTTCTATTGGCCAGGGATTCGCGGGGATGTCCGTCAGTGGTGTGCGGCATACCGTGAATGCCAATTAGTAAATCCCGTGGCCACTCCAAAAGTGCCTTTGCGCCCTCTTCCTCTAATCAAGACCCCGTTTGAGCGAATTGGGATGGATCTCGTTGGGCCATTAGATCGGTCAGCACGGGGATATCGCTTTATTTTAGTTCTAGTGGACTATGCAACGTGATATCTGGAAGCAGTGCCTCTCTGCAATATCTCAGCACGCAGTATTGCAGAAGCACTCTTCCACTTTATCTCCCGGGTCGGGATTCCGAAAGAAATCCTGACAGACCAAGGCACTTCGTTTATGTCACACACACTGTGCAAACTGTATGGGTTACTGGGGATTAAGTCTATCCGCACCAGTGTCTATCACCCACAAACTGATGGCTTAGTAGAGCGATTTAACCAGAGACTCAAAAACATAATCCGTAAATTCATAAGTGAAGATGCGTGTAATTGGGATAAGTGGCTCGAGCCCCTGTTGTTCGCAGTACGAGAGGTCCCGCAAGCCTCCATGGGGTTTCCTCCCTTCGAATTATTATATGGGCGTAAGCTGCGTGGAATTCTGGATGTGCTATGGGAAAATTGGGAGGAGGGACCTTCACAGAGTAAAAATGAAATCCAGTACGTTCCTGACCTGCGCGCAAAACTCCACACCCTCACGCACCTAACCCAGGAGAATTTACGGCAGGCACAAGAACGTCAAAGCCAGCTATATAACAGGGGCACGCGCCTTAGAGAGTTCACGCCGGGAGACAAAGTGCTCGTATTATTGCCCACGTCGAGTTCTAAATTAGTCGCCAAGTGGCAAGGGCCCTTTGAGGTCACACGGCGAGTCGGGGATGTCGACTATGAGGTGAAGCGAACAGATAGGAGTGGAGCACTGCAAATCTACCACCTCAACCTTTTAAAATGCTGGAATGAGGGGGTCCCCGTGGCATTGGCGTCGGTAGTCCCAGAGAAGGCGGAGCTGGGGCCGGAGGTAAAAAAAGATAACATCTCGGACCACTCCGGTCCCTTGTGGAGACCACCTCTCACTGGCCCAAATCACAGAGGTAGCCAAGTTGCAGAAGGAATTTTCCGACATGTTCTCGCCCCTTCCTGGTCGTACCCACCTCATAGAACACCACATCAAAACGACCCCAGGGGTGGTAGTGCATAGCCGCACTTACCGATTGCCCAAACACAAGAAAAAGGTGGTTCGGGACGAACTCAAGGCCATGCTTGAAATGGGCATAGTCGAGGAGTCCCACAGTGACTGGAGGAGCCCAGTGGTCCTGGTTCCCAAGACCGACGGGTCAGTCCGGTTCTGTGTGGACTATAGAAATGTCAATGCGGTGTCTAAATTTGATGCATACCCAATGTCTCGCATTGAAAAGTTGCTTGATCGGTTAGGTGCTGCTCGCTTTTATTCGACACTGGATCTAACAAAGGGATATTGGCAGATCCCCTTGACTCCTCTATCCCGAGAGAAAATGGCCTTTTCCACATCGTTTGGTTTACACCAATTTGTCATGCTCCCTTTTGGGTTGTTTGGGGCGCACGCCCGCTACGTTCCAGCGGCTTATGGACAGGGTCCTCTGCCCTCATGCTGCCTACGCGGCCGCTCATCTAGATGACATCGTAATCTACAGTAATGATTGGCCGCAGCACTTGGAACACCTGAGGGCTGTTCTAAAGTCGCTGAGACGAGCGGGCCTCACAGCTAACCCAAAAGTGTGTGCGATTGGGCGGGTGGAAGTATGGTATCTGGGGTTCCACTTGGGCCATGGGCAGGTGCGTCCCCAAATTAACAAGACCACATCAATTGCAGCCTGCCTGAGGCCCAAGACCAAAAAGGAGGTGAGACGGTTCTTGGGGCTGGCTGGCTATTATCATAGGTTTCTACCTAATTATTCGGATGTCACCAGCCCGCTAACCGATCTCACTAAAAAGGGGGCTCCAGATCCAGTCCAGTGGATGGAGCAGTGCCAACAGGCCTTCTTTGAGGTAAACGCTGCACTGTGTGGGGGGCCACTTTTACACTCCCCTGACTTCTCTCTCCCCTTTATTTTGCAGACTGATGCATCGGACACAGGGCTGGGGGCCGTTTTGTCCCAGGAGGTGGAGGGCGAGGAGCGCCCCGTGCTGTACATCAGCCAGAAACTCTCGATGTGTGAAAGCAGGTACAGCACAATTGAGAAGGAGTGTCTCGCCATCAAGTGAGCGGTCCTCGCCCACCGATACTACCTGCTGGGGCATCCTTTCACTCTCTGTTCGGACCACGCGCCCCTCCAGTGGCTCCACCGCATGAAGGATGCCAATGCGCGGATCACCTGTTGGTATCTCGTCCTCCAGCCATTTAAGTTCGAGGTGATCCATGGGCCGTGGGCGCAGATGGTGGTGGCGGACTTCCTGTCCTGTCGGGGGAGGGGGAGTCAGCTTCAGGCCAGATGGCTCCCCGGCCTGAGTCGGGCGGTGGGGGTATGTGGCAGCGGGGGCGTGGCCAAGCAGCAGTCTGTGAATGGAGGGCAGGGTCGGGGAAGGTAAGTGGCTAAGTCATTTCACCTGCTGTCAATTAATGTGTATGTCTGTTACAGGGACGGAGCATAAAAGGAGAGAGAGAGCAGAGAAAGGGAGCTCTCTCCCCAACCACAATGCATGTGTGAGTGAGTGAGTGAGTGAGTGAGTGAGTGAGTTAGTTAGTGATGAAAGAAAGAAAGAAAGAGAAAGAAAGAAAGAAAGAAAGAAAGAAAGAAAGAAAGAAAGAAAGCTGAAAAGCCCGAATAAAAAGTATTTGCATAAACATCAACTCTCGCCTGCCGTGCTTCTGTGCTCCACCCACATCAGGAAGTGTTACAGTCACGTATCTCTGCATTAGCTTGGTAGAGAATTTCTTTTGTTTATGTTATTCTTTTATGGAGCAAAGCTCCATACTTAAGAGAATATGATAATGCAGTGCCCTGATTTTTGATGGATTTTTTTTTTGATGTATAAATAACAAACGTACCACCACAGGGAACCCGATCATACAGTGTCTTGCAAAAGTATTCATCCCCCTTGGTGTTTGTCCTGTTTTGTCACATTACAAGCTGAAATTAAAATGGATTTTTGGAGGGTTAGCACCATTTGATTTACACAACATGTCTACAACTTTAAAAGTGAAATTTGTTGTTTTATTGTGACAAACAATAATTAAGATGAAAAAACAAATCTGGAGTGTGCATAGGTATTCACCCCTTTTCATATGAAACCCCTAAATAAGAGCTGATCCAACCAATTCACTTCATAAATCACATAATTAGTTGATTAAGATCCACCTGTGTGCAATCAAAGTGTCACATGATCTGTCACAAGATGTCTGTATAAATCAACCTGTTCTGGAAGGACCCTGACTCTGCAACACGACTAAGCAAGCAACATGAAAACCAAGGAGCCTCCAAACAGGTCAGAGACAAAGTTGTGGAGAAGTATAGATCAGGGTTGGGTTATAAAAAATATCCCAGACTTTGAATATCCCAGGGAGCACCATAAAATCCATTACAGCAAAATGGAAAGAATATGGCACCACTACAAACCTGACAAGAGAAGGCCGCCCACCAAAACTCACAGACCGGGCAAGGAGGGCATTAATCAGAGATGCAGACACCAAAGACACCAAAGAGAACACTGAAGGAGCTGCAAAGATCCACAGTGGAGATGGGAGTATCTGTCCATAGGACCACTTTAAGCCGTATACTCCACAGTGTGTTATGAAGTATTTAAAAGAAACAGAAATAGCTAAGAGAGTATATACATACATTGTATGTATATCTATTATCTGTAGCCACTTATCCTGTTCTACAGGGTCGCAGGCAAGCTGGAGCCTATCCCAGCTGACTATGGGCGAGAGGCAGGGTACACCCTGGACAAGTCACCAGATCATCACAGGGCTGACACATAGAGACAGACAACCATTCACACTCACATTCACACCTACGGTCAATTTAGAGTCACCAGTTAACCTAACCTGCATGTCTTTGGACTGTGGGGGAAACCAGAGCACCCGCAGGAAACCCACGCAGACATGGGGAGAACATGCAAACTCCACACAGAAAGGCTCTCGTCACTCACTGGGCTCGAACCAAGAACCTTCTTGCTGTGAAGCAACAGTGCTAACCACTACACCACCATGTATGTCTTGTTCTACACTCCAGCCCAGTCGGTGGCGGTAATGCACCTTTAAGTTGGTTTGCCAACTGACAAAAAAACCCAAAAAAAGCAGAACAACAAAATGGTGGAGTGTGCTGCTGAACCAACTGAGGACGAAATAAAAACTCTACTCGAAAACAAAACCACAAAAAATAAAAAAAAAAGCAACAAAATATGGAATAAAAGCATTTGATGGTAAGAACGTAACTTTAAAAAAATTCAAGAATGATTATTTTCTCATTTTTCACAAATTGCTACTGTCATTTCACCCGTTTGTTTACAATCTAAGTGGAAATGATTTTGTCAGACGTTTTGTCCAAAGTTTATTTATTGGATCTGCAAAAAAACAAACAAACAAAAAAACAATAAAAATGCCCTGTTTCTCAAAATCCAGTGAATGTGGAGAGAATAAAACAGTTATTCCACTCAATCTTGTCATACATGGCTCATAGCCGACTTGGTGCTGCGTGTCTCATTGACTATCAGCTCATGTACGACTCGATTTTGTGTAATAACTGTTAAAAATAGATATTTGTTTTTACATTTGCTGGAGGCTGTGTAAATACTGTTCATACAGTATTTATAGCTGCTATCATTTGTACGAATGTTGCCCAGAGTGTTTTGTTTACATATGTGAAAATCACATTTCCACACACGTTCTTTTATAAGTCCCAACCCCAGAGTGGGAGCAAACAGGGCGTTAGCATGCGATTTAGATTTTAGGGTCTTGAGTTGACTTCACATTATGTGTAACCAATAGTCAGATTCACTCTCAACACTTATTAATCACTGGTTGAACAAGGCCTCATAGTTGCTGTCCTCACAGACTGTCCTGAATTAAAAAAAAAAAAAAAACTGAATATGCAGCTCACAAAGCTGTCTCGGGCAGCAGAAGCGCATTCGGTGGAAATTAATCACCTGTGAAAACTATGAAACTGCAAAATAATGAAGCTGGAATGAGCTTGATTTAGCAACACTGACAGAAATCACTTGGCCATGGCTAATGTAACTTGGGAATTAATTACAAGTCTTCTGACCTGTAAACAACTGCAGGAATCGCACACAGCTGAGCTTTGCTTTGTTACCACACAATAAGAATAAGAATTAAAAAAGAAACATTACTGCTCTGAATAGTAAATAGACCAATGATGACACTAAATTATACAAACAGTTAATGGGTAATCTGTACGGACAAATAACGGTCAGCACTCTGGATGCTTGCTAAATGGTTCACATTATAATTCATCCTCAGTCCATGAATATTAGTTGCTTAAACTTAAAAATGACAAGTCTAATTTACAATGACACGTCAATTACTTCTTATAGCACAGCACTGCAAAACTCAGGATACTGATTAGTCAGAAAGTGTTGATTGATTGTCTACAGCAGCAGCTCGGACAATACTGTCAGCTCTAATTTAAATCGCAGGCTTACATTAATGAGTTCCATCTAATATGTTATCATTTCTATAGACAGGACTTGCATAGTATGGCGGATGCTTCATAATCTAAATCGAACAATAACTGCATTTTAAATGTGCTGTTAACGTTGATAAGGTGACGTATGATGGGATGTGGTGAGGGGATGACTATTTAAAGCGGTGTGTGTGTTTTATGGCTGTTCCAAAACGTTAAATGTAACTACAAATGGATAAAATGTGCAATGTGTGCTCTTTAATTAATAATAATTAAAAATAGTAATAATTGGCAAATTAGCATGGTACAAGAGGAATAACGCTCTTTGGGACATGCTCATATTGGAAAAAAATAAAATAAATTTTTGGATGCTACCTGTAACTTGCTTCGCATTGGGACACATCAGACTGAACCATTCCCAAAGCACCCAGTTTAGTCTCATAACTGGCACAGATTTAAGGGGGGGGGGGGCACATCCCCTGTCACAAAACAAAAAAAAATTACTATTGCAGATACCAAGATATGCTCGATGTCTTTTATTTAATTAATAAGGGTTTAAAAAATAAACAAAATAAATAGTTATGTGGGATTGAGCTGAAGAGTTTATGGTATAAATTTATATTTAATAGTAGGTCCCAGCTTAGGTTTTTTTGCTCGTGATACGAATGCAGTGAAAAGCAAGCTGGGCGAGTCCTGTTGGATTTTAACAGGGCACCGGAACTTCATGCATCGGCATAATAACATACTGTATTCCCAGACTGCACCGTGGACTACATGTAAAGGGTGGGTGTGCGCCATCCTTTTATGTTGATGGTATCGTTAACGCACATGTTCACAAGCCAAAATGATAAGACGCTGCAGCAGGCTTACTGCACAGCAAATTCCTCAGTGTTGAATTAACACTTTCAGAGTTAATTTGTGTCCAGTTGGACCTATATAAACACTCTGGGTGTTAATTCAACACTGGGGATTTTGCTGTGTGTGTACTGTATACACACGGGTCAGCTGTCTGGCTCCTGCTCGTGTTCATTAATAGGGTATCCCTGTACTCACTATACCCTGTGTGTGTATATGGTACACCTGCCATTTTGGGACTGAGCCTCACTTTGATTTTTACGACAGCGGCTGGATCGGTCTGTGAGAGATGTTGATTTTTACGACAGCGGCTGGATCGGTCTGTGAGAGATGTTGATTTTTACGACAGCGGCTGGATCGGTCTGTGAGAGATGTTGATTTTTCAATGGCTCTGAAGAAAATCTGCTTGAAATCCCTTGAGTCTTAGGAATTAAGACTTATTATAGGACTTGTTCACACAATCATTGTATCGTTATCTCAGTCTATTAGACTCAGGAGCTCAGATTGCAGTTACTGACTTTGTATTATAGACATGCAACTCTTGCAGTCTTTGTTTATAGTTATCTCAGTATTCAGCTCTGTCTTAAGCAGAGGTGGACAAAGTACCCAACTTCATTACTTAAGTCAAAGTACAGATTTTTACGATAAATGTTCAAATGTTACTCCAAGTAACAAGTGAAAGTTGTACAGTCAATTTTTTACTGAAGTTAAATGACTGAAGTACTTTCTTTTAAAAATACTTAAGTATGAAAAGTACATTTTCTGTCAACGCATCACTGTATTATTGCCACAGCATTTACAAAACGTAACGCCTCTGAAGCAACCGGCTGGATTCACTGACTCGCTTGTAGAACCTGTAGAATAAACACCTGGTAGAATGTTGCAAAAGGAAACACAACTGAACTGAAAAAGAGCCATTGTTATTTTCTTTTTTTTTAAATTCTAACACTCCTCCCCACCCCCACAAAGCAGCATGGTCGGGTTCTGACCCAGCTCTGGCAGCGTGTGCACACATGTATGTTAATCAGGAAGACAGTGAAATAGCTGTAACTGCAGCTTGCTCAGAAAATAAAAATGACAATCCAACCTGATTAAAACCCAGGTCCACACTTCGAGCTTAATAACTGCCCAACAGCAACACTGCTTTAAGCAAGACAAAAAAAAAAAAGTGCAAGACCATCATCTGACATCAAAACAAAAAAATTCCAGCAATTTGTTGTGACTGACTAGTACAATACTGTCCATCTCACAGGTCTCACGTGTGCAAGTGTATGCATTCATTCACATATGAATCTGCCTGTGGAATCATGGTGGTTTAACATTAATATAGCTAGTCAGCGAAGCTCCACCTGACATGCTAGCAAAATCTTTTCAAACTCGAAATCATATTGAGTTGCTAAAGTTACTAGAAAAGAAAGATTTCTAAATTCTGTTTATTTGGCAAGATTATGCTACAACATTTCTAAAAGCACTTCAGATAAGTTAATGTTATTCATGTTAGCAGAACTCCATTTTTACATGCTAACTAACAGTGTCCAAGTTAGCTAGCCATGTGTTATCGTTAGCCGTGGACAAGGCTATGACAACTTGGTGGGAAAATCTATAGAAAGTCATTTGACTAACCAGACGGCATAGCTATTGCAATGTTATCGCTAGCTCTAAAAGAACAGACAACATCACTGCAAGCTTTCTCTTGGAATAAAACGTTTACATACCCTAATATGTTTCCACAGGTTGGATGGCAAGTTTTTGTAGGCCATGATGTGGTTCGTTTTTGGCAAACAAAGCAAACATTAAAAACAAAACTTTTTTTTTCCTTTCAGAAAACTGAAACATGGGTTCTCGCTATAGACCTGTGGGTGCGGTGCATTCTCCAGAAGAACCGCCTCCTTCCATTCTGCCATCAACTGATCATGTTCAAATAATGCTGTGGAGAAATCATTGAACTTGATTTTATACAGTCTATGGACGTGACCCTTGTGATTACTGATAGTCTGTCTCAGTGTCACCTGCGAAAAAACCAAACACATTTTAGAAAAGAAAAAACATCCACTTTCAAAGCCGCTTCATAGTAACAAGTAACAAGGGCCTTGCTAGATATGTAGTGGAGTAAAAAGTACGATATTTGTCTTTCAAATATAGTGAATTTAAAGTCATAAGTTGCCAAAAAAAATACTCAAGTAAAGTGCAGATACTCAAAAAGGGTACTTAAGTACAGTATTCAAGTAAATGTACTTTGTTACTGTCCACCTCTGGTCTTAAGTGGCCCCTGACATTCCCTCAGTTCCCCTGGGTATAGACCCTTTTCAGTCACATGACCTTCGTAAACGCAACCACCATTTTGGACATGTAGCGGACTTCGGCTCGAATTGGTTTGAATGCGAGGAAGGCGACAAACGGAGAACATACAAGAAAAAGGAGCGAGATGCAGAAAATACCTTCGCTATCCAGCGACGTAGGGCATTTACAGGGCGAGCAGAGGGAGAAATAACAACAGTAACGACACATTAGCAACGCCGTACAGAAATAACGGTTTATGGCACAGACCCTTTCGGTTCTCACTCATCTAGCTGCTACAATGACTGCTTAGACTGCAACAATAATACCTAACACACATTTAAGTATCCGTCGTAAAGACGTGAAACTCATTGAGTGACGAGTGTGTTCATTGATAAGCTAACACAATCTAAAAGGAGACATACCATCACACTGCCCTGGCGCTGTGTACAGTTTACCTTCTATGGCTTGTGCACTCGCTATTTGCCATTACTTTCTCCAACCCAGTGTGACAGATTACAGGGAACGGCCTGGATTTAAGAGACAAATACATGCTCCTATTGTTTTGAACACTTATTTGTAGGCAGTGCTTTAATTTGTAAAGTGGGAGGTCCCGGAGCGCAGAGGATGAGCGGCTCTGGTGCGGAAAAAAAGGGGGCGGGGCGCTGCGCTGCGCTTCTGGGCATGTTTTGTAATAACACTGCAAATTAAGTTCATCTGCAGATATTTTGTGGATGTCGTTTCATGAGAGAAATCACCAACAAGGCAGATATCAAAATCAGACATTAACACTAAATAAACTTGCATTTTTTTAATTTAATTATTATTATTATTTTTTTTTTGTTACATAGTCAAAAGAGGTGTCGGATCACCGGATCCAGTGTAAATAGCTGCCGGAGCCAACGCCCGAGGTTCCGGAGCGCGCTCCGGCTTGCTCCCCCTCAAATTAAGCGCTGTTTGTAGGACACTGCCTCTGATCTGTCCTACAGTCTACCAACAGCAAAGGAACACAACGCTAGCTAATGTCGTTAGCTAATAGCTACTACAGAAGAACAGAGGTTACAATGGGTTATTTTAGCCTATTTGGTTACACACTCGCCGCCACAGAATGTTAACAGCAATGTAATGCCTTTTCTGGCTAATTTTATTCGTCTTACCTCCAACAAAGTGGTCACTACACAAGCGCTGGTATGCCGAGGGCTGCCAATCTGTTAATTTTTTTTAATGGCCGCTATCCATCTTCTCCGTCGGGATCCGATAAAATGATAACCCTTGCCTTGTTTGTTGATGGTTACTACATCCAGGTGCACAACAATATAGTGGCATGATGGAAGTCTTGCTGAAAATAAACACTTTCTTTGCTGTCGTTCCTCAATGCTGGCTGTGGCAAACTACTGGTAGTACATGTCCAAAATGGCGGCTGCGTTTGTCGTGACGTCACGTGAAAAGGGTCCATATTCACTGCCTTATATGAACAGTGGTGCTTGAAAGTTTGTGAATCCGTTAGAATTTTCTATATTTCTGCATAAATATGACCTAAAATATCATCAGATTTTCACACAAGTCCTAAATGTAGATAAAGAGAACCCAGTTAAACAAATGAGACAAAAATATTCAAAGTCCTGACCTTAATCCAATGGAAATGTTGTGGAAGGACCTGAAGCGAGCAGTTCCCCACCAACATCCCAGAGTTGAAGCTGTTCTGTATGGACGAATGGACTAAAATTCCTCCAAGCCGGTGTGCAGGACTGATCAACAGTTACCGCAAACATTTAGTTGCAGTTATTGCTGCACAAGGGGGTCACACCAGATACTGAAAGCAAAGGTTCACATACTTTTACCACTGACAGATATGTAATATTGGATCATTTTCCTCAATAAATAAATGACCAAGTATAATACTTTTATCTCATTTGTTTAACTGGGTTTTCTTTATCTATTTTTAGGACTTGTGTGAAAATCTGATGATGTTTGAGGTCATATTTATGCAGAAATATAGAAAATTCTAAAAGGTTCACAAACTTTCAAGCACCACTGTATGTTGAGATGCATGTTGCTAAGGACATACAGTATATCTGGCAGGGGTAAAATTCTGCTTGAAAACATCGTGATAAAATTAGGACCGCTGCATAGATGGCAGTTAAGATATCAAAGTCCCTCCCATACCAGGACTTAATCTTCCCAGGCAGTCTCCTGCCCCAGTACTAACCAGGCACCAAGCTCTGTTTCTATAGCCCTTGGCCTCTCACCTACTACATAGCTAGGGTTACAGCAGGGGGCCGGTCCTCTGGTAACCGCAAGAGTTTGACTCCCTGAGACGGCAGTAGCTACAACTTTGATAATGTTTTTTGGTACGACCCAACCGCAAGTAGAACTTGTGAGCTCCTGGTCGAGAGATGGACACGCTAACCGCTAGTTAAGAGATACATGAGCAAATATTGAAAACAGCTCCATAGTGATGCAATAGAAAAGCATTCATTCTGTCGTCTGGAGTTTGGAGCTTGACGATACTACAGCTTGGAGGCAAGGGAGCACAACTGGTTGGCTGGTTTGAGGGCAGATGAGCAAATTGTTGAGTAACTTTGTGAGGTTTTCAGGTATCATTTTTGCGACTAACCACACAACATCATTAACATCCTTCATCTGGCATCTATTTAGCCGAAGCTATAGTAGCTATGAATGCAGGCCAAAGTTTAAAGGTTAAAGTTTAAAGCCATGTCCCAAAATCTACATGTACAAATGCTCCATTTTTGTGAGCAATCACAATACATGACACCGTGTGCCTCAGAACAACACATTTTCATTGCGTTAACCCAATACCATCCACCATCTGTTAATCAGTAGCCAATAAATCCAGTGTTATTTGACAGCACTGACTCAACTTAAAAAAATAAATAAATAAATAAATAAATAATAAACATTAAAATGTAAGCTGTCTAGACTCTCATATTTATTTTTAATACGCCTACTTCACCTGAGGCACTAAACATGTTCAGAGCTGGATAGAAAATGAGTTTAAAAATGAGCCCTGTGAGTTGAGCATCCCAATCGGTCCTTTAAAATTGTTCCGAGTCTAAAAGTAAACCTAAAGCATTTGAAAACATTTCGATGCTAATACACATTAATTACTTGCAGGTAAAAACAAGACTATAGACAGATAACTCTGCAGGGCCGCGCAGCATTTATCATGCAAATGTCACTGGTAAAGTGTCTCTGATGCGAGATTGGACTTTATTTCGTCTTCTGTATTTTATCGCTGGGAAAAATAAATAAATAAATAAACAAACAATGCCGATGTATAATGCCAGCAACAATGCTGTGCCTGATTTACTCGTAATAACACAACACCTACAACATATCAGTGTCACTGCAGTGCTAAGAATGATCCACCGCCCAAACACCTGCGTCTGGTCCTGGGAAGTGTCCTGTGAACGGAAGGTAGAAGGTAGGTGGCAGGTTTTACGCAACAACGCATGGACACACTGTCAGTAATTGTACACAAACTGCATCTATTCTTGATAGAAATGTCACATGAATGACACATGTGGCTTTTTTCATGAGTGGACTTTTCAAATGTCCTTCTAACACTACACGTGAACTCATACTTCAAAGAATCACTTTAAAAAAATATATGATCACAACTCATGCAGCCAAATAAAAATGTCACTTCTTTTTGACACAAAGTGAGAAAGCATGAAGCACAGAGCAGTTTGTACTGAGAGACTGCATCACATGTGAAACGAGCCTCGTACTCATCAGTGTTATTATTAGCATACTCGTGAATTCCCTCATTGAGGGATGAATATTCAACAGTATCATTCGGATGATTATCATCTCTGGGGGAAAAAAAATATTATCTGTACCAAATGCCAGAGCTTTCAATCAAAGTCAAAATATGTTGCTTTTTAATTAAACTCAACAGTTAGAGGTACTAAACTTGCCAAAAGCTATTTGCTCTAGGAAATGAGTTAAAACATCATGACATAGCAAAGTGATCTGTAATTTTCTGGGTGTAATTAACTTGCAGTACTTTTCTTTTACTTAATTTTCTTTTTAAAATAATATACACAATTACATTTTAAACCACTGTTATAGAGCAATTAATAATAATAATAATAATAATAATAATAATAATAATAATAATAATACAAGCACAAGATTTTTCCAATTTTTACACATCCATGAGAGTCATTTATGAGATCAGTGTAAATTTGTGACGAAATTTAAAACCCCCACCAGGGCAATGCCCCTGGATCCCAGCGGCCCCCAGGCTGGGGGACTTTCATTCTCGAACAGGCCTACAGTCTTCATGTTTGTTTCATATGTTTTTCATTTTAGTCAGTCTCATCCCTGATGATGATGATGATGATGATGATAATAATAATAATAACAATAATACCTGCAACCCTGTAGAACAGGATAAGCGGCTACAGATAATGGATGGATGGATGGATGGATGGATGGATGGATGGATGGATGGATAGATGGATAATAATGAAGAAAAAGAAGAAGAAACCTTTATTTGTCACATGCACACTTCAAGCACAGTGAAATTCATCCTCTGCATTTAACCCATCTGAAGCGGTGAACACACGCACACACCCAGAGCAGTGGGCAGCCACACCAGAGCTCCCGGGGAGCAGTCAGGGGTTCGGTACATTGCTCAAGGGCACCTCAGCCCAAGGCCGCCCCACGTCAACCTAACTGCATGTCTTTGGATTGTGGGGGAAACCGGAGCACCCGGAGGAAACCCATGCAGACACGGGGAGAACATGCAAACTCCACACAGAAAGGCCCTCGCCAGCCGCTGGGTTCGAACCCGGAACCTTCTTGCTGTGAGGTGACTGTGCTAACGACTATACCAATAATAATAATAATAATAATAATAATAATAATAATGCATTTATCCCCACAATACCATTTACAAGACAGTACGTGAAATTTTAAATAATTCAATTTACATCAAAATTAAACCTTTTCCTTTGTCTTAAAGTCTAAACTTCAGCCACCAAATGCTGAGTCAGCAGTAGCAATGTCTGAGACAGTGGAGACAGATTTGCATCCCCGACCCAATTCATCACCTATCTTCAGTTTAAAATTTGTCAAAGGAAACTGAATGATGGTGATAATATGCAAATTACGTGAGCCAAATACCATGGAGATATTGGGATTTCACAGCTCAGCATTTAACAAGAAACATGAACGCCATTAGCTGTCAGGATAGAACTTAAGAGGTCACTTCAATGTTTGTTAGCGATTGCCTGTTGAGGTTAAATATATAGTAGCTAAGTGCTGATATATTTGTGGACATTTGTGATACTTTTGTCAGGTCAGGCATAGAGCCTGCTGCTGGTAACACTGTAACCCAGTACAACCTGACGCATGGCCGGGTGGTTGGCGCCTAAACCTGCTCCCCCACTAGAGCTCTTCTAGTGAGGAGGGTGGCATGACTCCCAGCAGGACGAAAAACAAGACCTGTCGAAGGGCGGATGAGCTTCTGGCAAGCCAATGGCCATCATGCAGGGCAGGTGGGGCTCATAAGCCTTGCAAGGCAACCCACTGAGGAGAAGGACACACTGAAGTAAAACCTGCAGCTACAGTATGTGTGTCGCCTTCCTCATGGCAGTCACTGCACCAGGTGGCATATGGCACGTACTGGATGAGAGAGTGGGACTGGGACTGCACACACCTTTTCCACAATAAAATACTCAGGTGCAGGTCATCCTGCGACACCATTTGTGATGACAAAGTCCTGTGGTGATGGGGAACAGACAGAGGATGTTGTTGGAAGTCTCAAGCCATGAACCCGTACTCAGGCGGCCCGTGTGTGATGGTCGCTTGTCACAGACCGGGGTAGATACGGCATTCGTATCCTGCATGGGTGACAGAGCAGCCCTATTTAGGGATAGCGATGCTCAAATAGGGCAAGGCAGCTTAATAACAAAAGGGCCAGGAGGAAAGGCAGTGCAAGCACCTGTCAAGATGCTAGTGCTATATATGCCTGCAATACTTGCAGCAAAGTTTGCTATTCCAGGATAGGATTGCTTTCCCATGAGAGGACTCAACACTACATGTAGATGTTGCAGGGTACGCATGCGTCGCCTTCGACATGAGACTCAACGAGTGCTGATACAGCCTATAGGTAGTAATGTGTAAGATAGCTAACTCTGGACCTAGAAACATGTACGAATTACCAGGAGCTAGCAAGCAAGCTAAAGAGCCGAGTAAGCTACCAAAATCCTAGCAGGATTCAGCTAAGTTACTTTATCTAATCAGTTAGCGTTACGTTTCCTGACATACTCTTGATAACGAAGGCATTGTTCATTTCAGCATAGCTCACTTGGTTAGTCGATATAAGAATAGAATATAGAAAATAAAACATTTTAGATTGTGTCAACTGTAAACATGAAAAAAAAATTGCTTGAGTAATATTCGTGATTCGTGAGTTATGATTACTGAAGCAGTACTTTTACTCAAAGCCAGTGTGTTTTGTATTCTACTACTGGCCTCAATGCAAAGACTCATTGGAGCATGATGTATGTTTTAATACAAGATTCGACAGCATGAGTGTTTGCTTTTCCTCCAAAAAAAAAAAACAAAACAAGTAGAATTCAGACATTCAGATTTCGAGCCGTATAGCCAAGAGCTCTGACTGGATACATTGCATTTATATTGATTAAAACTCTTCCCATGGCACACTGCTCTCTACTCCAGCTCTCTGCTTCTCAGAAGTCATAATTAATGCAAAGCTCAAACTACTGTACAGCAGGTGTAAAAGAACACACTACTCCAAGCTCCAGTGCAGTTTTAATTGGGGTTTAAACTTATGAGAAAAGTTACACATCGCTTGCTTGGGGAAAAAAATAAAAACTTGGGACGGGGGCAATTTAGGGCTAGCAATGAGGTCAAACAACTAAATAATGATGTGATCTGAAACACGTGATGTCAACAGGTGATTGCGATCATGATTTGGTACAAAATCAGTATCCAGGAAAGGCCTGGTCTTTGAGGAGCAAAAATGAGCCGAGGATCTCCAGTTTGTCAACAAATGCATGAGAAAATTATTGAAATGTTTAAAAACAATGTTCTTCAAAGAAAAATATGAAGGGATTTGGATATTTCACCTTCTATGGTGCATAATATCATTAAACAATTCAAGGAATCTGGAGGAATTTAGGTGAGCAAAAGGCAAGGGCTCAAGCCTAAGCTGAACACCTGTGATCTCCGATCCCTCAGACAGCACTGCATCAAGAACTGTTATTCATCTATAGCTGATAGAACCACATGAGCTCGGGATTACTTTGTCAAAACTATGTCAAGCACCAAAATACAGAGTTACGTCCACAAATGCCAGTTAAAACTTTACTGTACAAAAAGGAAGCCTTATGTTAACATGTCCAGAAGCACCGTCAACTTCTCTGGGCTCAGAGGCATCTGGGATGGACCATCACACAGTGGAAACGTGTACTGTGGTCAGATGAATCAGTATTCCAGGTCTTTTTTTGTATGAAATGGACGCCGTGTGCTCCAGACCAAAGATGAAAAGGACCATCCAGACTGTTACCAGGAACAAGTCCAAAAGCCAGGGTCTGTCATGGTATGGGGTTGTGTCAGTGCCCTTAGCAAAGGTAACTTATCTTTCTGTGGTGGAGCATTAATGCAGAAAAGTACACTGAGATTTTGGAGCAACATATTCTGGCTTCAAGACGACATCTTTTCCAGGGATTTCAGCAAGACGATGCAAAACCACATTCTGCATACATTACAAAGGCATGGCTGTGGAAGAAGAGGGTGTGTCCCTTCTGTCCCCGATAAAGAATGTGTGTCAAATTTTGAAATGAAATATAAAGACAGCGACCCCGTACTGTTGCACATCTTAAGACCTGTTTACAGGAAAAATGCGACAAAATAACACCTGAAACATATCACTTGGTGTCTTCAGTCATTAAACATCTTTTAAGTGTTGTGAGAAGGAATAGCAACATTATAAAGTGGTAAATGCTTTACCGTCCCAACTTTTGTTGAAATGTGTTGCAAGAATCAAAATTGAAATGTGTTGATTCTGGAAAAAAAAAAAAAAAACAATACTATTCATGAGGTAAAACATCAAATGTTTTGAAACAATGTTGTATTGTTTCGAGTGCAATATGGGTCAAAGGTTATTTACAAATCACTGTTTTGAGTTTTGATTTCAAATTCAACATACCGTCCCAACTTTTCCTGATTTGGGGTTGTTGAAAACTGTACAATCACCTCAGATTTAAACACAACATTGAACGAAAAAGTGAAGATGCCAGACAAGAGAAAGAGGAGAAGGAAGCTAAAAAATACCAGCTGGCCAAAACCAACAGCTTAACCAGAGGTGCTAAAAAAGGCAACTGGACTTGCTTGAAATTCTTGAGGACGTTTCACTCTGCCATCATGCGAGTCACTGAAGTCAGCTGAGTCTTGGTGTGGATGTGTATTCAGTTTTCTGGGAAGTGTGCCAAGGACTGCATTGTAGGTGGCTGATAAGTGGTGTCTCAGACCACCTCGTCTGTTCAGTGATGGTCGTTCCAGGTTGACGAAGATGGCTTCTTTTACTCCTCTTTCAAACCACTGGTCTTCTCTGGCTAGAATGTGTACATTGCAGTCCTGAAACGAGTGTCCTTTGTTTATTGAGATGAAGATGGACTGCAGAGTCCAGTGTCCCCTATAGTGGCCAATCTATAGATAGTTTTCACTGACGTCACGGCATTCCAGGGAACGCCCCCCAGCCGCCATCTTGGAGGGCAAACAAAACGGACCATCGCCACTACTGGCTACGTTATCTCGGACGAATTTATGAAGTTATATAGTCAGTTTTCTAAAATAAAGATCAATGTCGGCAAAATCAAGCAAACAGAAGTATATAGATACATTAGACGACATCTCACGACAACGGTATGCAGCCAAACTGGCCTTGATTGGGGGAATTGACCCCTACGAAGCGGACAAAGATGCATTTTCAAGTGACTATGCAGGGCTGCCAAAGCCTGAAACTGCCAAAGCCTGCTCCAAAGCCTGAAACTGACTTCATCAAACTTTAAAGGCTGTCTGATATATACAACTTTATATATTCACAGTGCGCCTTTTGGCGGATGCCGCCTGAATCGCGCAGATCTGATTTTTTTTTTTTGGGGGGGTGGGGGGGGTGCGTTGGAGTGTCTGATTATAATTACAAAGTAAATTCTGTATTAAAATTACTAAATAAGCAAATCTGTTACAGTCCATGAAACAGGAAGTATAAGGATGAGAAAAAAACAGTTTAAATCGGGAAGCTGCGCACATTTGCGCAGTCCTGCACACCGCTCAGGCTGCACAAGTGTGCGCAGCTTCCCGATTTAAACTGTTTTTTTCTCATCCTTATACTTCCTGTTTCATGGACTGTAACGGATTTGCTTATTTAGTAATTTTAATACAGAAGTTACTTTGAAATTATAATCAGACACTCCAACGCCCCCCCTAAAAAAAAAAAACCCGGATCTGCGCGATTCAGGCGGCATCCGCCAAAAGGCGCGCTGTTTGCATCCCAAACACAAATCAAATCATAGAGAATAGACCTAAAATGTTTTTCAAAAATGACCCTTGCGTGAGTGAAGTGACAAGTTTCAAATAGAAACGTGACAAACGAACGATATTAAGTGTACATTACAATGTAAACGTACACTCAGCGGTTCCAGTTAGGCATTCTCCAGAGATTGTTCACATGATGTTTTGGTTTCCAAAAACAAACTTAAACACAATTGATTGTTTATTTAAACAACTTACCACTTATAAAATGATCGGAGCAGACTTTGTTGTGTTTGGAAGGCTGATAATCCTTGCGGTTGATTCTCGCAAGCCATAGATTTCTCCTTTGTATGCTGAGTGCTCCCGTACAGTGGGAATTCCATAAAAGCTCCGCTTGACTTCATCATCTGACCTATTACGACAGCCATGAATACAACAAGTGTGCACCATTGCTAGTTTTAAATAGTAGTAATGTAACTATAAATGTAAATAATATATAAATGAATGTAACTCGCGCGCTACAATGTGTGCTCAGTGACCCGTACGGTAAGCTTGCCCTCCAAGATGGCCACCACCAGGGAATCCCCGATTCTGTGACGTCATGTGAAAACTATCTATACATGGAGGAAGTGGAAAATAAAGCTTTGACCACTTTTTCAGGAGTCGCTCCCAGCCAATGGTTCAGGTATGTGGATGACAGTTCCTCAGGCCAGACCTCTGCAGTCTATCTTCAACTCAATAACAAAGGACACTCGTTTCAGGATGGCAATGTACATATTTTAGCCAGAGAAGACCGGTGATTTGAAACAGGAGTAAAAGAAGCCATCTTCATCAACCTGGAGCGACCATCACTGAACAGACGAGGTGGTCTGAGACACCACTTATCAGCCACCTACAATGCGGTCCTTGGCACACTTCCCAGAAAACTGAATACACATCCACACCAAGACTCAGCTGACTTCAACGACTCGCATGATGGCAGAGAGAGCCAACGACCCATAGATCACCCTAATGACCCTCTAGGCTGATAACACCGTTCACACCTGGTCCCCAGTGACCTACACCTACAGGATGACTCAATGGCCCATGTGACCTCAACGACTCTCCTTAGGGTTGCTTTTGGTCCACTAGAGGATAAATACCTGGAACTCCTCACTAGTCAGACAAAACTAAAGAAGCCTTTCGGATGAGAGGTGAAATGTCTTCAAGGGTTTCAAGCAAGTCCAGTTGCCTTCTTTAGCACCTATGGTTTACTGTGACCTGGATGACTGAGAACCTTCACAGACAACAGGTTAACCAGCTTTATTCAAGCTAGATGAAAGAAATACTCTATTAAAGGGGAACAGAGGGCAATATATAGAGTAAATATAACAATAAAACACACATTGACTACGTTTACATGCACGTCCAAATCGAGCTGCTGTTGGTAATCGAGCAAAGGGTCCCAGCAGGGGTGCCAGAGAAATCCAATCCTACATGCACAAGTGAAATCGGGCTATTGTGCAAGGTGCATTGTGCACCCGAGCCACACGTGGCGCTACACGCCCCATCGTGTTGGTACACTTCCGGTTGTCGTCATGAAGAAGAGCTTATAGTGTTGCCAGATACTGCTGACGTTTTCCAGCCCAAAACATGTTCAAATCCGCTAAAATGCACTTAAAACCCCCAATCTGGCAACACTAGCAGTTCCGTGTTCAAGCTGTTAGGCTTGCTCTAACAGACTATGGCTACAAACTGTCCGGCGCAGACCACTGTTTTGTAAGAAAACTTATTTTGCACAATAATATTTTTCTAAAGTCCATTTTTTGCTTACAAAAAATATTTTTTTTTGCTTACAATTTAACTTATGTCTTAATAAACACACAAAAAGTTCAGTTGTTTTGTTTTTATTGACATTCTTCAGATGTTGGACATATATACACACACACAAATACAATGACTTGTTTATGTACACAATTCACAGCTATGCAACAGCTGTACAGATGTATTTGGTGATACAGTAAGTGAGCTAAATTTTAACAGTGCAAACAATGCCACAAAAAGAAAAGATTCATGCCGTTGTCATGCCGACCGAGGCTGTTGTGTTTCCCGCTTGTGGTCTCGTCACTCGTCACTTCCGGAAGTAGCTCGACAACTAGCTCGATAGGGTATACATGCGCAAAATAGCTTGGCAGAAATCGCATAAACTAGGTCGTGTAGCTCGATTCCGAGAAATCAAGTTCGGTTCAATTTCAGCCGAATTAAGGTGTATACATGGCATTTTGAACTTCGATTTCAGTCGAGCAACGGCAGAAATTCGATTCTCTCTATGTGCATGTAAACGTAGTGAGTGATGAACCTTATTCAAGACTTACAAAAGTTTTTTGTTCTAAGGTTGGAAAGTTATAGTGTTTTGAAAGTAGCTCGAGCAAACTATTTCTGCAGTTTGAACAGCCCGCCATGATATTAATTTTATCCAATCAGAATGCACGTTCATTTTCTCTGCGTAACACTCATGACGTATGTATGTGCCCAGTTGTGTTGGCTCATTGAGGTTGGGAATAGCACGTGTGAAATACCTGTTTCTGCCTCTTGCGACGATTTCGCAAGTCCACGGGTGGCGCCTATCTCATTGCAGCAAATAAATTCTGCTGGACTCGTGAGCAACTCCACGTTACATTTTCCGCACGAGCACCACGCCGTGTCACCTGCACGCAGACGCTCTGCCCCACACTCGCCATGCCCATGGTCAGCATCAGTCTCATCCTCGCCGTCATCCGAGCTTTCTTCTCTTATTTCATCACCGGAGTCGAGAGTACCTCTCCTAGGTTCAAACTGGTACCCTTCTAAGCCATAGCCTGCTGGCAGTGTGTCTTGCGGGATCTCTTCGTATGATTCGACAGAGCTGTCGCTTTCACTCGATGCGCCCGACGCCATGATTACACGCTTCTCTCCTAGTGCAGTGGGTAGGGCTGACGTCACGGTCTTTTAAAAATGGCGACTCTTGTGCCGTTTAGCGTACCGACTATTATATTTACAATTACCAAGATATTTCGTTGTTTTCTAGTATATAAATTTGATAGAATACTTAAGAATACGTTACTTTGTCACATCAGCAACTGTATATATTATATTTGGTACCCCTTTAAGTGCGTGCGCACGTGTGTGTGTGTGTGTGTGTGTGGCAGCGGGGGCGTGGTCTAGCATGGGTCTGTGACAGGAGGGTGGAGTCGGGGAAGTTAAGTGGCAGAATCACGACACCTGTTGTTAATTGATGTGTTTGTGTGTGTCTTCCCAGTGACCGCGCCCTTCTTAAGGAGAGAGAGTGAGAGCAGAGGGACTCTCTCCACAACCAGACAGTTGATGTGTGTGCGTGTGTCTGCGTGTGTGTGTGCAGCTGGAAAGCTGAATAAAGAGAGTTTTTGTGAACTCAGTTCTGTCCTGCCGTCCTTCTGTGCTCCACCCATTTACACGAACTGCCACAGTGGTGCCGAAACCCGGGAATGAGCACAGAAGACAACAGCCCCATGGAGTCCTCCACCTTCGCCGACCTGATCCACGCCCTCGCCACGGCCCAACAGAACCAGCACCAGGTGCTGCTCGCCCTCCAAAAGGAGCAAGAACAACGGTTCGAGGCCCTGGTGCTGGCGCAACAGGAAGATCGTCGGGCGTTCCGGCACCTCCTCGCGTCGGCGGGGTCCACCAACTCCACCGCCGCGGGCCCTTCCCCCCTCACCCTCACGAAGATGGGCCCGCAGGACGACCCCGAGGCATTCTTCACGCTCTTTGAGCAGGTAGCAGAGACCTCAGGGTGGCCGGTGGAACAGCGCGCGGCGTGCCTTCTCCCCCTGCTAACGGGAGAGGCGCAGCTGGCTACAGCTCCCCGCCGACCGCCGGCTGGCCTACGCGGACCTTCGCCGGGCCGTCCTCCAGCGGGTGGGACGCACCCCGGAGCAACATCATCAGCGTTTCCGCGCTCTGCGCTTGGAGGACGTCGGCTGGCCGTTCGCGTTTGGCCAGCAACTCCGGGACGCCTGCTGGCAGTGGCTGAGGGCCGACAGCTGCGACGCCGAGGGACTCATCGACCAGGTGGTACTGGAACAGTTCGTCGCACGTCTACCAGCGGGAACCGCAGAGTGGGTCCAGTGCCACCGCCCGGCGTCGCTGGATCAGGCAATCGAGCTGGCGGAGGATCATCTGGCGGCTGTCCCGATGGCAGGACAGCAGACGACCTCTTCTCTTCTCTCTCTCTCTCTCCCCTCCTCCTGTGTCTTCTCCTCGCCCCATTCCCCCACCGCGGAGACGGGGGCCGGCGCCACCTCAGCCGGCCCGCCGCACCCGCGGTGCCCTTCTGTGTCTCCCTTCTGTGTCCGTCTCTCCCCCCCCCTCAGGTGAGTGAGCCCCAGAGCACTAGTGCAGAGAGGAAGCCCGGGCCGGTTTGCTGGCGCTGCGGGGAACTGGGCCACCTCCAACAGCAGTGCTCGATAATGGAGGTGGGCGCGATGGTTCGGATCCCCAACGCGCCAGGAGCCGCCCTCGATCGGGCTGGAGCGTATCGCATACCGGTGAGTATCCAAGGGGCTACATATCAGGCGTTGGTGGATTCGGGCTGTAATCAGACCTCAATCCACCAAAACCTGGTGCAAGACGAGGCATTGGGGGGAGCACAATTGGTGAAGGTGTTATGTGTGCAGGGGGATGTTCACAACTACCCTTTAGTGTCGGTCCACATTATTTTCAGAGGGGAAAAATTTATAGTGAAGGCGGCGGTTAATCCTCGCCTTACCCACTCTAATTTTGGGGACTGATTGGCCGGGATTTCGGGGTTTAATGACACACTTAGTCAAGAGTGGGTCCTGCCATTTGACAGGGGGAGGTCCCGGTGTCGCTTTGGCGGGAGCAGCTGTCACAGAGTCGTCTACGTCATCTCCGCGCCAGAGTGAGGAGCCGCCGGCTCCTCCTCTCTCTCTTGGGGAATCCCTCGCGGATTTCCCCTTAGAGCAATCGCGAGACGAGACTCTGCGGCATGCTTTTGACCAAGTGAGAGTAATCGATGGTCAAACGCTCCAGCCGAACACCACCCCGTCCTTCCCCTACTTCGCGATTATGAAGGATAGATTATACCGAGTGACGCAGGACACTCAAACTAAAGAGCGAGTCACGCAGCTTTTAATTCCGAAGAGCCGCCGGGAATTGGTATTCCAGGCGGCTCACTTTAATCCCATGGCTGGACACTTAGGGCAGGATAAAACACTAGCCCGAATAATGGCCCGATTCTACTGGCCGGGGATTCGCGGCGATGTCCGTAGGTGGTGTACGGCATGCTGCGAATGCCAGTTAGTAAATCCAGCGGCCATTCCAAAAGCGCCTTTGCGCCCTCTACCGTTAATCGAGACCCCGTTCGAAAGAATTGGGATGGATCTTGTCGGGCCATTAGATCGGTCAACACGAGGGTACCGCTTTATATTAGTTCTGGTGGACTATGCAACGCGATACCCGGAAGCAGTGCCTCTTCGCAATATCTCAGCACGCAGTATTCCGGAGGCACTCTTCCGCGTCATCTCCCAAGTTGGAATCCCGAAAGAGATTCTGACTGATCAAGGCACCTCGTTTATGTCACGAACACTGAATGAACTGTATGGGTTATTAGGTATTAAGCCGATCCGCACCAGCGTTTATCACCCACAAACGGACGGCTTAGTGGAACGGTTTAATCGCACCCTTAAAAACATAATTAAGAAATTTGTAAGTGAGGACGCGCGTAACTGGGATAAATGGCTCGAACCCTTGCTCTTTGCAGTGCGAGAGGTCCCCCAAGCCTCCACGGGGTTCTCCCCGTTTGAATTATTATATGGGCGTAAGCCGCGCGGCATTTTAGACGTGCTGCGAGAAAATTGGGGGGGAGGGACCTTCACCAAGCAAAAATGAAATTCAATACGTTATTGACCTGTGTGCAAAACTCCACACATTCACACAACTAACCCAGGAGAATTTGCGGCAGGCCCAAGAACGGCAAACCCGCCTGTACGACAAGGGTACGCGCCTTAGAGAGTTTGGACCGGGAGAGAAAGTACTCGTACTGTTGCCCACATCGAGCTCTAAATTAGTTGCCAAGTGGCAAGGGCCCTTTGAGGTCACAAGGCGAGTCGGGGACGTCGACTATGAGGTGAAGCGAACGGACAGGGGTGGGGCGCTACAGATTTACCACCTCAACCTACTCAAACTCTGGAACGAGGAGGTCCCCGTGGCGTTGGTGTCGGTGGTTCCGGAGAAGGCGGAGCTGGGGCCGGAGGTTCAAAAAGGAACATTAGCATCACGTCCCTCTCCGGTCCCCTGTGGAGACCACCTCTCCCCGACCCAACTCGCGGAGGTTGCCCAGTTGCAGACCGAGTTTTCGGACGTGTTCTCACCCCTGCCCGGCCGCACTAACCTCATAGAGCACCACATTGAGACGCCCCCGGGGGTGGTAGTGCATAGCCGCCCTTACAGGTTACCCGAACACAAGAAAAAGGTGGTTCGGGAAGAACTCGAGGCCATGCTCGAAATGGGCATCGTCGAGGAGTCCCACAGTGACTGGAGCAGCCCGGTGGTCTTGGTACCCAAGGCCGACGGGTCGGTCCAGTTCTGTGTGGACGATAGAAAAGTCAACGCGGTGTCTAAATTCGATGCGTACCCAATGCCTCGTATTGATGAGTTGCTCGATCGGCTAGGCACGGCTCGTTTTTACTCGACACTGGATTTAACAAAGGAGTATTGGCAGATCCCCTTGACTCCATTATCCCGGGAAAAAACGGCCTTTTCCACACCGTTCGGCTTACACCAATTTATCACACTTCCTTTTGGGCTGTTTGGGGCGCCTGCTACGTTTCAGCGGCTGATGGACAGGGTCCTCCGCCCCCACGCCACCTATGCGGCCGCGTACTTGGATGATATCATTATTTATAGTAATGACTGGCCGCGGCACCTACAACACCTGAGGGCCGTCCTTAGGTCGCTGAGGCGGGCGGGTCTCACGGCCAACCCGAAGAAGTGTGTGATTGGGCGGGTGGAAGTACGGTATCTGGGCTTCCACTTGGGCAATGGGCAGGTGCGTCCCCAAATTAACAAGACTGCAGCGATTGCGGCCTGCCCGAGGCCCAAGACCAAAAAGGGGGTGAGACAGTTCCTGGGGCTGGCTGGCTATTATCGTAGGTTTATACCTAATTATTCGGACGTCACCAGCCCGCTGACTGATCTGATTAAAAAGGGGGCACCAGATCCGGTCCAGTGGACGGAGCAATGCCAGCGGGCTTTTTCTAAGGTTAAGGCTGCACTGTGTGGGGGGCCACTTTTACACTCCCCTGACTTTTCTCTCCCCTTTATGTTGCAGACGGATGCGTCGGACAGAGGGTTGGGGGCCGTTTTGTCCCAGCAGGTGGAGGGGGAGGATCACCCGGTCTTGTACATTAGCCGCAAGCTGTCGGTGTGTGAGGGGCGCGACAGTACCATCGAGAAGGAGTGCCTGGCGATCAAGTGGGCGGTCCTCGCCCTCCGGTACTACCTGCTGGGACGCCCTTTCACCCTCTGTTCGGACCATGCGCCCCTCCAGTGGCTCCACCGCATGAAGGATGCCAATGCGCGGATCACCCGTTGGTATCTGGCACTCCAACCCTTTAACTTCAAGGTGATCCACAGGCCGGGGGCGCAGATGGTCGTGGCGGACTTCCTCTCCCGTCGGGGGGGGGAGTCGGCTGCAGGCTGGACGGCTGCCCGGCCTGAGTCGGGCGGTGGGGGTATGTGGCAGCGGGGGCGTGGTCTAGCATCGGTCTGTGACAGGAGGGCGGAGTCGGGGAAGTTAAGTGGCAGAATCACGACACCTGTTGTTAATTGATGTGTTTGTGTGTGTCTTCCCAGTGACCGCGCCCTTCTTAAGGAGAGAGAGTGAGAGCAGAGGGACTCTCTCCACAACCAGACAGCTGATGTGTGTGCGTGTGTGTGTGCAGCTGGAAAGCTGAATAAAGAGAGTTTTTGTGAACTCAGTTCTGTCCTGCCGTCCTTCTGTGCTCCACCCATTTACACGAACTGCCACAGTGTGTTATAGTGATTTTTATCATGGTTAAATTAATTCTTCGGCATTTTGTGAAGAGTGGCTAAAACCCACACAGCCTTGATATAATCACTGTACCAAACACTCCTGAGTGTCTTATTGCTTTTAGAAAATGTTTACAAAAAGAATATAATAAAATGCAGCTTCTATTCATGATTTATTATTAATAATACATGATGTGTATATTAGGACAGCTATTTATTTGTTTCTAATTAAAGTTTGATGACAAGTAAGTCTTTCTGAAATTCTGAAATGCTGTTTTTTTTTTTCTCAAGTCAGGAGCACCAGTGCTTCTTGGCAAAAAGCTCACGTGTGAAGCCTGTAATAATAGGGAATTTTTGCTCTGGTGCTGTGCCAAAAATACTGTGGCGTGTGAGATGTTTGAC